>NW_006408690.1:1161213-1163372 GCF_000296735.1 Chrysochloris asiatica
ACATATTGTCAGGAGGGACCAGTCGCTGGAGAAGGATATCATGCTTGGTAGGGTGGATTGTGAGAGCAAAAGAGAAAGACCCCTGGTGAGATGGATTGGCAAAGTGGCAGCATCAATGGGCTCAAGCGTGGCAACAATTGTGAGGTTAACCTAGGACCAGGCAGTGTTTCATTCTGTTATGCATAGGGTCACTATGGGTCGGTAATGACTTAATGACACCTATGCTGTGGGTTATTGCACCAGACTTCAAAGCCGTTTGAACTGCAAGGTCGGTGGCTCAAGCTCACCAGCTGCTCCTCGGAAACCCTATACAGGGTTGTTATGGGAAAGAACTGACTCGACAGCACTTAACAACAACAACAACAATAATTTCTCTTGAGTCATCTTGGGTAGATTGTGTGTTTTTACTGGTTTTTCCATTTTATTTAAGTTATCCAGTTTGTTACCATGCAATTTTTCACAATATTGTCAGAATTCTTTTTTTTCTGTTGGGTCAGTTATAATGTCACCTTTTACCTTTTTTTTTTTTCATTTTTGTTATTTGTATGTTGTTTCTTGGTCAGCCAGCTAAAGGTTTATCAACTTATTGATCTTTCCAAAGAACTAACTTCTGGTTTTGCTATTTATTCTCTTCTGATATTACCTTGGTTTGCTCTTCTCTCTTTTGTTCTTGGATTTGTCAACTTATGATGTTAATTTGAGATCTTTCTTCTTTTTTTTTCTAATGTAGGTATTTATTGCTGTAAGTTTCCCTCTGAGTACTGCCTTTGCATTCTATAAATCTTGGCATATTGTGCTTTCATTTTCATTTGACTCTTAAGAAATTTATGATTTCTCTTTAGATTTCTTCCTTGATCCATTGGTAACTTAATGGTGCACTCTTTAATTTCCATATGTTTGTGCCTTTTCCAAGGTTTCTTTTTTTTTTCTTCTTCTGTTAATGATGGCAAGCTTCATTCTTCTGTGGTCAGAGAAAATACATTGTATGAGTTCAGTGTTTTTAAACAATTATTTCAAAGTTTTAAAGACTTGCTTTGTGACCTAATATGTATCTGTCATGTGCACTGGAAGAGAAGATATATTGTGATGCTTTTGAGTGGAGTGTTCTATATTTGTCTACTAAGCTTAGTTGGCTTATAGTGTCACTTAGGCCCATCTGTTTCCTTGTTGATCTTCTTTCTAGATCTTCTGTTCAATAAAGAACATGATGGATTGGATTTTCTAACTATTATTGTTGTACTCTCTATTTCTCCCTTCAATTCTATCAGTGTTTTCTTTACATACTTAGGTGCCCCGATGGAGAACTGAAAAATTTTTATCAGTAATGAAACAGTTTGCATTTATATGTCATCAGAGCTCAAAAAAGAACAGCTGGCCAAAACCTTTTTAAAATTTGTTGCTAAAGCTTGGTTTTATTATTTGTAAGGCTAAGCTCAACGTATTATATATTGAATTCCCTACTAAACGATGCAAGAGGCAAATAAGGAGATGTTATAAATATTCATATGATATTAATTTGGGGTTACAAGGAGTTCTGGTGACACAGTGGTCAAGTGCTCAGTTACTAATTGAAAGGTCGGTGGTTTGAATCTACTAGTCAATCTTTTAGAGAACGATGTGGAAATCTGCTTTCATAAAGATTATAGCTTTGGAAACTCTAGGGAGTTGTTCTACTCTGTCCATTTTGAGCCCACCAGAAGCTCCTTGGGAGAAAAAGGAGACTGTACTCTTGCGAAGAAATCCGGTGCAGGGTAGCTCTGAGTCAGAACCAACTCCACAACATTTAACAGCAACAGCAATCTACCATTTTAACTTCATGGATTCAAGGTTGTTTAGAATATGAATACTGTAAATGAACTGTCCTGTAAGAAATGATGTTGTTGTTGTTGTTAGGTCCCATTGAGTTGGTACCGACTCATAGAAACCCTATGTACAAAGAAAGAAACACTGCTTGGTCCTGGGGCACACCGTCACAATTGTTGCCACAATTGATGCTGCCACTTTGCTAATCCCTCTCTCTGGGGGTCTTCCTCTTTTTCTCTGACCCTCCACCTTACCAAACATGATATCCTTCTCCAGTGACTGGTCCTTCCTGACAATATGTCTGAAGTAAGAGAGAAAAAGTTTGGCCATCTTGGCCTCCAAGGAGCACTCTGGCT
>NW_006408690.1:1165837-1182025 GCF_000296735.1 Chrysochloris asiatica
CTTTTTGACAATGAATGCAACCCCATTCCTCTTCAATTTGTCATTCCTGGCATAGTAAACCATGTGGTTATCAGATTCAAAATGGCCAATACCAGTCCAACTCAGCTCACTAATGCCTAAGCTATTGATGTTCATGCTTCCATTTCATTTTTGACAATTTCCAGTTTTCCCAGATTCATACTTCATACTTCATACCTCATATTCTGATTATTAATGGATGTTTACAGCTGTTTCTCTTCATTTTGAGTTGTGTCCCATCAGCAAATGAAGGTCCTGTGGGCTTTACTCCCATGGGCTTTACTCCATCACAATCAACTCTGCTTTGAGGAGGCAGCTCTTCCCCAGTCGCATTTTGAGTGACTTCCAACCTGAGGGGCTCATTTTCCAGCAATATATCTGACAATGTTTCTATGCTATTCATAAGATTTTCAGTGACTAAATATTTGGACGTAGTTTGTCACTTCTTCTTCCTAGTTTGTCTTCATCTGAAAGCTCATCTGAAACCTGTCCACATGGGTGATCCTGCTTATATTTAAAATACCAGTGGCATAGCTTCCAGAATCACAGCAACTCACAAGCCACCACAGTACAACAAACTGACAGACAAGTGGTGGGTAAGAAGTAATACATAGAAATTACTTAGCACTGTGGGCTAATGCGTCAGACAGCAAAGTCATTTGAACTGCAAGGTCAGCGGTTCAAGCTCACCAGCTGCTTCTTGGAAACCCTATACAGGGTCGCTATGGGTCAGAATCGACTCGATGGCACTTAACAGCAACAACAATGTATAGAGATCCATTGGTGACATACTGCGGTATGCATTGGGTTGCTAACCATAAAGTCATTGATTCAGCCCCACCATCCACTCTGAGGGCAAAAGATGGTGCTTTCTGTTCTTGTAAAGATTTACAGTCTAGAAAACTCTAGGGAGCAGTTCTACTCTGTCCTGTGGGGTTGCCTTGTGTTGGAATAGACTCAATGGCAGTGGGCCAGAATGTGTAGAATTCTGTCAAGTCTGAAGAAGGCTTGAAAAAAAACAAAACAATGAATGCATGATGAAGAAAAATGCTTAAATTTCCTAGTGCAAATTAGTACAAACTAAGTGTGACTGCTTCTTCACTCCCTATCCATAAACATGTAGTATATCTGAGTACAGTGACAAGAGCTTGCTGCGGCACATTATGTTAGTTATGGAGAAACTAGGGACTCTATCCTGTGAATGAATCTGGGACTCTTGAGAAGAAAAAGAAATACTACGATTTTTCTAAAGAAGGCAAACTTTTGAGGAAAGCGGTTTTAGGTATCTTACTGAAAGGCTTTTATATACAGGTTCTCTGAACGTTATTTTTCATATTCAGCACTTAACAATGATGAGCTATTATTGGACTAATTCAGAGAAAGAGGCAAATAATAAATAAGATATTGTAATGAGAAAGAGGCAATTTAAAAAAACAAGATATTGGGAGGCATTCTTTAAAGAAACAATATTTTAGTAAATATCCCGAGATTAACTTCTTTTCAAAGAATTCAAAATTTCGAGCTAAATGGGTTTTAGAGATCATGCAATACAGTTTTTTACTCTCATGGGTGAGGAAATGGAGACCCAAGGAAATCACAGTTTAGCCATTTTTGTATTTGTTGTTGCTTAGAGCTGTCACGTCAGTTCTGACTCATAGCAACCTTCTGAGGAGCGACTAGTGGGTTTGAACCACGGACTTTGCAGTTAGTAGTGTGCTGCTTATCCTACAGGGCCAAAAAGACAGAGTCATCAAGTAAAGATTAGTTTATATTAGTTGTTTATTCATCCCAAACCTGACAGGACACCAGAATCTCTTGAAGATCTAATAATATCACCCCAGCCCTTCCCAGCACGTATAAAAGAGAAAAGCTGAGAATGGTATCAGATGGGAATGGTATCTCTCTTTTTAAAAAAGTCTTCGAAATTCAGAATGAGCAGGCCCGTAAAGAAATCAGCATAATACAAATAGTATTTCATAAGTCAGAAATGTGTATAATTCATTTTAGATGATATTAAGAATTAAAAATGTAGAAAAAACCCATAACTTCTCAGCAAATGAGGCTCTAATTTCTAGAAAATTTGGTTTCAGTCCATTCTTTATACCTGAAGCATTCCAGTACTGCTAATGACAATCAGTAATGGAAGTTTTGGCATGCTTGTTGTTGTTGTTGTTCACAAGTTCCGTGGAGTCAGTTCCAATTCATAGCGACCCTGTACAGGGGTCCCAAGGCTGTAAACCTTTATGGGAGCAGAAACCCTCATTTTTCTACCATGAAACAGCTGGTAGTTTTGAACTGGTTACCCTGAGGTTCGCAGCCTGATTCGTAACCACTATGCTACCAGAGCTAGTGGGTTCTTTATAGAAGCCAGGAGACCATAGCCATTGAGCTCAAATTCTCCTCACTTCTAGGGGTTTGTTTCTTGTTTTCTCATCTTGAAAATAGAGTCTATCATGGGCGTGAGCTGCATCTCACTATTTTTATTTGTCTCTTTATGTGGTCTCTTTATTCTTCCAGTTCATTCCACATGTCCTTCGTATGCCAGGACCATATTTGACAACTTCAAATACAATGATACTTGAAAGTGCCTTCAATATTTTCGGGCTAGGAGTAGTGTCCAGTAAGATGTGTTTTGGGATCACAAACCTAGTCTAGAGTAGGAATTTTCACTTCCACTTACTAGATGCCACTGTGGCTGAATTTTCTCTCCTGCCAAATGGATAGTATAACTCTCATTGCTATAAAGATTGTTGTTGTTAAGAGCTGTCAAGTCGATTCCGACTCATAGTGACCCCGTATAGGGTTTCCAAAGAGCAGCTGGTGAGCTTGAACCACAGACCTTGTGTTTCAAACCAACCTTGCAGTCCAGCACATCATCCCACAGCACCACACCATATGAGGGGACTTCAAAAAGTTTGTGGACAAATGAAATTAAAAGATAATAGATTTGTTTTTTTCATGAACTTTTCCCTCCTATACGTAAAGAACTTGATGTAGTGTCTAGATTATATATTTGTTTATTCTTCTTCAGTTGTAGTGCATATATTATGTGCATGGCTAGGGATATAGGTGCTGGTGATGTAATAGGAAAAAATGACAGATGAAGTCCCTGTCCGCATGGCCTTTCTGATTGGATGGAGGGAGATAGGTAATAAATAATTCTTGACAGAAATGAGTGCACAAAGGAAGTAAGGAGGATGTGGTAGAGAATGGCAGGGTGGCCGTGAAAACCCTTTCTGAAGAGTGATTGAACTGAGAAATGAATGAGAAGGAGGCAGCTATGGAACAAACTGTTGTGATCCCATTCTAGACAAAGAACAACGAGTACAAAAGAGGCCTTGAGATAGAATAAACTTCAGGTACTCCAAGAACAGAAAGGAAACCAGTGTTTCCGGACTGTAGTACGAAGTGGATAACATGGTGATTGCTATTTAGTGCCATACAGTCGGTTCAGACTCATAGTCACCCTACATAGGGTTTCCGAGCAGCAGCTGATGGATTTCAACCTCTGTCCTTGTGGTTTGCAGTCCAGTGCTTATCCTACAGTGCCAACAGATTAATGTGGTAAAAAGTAAAAGTAAGGTAGAGAGAAAATGCTCAGAAAGTTGTGATTTTGTAGACCAAAAACCCCAAACCCAGTGTGATCAAGTGAATTCTGACTCACAGTGACCCTCTAGGGTTGAGTATTACTGCTCCCCAGGGTTTTCATGCCTATAAATCTTTTAGAAAGCAGACTGCCTCGTATTTTTCTTGGTGAGTGGCTGGTGGGTTTGAACATCCAACCTTACAGATAGCGGTGGTGGTGGTTATGTCCCATGGAGTCGGTTCCAACTCATAGCAACCCTGTACAGGGTTTCCGAGGCTGTAAATTTTTAAGGGAGCAAAAAGCCTCATCTTTCTCCCGCTGAACAGCTGGTAGTTTCGAACTACTGACCTACCACATAATATGTTGTTGTTGTTGCTGTTGTGAAGTGCCGTCGAGTCAGTTCTGACCCACAGTGACCCTGTAGAGGGTTTCACATAATATAGAGACTTTACTAAATTAAATCCCCTAAAAATCTCAACCCTTCTAGTAATAGATGAATTGTGAATGTCTTTTCATTTTTGTCTTCTTCAGACGGTGAATTGATTTTAGCTTTCTTGCTTCCTTTTGGCTGCCTATTTCTCTTTCCTCTGTCTTTCAGTCTTGGCCTTGCAAGCCATTGGCTGCCCTCAGTACGATCTCAGAACTTGAGTTTTCCAGTTTCTCTGATGATATTTGAGCCAAAGAATTAGCTATTTTTAGCTGTTCCATAGCTAGAGTAGCTGTGAATACATTGAAACATTTGAGAAGTTAGAAAGGTAGACATCTGAAATCCATGATCCTTGCCAAATTCAGTTTGGTACCTTTACTTGAGCTCAGACTTGTAAAACAAAAACACTTTACAGACACAGACAGCCGGAGAATAAGGGGAGAGGCATGATGGGTAAACTCAGGGATAAAACCTTTTTTTTTTTCTTACCAACACACTTGGGATGACATCTGGCTGGTCTCTGACCTCTCTCCAGGTGCAGGCTGGCAGGTCCAGTCATTTGGCATTTCCTGACACACTTAGTTGCTTTCTGTGGTGAGACTTGACATCTTGAGGTCAGCATCAACTGAAGAGCTGTCATTAAGAGGCACAAAGGCACAGAAGTGAGACTAGAATGGCCAGATGAGAGACCATGAGCATTTGGGACATGTATTTAGAGGAGGCGGGCTCTGCATGACAGGAAAAGTATAGGCAGAGGTGTGTTGTATCTCCAGTGAAGAGTGTTAGCAATGGAAATTTGGGACTATGAGTTTTGGAAGTACTATCACGACTTGATAGGAGCGCTGGTAGCGTAGTGGTTACGAATAGGGCTGTGAACCTTAAGGTCAGCGGTTCGAAACTACCAGCAGCTCCACGGGAGAAAGATGAGGCTTTCTACTCCCGTAAAGATTTACACCCTCGGAAACCCTGTACAGGGTCGCTATGGGTCGGAACCGACTCGACGGCACTTAACAACAACAACAACAACAATCACGACTCGATGGCACTTAACAACAACAACAAATCATGATCATTACTTTCTTCAATCTGACACATGTGGAGTTTAGCTACTTTTTATCTTTCCTCTTCCCTTTCTCCTTTCTCCCTTGTTTTGTTTAAAATATGTTAATTAAAAATTTTTTTCCCTGTTGGTTACCTTTAAAACTTTAAGCAATCCCCAAACCTTGATTTTTGTATCTATAAATTTCAGATAGAATCTTCAAAACTTTTTTCTTATCATCCTATTTGAGTTGCCAAGACTAAAATTTTTAGATAATTAAAAGTTGTTGTTGACATTGCTAAGTGCTGTCAAGTCAGTTCCGACACATGGCGACCCTGTGTAGAGATTACAAGGAGAGACTGTTGGATTTGAATCACTGATCTTGCAGTTTGCAGTCCAGTGCTTATCCTACCAAGACTAATATTTTGACACTCAGTAAAAATAAATAAAATTCTGTGTTCTATGCATTAGTTGCCTCAAAGAATTAAAATGAATCCTTGAATGTGTGACATTTTAAGCAGAATGTTCCAAAATTAAAGGTCAAATGGATTCTTTTTTAATGGATATCAGTTAATCAAAACCTTGCTACATTTAGTTTGTGCATACTTGCATCATCAGGTATTTTTACATATTTTCCCCCCTTGAAGTTTTAATTGCCTTTCTTTATTTTGGGTATTAAAAAGCAAAAAGGAATTAACTTTTACTTAATTCCAAGATCATTCAATTTCTTAATCAACCATTATCTCTGTTAAAGAACATTTACTGTTTTACTGAACAACATGTCAAAATTGCTTTAGGACTTCTTCAAAACAACTATCAGAAATTGTTTTCAAATGATTGACTTTTTGGGTTTAGTTCAACAAATGTAAGTCTTCTTATTTTATATATATATCTATCCTTCTTTCAATTGACTGCCTTTGAGTTGCTTTTCACTTTTAGAGAGTAGTTTCCCACTTAGAGTAACTCTTTAAAACAGTGTAAAACTGTCCCTTAGGGTTTCACAGGCTTGGTCATTTATGGAAACAGACTGTCTCATCTTTCTTCCATGGAGCAACTGGTGTGTTTGAACTTCCAGCCTTTAAGTAGCTGAGCATTTAACCAGTAAGCCACTAGGAATTTTAGTTTTTCTTGTGTATACTGTCAATTTTCTTTTTAGAAAGAATGCATGGAAAATAAATTTCTAAGTTTTTGCATGTCTAAAAATGTTTTTGCCTTCATGAATTATTATTTGTTTGGATATAGAATTATAGTTTCAAAGTAATTCCTCCCAATGTAGAATTTTAAAGACATTGCTATACTGTTTATAGCAACCATAGTTAATGATGAAAAATTAGATATTTATTTGCTTTATGCCTTTGTAATTATTCTTTTTTTCTCTCCTCAGTGGAAACTTGAATCTTTTCCTTTTCTGGGTGCAGGGTAGGGGGAGTTTTTTTTTCTAAATTCCATGATGATATGCATATTTATATTTACCAATCTCACCACCACTGGGTAGAGCCTTGTAGATTTTTTATCTCAGAAATCTTCTTTTATGATTATCTAAATGACTTAACTCCTATCCATTTCCTGAAACTCTTATAGTTGGGTACTGAACTTTCTGAACTGATACCTCTGCTTCTTTTCTCTCGTTTTCGTCTCTTTAGTTTCACTGTACCTTCTGGGAGAGTTTCTTAATTTTTATTTTTTCCCCTCCAGGTACCATCAATTAATAGTAGTGACAACTACCCATTAACTCTTGCACTCCTCCCTTTGTCCTTCCCTACTTTTATCTTACTTCTGCCAACATCCCTCTTGTGAATTGCCTTCCCCATCACCCAACTTAACATGTGTCTACTGTCTTTGTTGTTGTTAAGCACCCTCGAGTCAGTTCTGACTCATAGTGACTTGTTGTTAAGTGTCATCGAGTTGGTTCTGACTCACAGCAACCTTGTATAGAGTTTCCTAGGAGTGGTTGGTGGGTTTGAACCACTGACACTGCAGTTCAAACTGACCTTATGGTCCAGCACATTGTCCTACAGTGCCACACCAGGACTCCTCATAGTGACTTGTTGTTGTTAAGTGCCATCAAGTTGATTCTGACCCATAGCGACCCTGTATAGAGTTTACAGCTAGCCAGTGAATAATTCTCCCTTCCCTACCATCCCTGGTAACTATCATAGAATGTTTCTTTTAGCATAAAACCTTTTTTTTTTTTTTACTTTTTACCAGAGTGGACTCCTATAATATTTGTCCTTCTGTGATTGACTAATTTCACTCATCAGACTGTCCTCCAGGTTCATCCATGTTCTGGAATGTTTCACATTCACTGTCTGTTTTTTCTTGGATGGGCTTTTTGACTGTCTCCATCTTTTTGCTATTATAAATAGTACTGCAGTGAACATCAGTGTGCATATAACTATTCTTGTCATGGCTCTTAGTTCTTGATGGTTTCTGCCACATAGAGAAATTACTAGTATGGTGGTGCAGGATAAAACTTTAGACTGCAAGGTCAGTTTGAACCACACGGTCAGCGGTTCAAACTCACCAGCAGCCCTTTGGAAACTTTATACACGGTCACTATGAGTGGGAACTGACTCAATGTCATTTAGTAACAACAAACCACACAGAAGGAATTGCTAGTTCATACAGCATTTGTATTTCCACCTCTTTGAGAGAGTGTCATACTTTTTTCCATAGTGGTTGTACCATTTTACAGTCCCACCAGCAGTGTAGGAGGGGCCCAGTCTCTCCACAACTTTGACAGCATTTCTTGTTTTATCTTAATTTTTTCAACCTTTTTAAAATTTGAATTATTTTCCATTTGGCAATCTCTTTTTCAATTTTCATAGATTCTTTCTTGCTCTCAGATTGTTCATTTTTTAGAATAGTATGCTTATTTTCTTAAATCTCTTTGAGATAGTAATGAAAGTATCTGTTAATTTCTCTCCTGTTCCCTGAGTTATTGCTGTTTTTTTCCACGCTCAGTTGTTTTGCTTGTTCTGATCAGTTCTTCTCCCACAAGAAGGAGAATGTGATCCTTTATATAGCTATAGATGACATGGATTCTTGTATCAGTTACATTTCTCTAGTTCCTCAGAAGATTTATCCCTTGATTGTCAAGTTTCATTCATTTTAGGATGCCTAAGATAGAACTGAGCACTGCTATCCCCCCTTAGACTTTTTTGTGCCCATTCCAAAGAGAGGTGACCCAACAGAATGCGGAAATCATTGGATAATCTCTTTGATATCTCATGCGAGTAAAGTTTTACTAAAGGTAATTCAGAAATGGCTGCAAGCATACATTGACGGAGAACTCCGAAAGGTTCAAGCTGGATTCAGAAGAGGCCATGGAATGGGGGATATCATTGCTGATGTCCAATGGATCTTGGCTGAAAGCAGAGAATATCAGAAAGATGTTTACCTGTGCTTTATTGACTATGCAAAGGCTTTCGATTGTGTGGATCATGACAAGCTATGGACAACATTGCGAAGTATGAGTGTTCCGGAACACTTAATTGTGCTCATGAGGAATCTGTACCTGGACCAAGAGGCAGTTGTTCAAACAGAACATGGGAACACTGAATGGTTTAAAATTAAGAAAGGTGTGCAACAAGGTTGTATTCTTTCACCATACTTATTCAACCTGTATGCTGAGCAAATAATCCGAGAAGCTGGTTTATATGAAGAAAAGCATGGCATCAGGATTGGAGGAAGACTCATTAACAACCTGCAATATGCAGATGATACAACCTTGCTTGCTGAAAGTGAAGAGGTCTTAAAACATTTACTGATAAAGATCAAAGAGCACAGCCGCCATATGGATTACATCTCAATGTCAAGAAAACAAAAATCCTCACCACTGGACCAATAAACAACATTCTTATCAATGGAGAAAAGATTGAAGTTGACAAGGACTTCAGTCTTCTTGAAACAACCATCAACACTCATAGAAGCAGCAGTCAAGAAATCAAACGACATATTGCATTAGGTCTGCTGCACAAGACCTTTTTAAAGTGTTGAAGAGCAAAGACATGTCAGCCTGAGGACTAAGGTGCACCTGACCCAAGCCATGGTATTTTCAATAACCTCATATGCATGTGAAAGCTGGACAGTGAATAAGGAAGACTGCGGAAGAATTGATGCTTCTGAGTTTTGGTGTTGGAGGAGAATACTAAAAGTGCCATGGGCTGCCTAAGAAACCAATAATAGATGTGTTTTGGAAGAAGTGCAGCGAGAGTGCTCCTTGTAGGCCAAGATGGCCAAACTTCATCTCCCATACTTCAGACATATTATCAGGAGGGAACAGTCGCTGCAGAAGGATATCATGTTTGGTAAGGTGGAGGGTCAGAGAAAAAGAGGAGGACCCCCAATGAAATGGATTGGCCAAGTGGCAGCATCGATGGACTCAGGCATGGCAACAGTAGTGAGGTTGGCCCAGGATTGGGCAGTGTTTTGTTCTGCTGTGCATAAGGTCGCTATGAGTCGTTACTGACTCGTTGGCACCTAACAACAACAACAACAACAACTTAGGCTTTTGTTATTTGTGGTGGTATGTGCCATCAAGTAGGTTCCAACTCACAGCAACCCTGTATAGAGTTCCTGATAGCAGTTGGTGAATTTGAACTGTGAGCCTTGTGGTTAGTGGTCCAGTGTTTATCCTCTAGCATCACAAGAGGACTCTCCACCCTAGAACTTTACTCTGATAAAACTAAGAGCAGTTCTAGAACTCTTAGCTCTTTCCAGGCATTTCTTTAAGTTTCTTTACAGAATAGTTCTTAGTTTTTAGCTTGGGACTAAATGCCATGGCTACATGCAAGGGAAGAGATGAGCTAGCTTGTGTTACTGTAGAAGGAAGTCCTTCAATAAATCACCATGATGATTGCCTCGGTTTTTACTCCCTTTCTTATTATTTGCTGACTTTGAGATTTAAAATTTTCTGAAAGCTTTGCTGGACGAGTCATTTTCACCTCTGCTTCAGCTTCCCACCTCCCTGACTTATCATCAGTACAATTACAGGAATTGCGTCAAATCTCTGGTTAGTTGTTTATTCTCATTGAAAGAAAACACATTCCTTCTTGTACTTACTTATTTGTTATCATTACAGTTGGATTTGGGGAGAAAAGAGAGCAATAAACAATTTACAACCATCTTGAATACAAATTTGAATCTAGGTCTTCTGAACAATCTTCTTGTCTTTATACCTTGGATATTACACATCATATTTAACTCTCTTTTTAGCAGTGTTTTTTAGACAAGCCATTTCACCTTTTCATGCTTCAAATTTCAGAAGGGTCCATTTACATAAGGCTTATATCTTACTGTGAAAATTACTGACTTGTCTTGATCAGACAAAATATTAGTGTTAAGAAGTGAAGTTAATAGACTTAGAAACAACAACAATAACAACAAAACCCCATGCAGATTATCAACTGGATGATTTGGTTTTGAGAGCTATATGAATAAGAGGCAACAGAGAAACATACAACAACAACAAAAGAAAAAGGGGAGGGTAAAAGAAGCATACTTGAATTTAAGAAATTGTGAATAAATAGATATATTTTTGCTTAGATAATGCAGCCAAATACTAACATAAATAGTATTTTAATTTAATCACCAGGAAATCCCAAGGTATGTGGCAGTTCTTATTTTATATTTTAAAACAAATTACAGTGCTTCCATTAGACATTTATTTTCTCAGACACCAGCTGCTTTGTTCTTATTTATTTCTTCTCTAGCAATTCAAAAAAGTATGCCTGTGAACAGATTATGTAGCATCTCTTAACCTCATTTCCTCATATATCTAATGAGAAAGTATTTCCTACCTCTACAGGATACTTAGCTATGTTAAAGGAGTCAATGTAGGTGAAATGTTCATACTATGTTCTCCAACAATGAATTGCCCCAACTTATTCAGAAACGGTCATATCTAACGTGGTAATATAAGGTATACTATGGATGTGACTGATAAAATAAATTGCCTTTTTGTTATTGAAAGTTGAAATAAAATGTCAGAGTGCACAAAATTGTTTTAGTGAAGGAAAACCACAAAATGAGACATTAGTTAGCTACGTCTTTAAAAGCAGCAGAGTAAAAACATATTTTTCACTGAGATAATTGTCTATTAACAGACTCCAAACTGTAACAATTTTAGGAGATATGCTGCACTTAACTTTGAAAAACTTCCTGTTTCAGGAGTCCCCAAACACAAAGATGGTATTTGTGATTGACCTGACTTCATGGTGTATTTATTGGTTCTGTTTTATGCCAAAGTTGAGTTATTTTCTCCACGCAAAATGTAAGACCTTCCCAGGGAGGGCTTAATGTGATTGCCAAAAAGACTCTTCCAAGAACAAAGAGTCAGGCAGATGGAAGACGTTTGTCACTATGTAAAGTTTTGGCAAGATTCTCTGGAAATGTCTGCTGCAAAGTAATGTGGGGGAGGAGAACGTTCTCTGGCTTCAAGACAGTCTCTGTTGTCAAATTTTTCTCATGTTCTGGAGGGAATCTGAATTTAAAATTAATGTTGCTACAAGAATATAAATTCATGATTGAAATTATATGCCTATGTGACTGGAAAATAAATTTAAATTAAGATTACATTGTCTTTCAACTCCATGTTTCCATGAACTTTTTGAAGCCTCCTCGTATTTTATAACTAATGCTAATTTTCTTTTTTTTTTATTACAGAATTTCAGAAGGCATAAAACAACTTATTATCTTAAGGCTTAGAGGAGCGCTATAAAGCAATAAGGGAAAAATCAGTGTATTTACAATGAAATTGCATTGAATTGGTTCCTACTCATAGTGATCCTGTGTAGGATTTCCAAGGAGCAGTTGGTGATTTTGAACAAATGGCTTTGTGGTTCAAACCAACATTTTGGTCCAGTGCTTTATCCCACAGCACGACACCAACAGTAGAGGAGTCCCCAGGATTCTCTGGATATGTCTGCTGCAAAGTAATGTCGGCAAGGAGAATGATCTCTTTGTCCTTTGAGAAAATGTGTCAAGATTCTTCCTGGGAATTCCCCTAAATCAGTTGCCATAATCTTCTGAGCAGACCTCTCTGTCTTGATTGAACTGGTTCAGTAGATCCCTTTGGAAGTTACAGTTTTGACTGTACCTTTTTTTAAGGCACCCTAGCAGACTAAGACAAGTGTGATACCGAGAGAATTTGTCTGCATCTATCCACTGATTGCAAAGACATGTTTAAAAATATTTTGTTGGGAATATGCATGTGTGGACCTGAGTCCTAGTAAAATAAGTTTTGACTTACCTCCTTGTATGCTTAAAAAAAAAAAAAAAAAATGCAGCAAAAACAAAACCATATCCGTGCTGTCTGGCCAACTCCTATTCATGCTATCCTTCTGGATAGAGTAGAACGATTCGGAGGGTTTTGAGGTATATTTTTATGGAAGCAGACTTCCTCATTTTTCTCCCACAGAAGTGCTCGTGGGTTGGAACCATTGACTTTTGGTTAGTAGCCCAGTGCTTAACCTGTGGTGCCACCAGGGCTGTTCTGCCCTTGTATATTTAGTCCATTTTCTCTACTGTTATATAGTACTCCATAGTGCAGATCACTGTTTCAGTCCCTGGGATGTGCACCAAGATTACCTTCAATTCCTTGCCATTAGAATAACACTATGGCAAGCTTAAAGGAACCCTGGGGGTGTAAGGATTAAGCATTTATCTACTAACCAAAAGACTTGAGATTTGAACCTATCCAGTGTCCCCATGGGAGAAAGACCTAGTGATCTGTATCTGTAAAGGTTACAGCACAGTTTAGCCCCACTTTGTCATATGGATTCACTATGAGTCAGAATCGACTTTTGGTGGCTTCCATTAACAACAACATGGTGAATCTATAAACCCCTTAGTGAACTTGAGTGGAAATTCTTTGAAAGATACACTTAAGAGAAGGATGAGTGGGTTATAGGATATGAGTATATTTACTAAATATTGCAAAATTGTTCTAGGCTGGCTGCATCAGTCTACACACCACCATTAGACCATTCGGGCTTCTCTAGCCTAACTTCCCCACCAACACTTGACATGTTGTTGTTGTTGTTGTTAAGTGCCGTCGAGTCGGTTCCGACCCATAGCGACCCTGTACAGGGTTTCCGAGGGTGTAAATCTTTACGGGAGTAGAAAGCCTCATCTTTCTCCCGCGGAGCAGCTGGTAGTTTCGAACCGCTGACCTTAAGGTTCGCAGCCCGATTCGTAGCCACTACGCTACCAGAGCTCCCGCTTTATAAGTTTTGCCAGTCTAAGGAAAGGTCCTGGTATGGAGCTGTACGATAAACACTAGACTACTAACCACAAGGTTGGCAGTTCAAATCCACCAGCTGCTCCTAGGAAACATTATACAGGGTTGCCAGGAGTCACAACTGACTCAATGGCATTTAACAACAACAACAATGAATATAAAGTGATATCTCACAACTATTTTAATTTTCATTTATCTGATTCTTAATGAGCTTCAGCATTTCTTCAGATGCTTGTTGGCAGTTGGCTTTACTTTTCTGCATATTGTTCATTTACAAAAGATCCTGTATTTCGGATATTATTTCCTTGTAAGTTTTAGACATTGCAAAATCTACCCAATCTGGGATCTTTCAGTTGACTTTGTCTATAATGTGTCCTCCTTTGAATAGATTTTTAAAACAAATTCTGATGTTATTAACATAATCACAATTTTGTATGATGGTTCATGCTTTTGTATGAAGTTAAAGCTTTAGAGTCCCTCACTTGAACAAGAACCTTTTGAAGTCCTAGAATGGGCACCAACAGTGAGTTTTAGGTTCATCCATTTATAAAATAAATTTTTGCAGAAGATCTTTTAACTACAATAGTCTCTTTCCACTTTAATTTTCTTCTGTAGCACTTTTTCTAACTAACAGACATTTTGGGAAACAAGCTAAGGGGAAGTAAGGATAATTTAGTTGGGTTTTAGTGCTGTGTATTAGTTTACAGTCAGTTCTGTGTAAGATTAAGTTATTGATAGCCATTCTGACATATAAATGACTTCCTGTAATATTCTTGCAGCCTACTGTGCCTACCCATTCAGCAGTTATAACACAAAGATGTAGGGCCAGAGTTCATAGTGCTGATTCCTTCTTTGTGGAGCCTTGGTGTGGTGCCATACGCTAGACTGCAAAATCGTTTGGAACCACAAGATTGGCGGATCAAGCTTAGCAGCTGCTCCTCGTAAACCCTATGCAGAGTCAGTATGGGTCTGAACCAACTCGACAGCACTCAACAGCGACAACAATGCCTTCTTCATAGTCTGTTCTTGGTCTGGAAGCTCCATTGAAACCTGTCCACCATGGGTGACTCTTTGGAAATTGAAACATATGTTACTAGCTTCCAGCATCAAAACAACATATTCAACACAGTCATCACCGTACACAAACTGACAGAAGAGTGGGGATATAATCTTCAGAACCTGTAATATCTGGATCTATATTGAAATGGTGCCAGATAGGGCTTCTTGTTGTTGTCAAGTGCTGTTAAGTCTGTTCCAACTCATAGTGACACTATTTGAACCATTGACCTTGCAGTTAGCAGTCCAGTGCTTATCTTACAGAACCATGCCAGGGCTCCTGTATAAAATTAATCAATAATTATTAAAATGTTTATTGCTATGAGAGATGAAGGTCAGAACTAAGGTCACAGTGGAGGAAATGAAGGGGGAAGGGTCAATATGAGGGTGCGTCCAAAAGTTTATGAAAAATTTAAAGAGAATTGGATTTTTCCATGAACTTTTTGAAGCTCTATCATGTTATATAAGGAGCTCTGGTAGTGTAGTGGTTATGAATTGGGCTGCGAACCACAAGGTCAGCAGTTTGAAACTACCAGTTGTTCCATGGATGAAAGATGAGGCTTTCTGCTCCCGTAAAGATTTACAGCCTCAGAAACCCTGTACAGGGTCACTATGAGTCGGAAATGACTCCAGGGCACATAACAACAACAACAACAACATGACATTATATAAAAAGCAGGCAGGGTTTATCATCTATAAAATGTGTCAGTTATTTTGATTGGGGAAGGGTTAGAGTTCCATAACATAAGGGTTATCTATTTAGGAGTCCTGCTGTGGTACCTGTAGGACAAGCACTGGACCACAAGGTTGGTTTGAACTGACCTTGAACCTCCAGCTTCTCCTCAGGGTTTCTATTGAGTGGGAACTGACTCAATGACACTTAAGAACCAGAAGAGAAAATTTGGATAACTAGGAGGCTGGAGATTCCATTCAGAAAGAGAATGTAAGGGGAATTGCAGATTTGATGTGTGGATTTGCTGAGTTTAAGATATCTGAAAGAGAAAAAAAATGCAGGTCTGCAGCTCAGTTGAACACCTTTGTGCGTGGGGAATACTATTTGCTCTATTTTCTAGTCTCTGGATGCTTTCTTTTTGCTTTTGTCTTCCTTACTTCACATCACAGAACAGATGCCTTTCTCACCCTCTGAATTTCCTCTTGGAGCTCCCGTTTACCAGATGTGGGAGCAGCGCTCCTGTCCCCAAGAGGTGCATTCTATGGGGACACTGGGCGCAAGCGCCTAAGAAGGTCCGTTGTAGCTTGGCCCTGCTTTGCCTGAGGCGGGCGCTAAGGCAACTAAGGACCCCTTAGGAGTTGGCTTGCCTGTGTCCCTTTTGGTAGGATATTTACTCCCATAAAAACTGCTTTCCCTTCCTATTTAATCTCCTAAACCTTCACTTCCCCTGCCGGAAGACAAGGGCTTCTTCCCTAGGGCTTTGTAGGTCTCCAGGCGCCAAAGCAGAGGCGCTAATGAAGATGAGTCAGCGCTGAGTTCCCAGCTGGTGAACGCATGGCTCATTACCGTTGGTGGTTAGTGCACAGCCCAAAATGCTTCCTGAGCGGACTGTCAAGCCTGTGGTGACTTTTTGCTTGCCAGATATGAACCTGGAATCCAGGAGGAAAAGGTCGCAGCCATTAAGGTACCTATTTTTGAAGCCAGTTTTCTGTAGGAAAGAGATAACTTCCTGGGATCCTAAGTTACCTAGCCCACACACCTGAGTGAATTGGATAATTTCGTGAAGATTGCGGCTCTCTTGCAACAAAAAAAATGAACAGTTTCACACGGGTTTTGTTTGTTTGTTTGTTTGTTGTTGCTAAATGCC
>NW_006408690.1:1184610-1208523 GCF_000296735.1 Chrysochloris asiatica
CAGCCCAAGTCGTAACCACTACGCTACCAGAGCTCCTTAGTTTACTAACTAATCAACTTCAAATAAGGTTTTAATGGAAGTATATAATGACAATTATAAGGAGATCTGGTAGTGTAGTGATTACAAGTTGGGCTGCTAACTTCACAGTCAGCAGTTTGAAACTACCAACTATTCCATGGGAGAAAGATGAGGCTTTCTGCTTCTGTAAAGATTTATAGCCTCAGAAACCCTATGCAGGGTCACTATGAGTTGGAACTGACTCCATGGCACACCACCACCATAATGACAATAGTAGTTTAATAGGAAATTTTATGACATTTAAGGTGACTGGTGATTTAGAGTGTGAATATAAATGGTTTGTTAAGTTAGAACTCTTACCCTAGGAAGGCTACCTTTAAATACTTTTTCTACCTGCCCCTCTCCAACTCCCCTCTCCTTTCCCTGTTTTAAGTCCCTCCTCCTACCCCCACCACTTGTTACTTTGTTACATATAATACACTTATTTGGTATAACCATCTACCTCACAAGAGAAATAAACTTCATGAAGGCAGGCTCCCTTCTCCCCGCTCAGTTACTAATGCTAAGAATAGTTCAGAGGCCAAGCATAGTTCAGGCTCATAGTGGGCATCAACAAATATTTATTGAATGGATGAAATAAAGAATTAGTTATTTTCCAAATAACATAAAGTAGAGCCAAGAATAGACTTGCATGATTGATATGACCTGTGTGGAGTGTGGTTCTATTAGAAGTCCTTATCTTGAAGTCACTAGACAAATATTTGTTGAATCCCTACTATTTTCAAAATGATAACTTTCCAAATTCCCCAGCCTTTACCATCCATTCTCTACTGGATATCTTGGTACTTTTGAAAATATTTAAATGTCTTAGCACCTTTGGTGCTCTTTGGGGGCAGGGCCTGTGTGGTTCACCTTTGCATCCCTTATAGTGAAAGACACAGCCCAGAAAACAGATATTTATTGACATAGTGAAGGGGTGAACTGGGTTTAGGTATTCAGTTGCCCGATAAATCCAGTTATTTGTCACATGGGAAAACATTATTTTATGGCATTGGTAGCCCACCACAGTAATATCTTGCAAGCTGAGATCTGTTTCTTTGAAAGGTTTGCAAGTATTGGGTTTTCATTTAATTAATCATCAAAAAATTAAACATATTATGTGATATCTGGATAACCAAATACTGGCAGGATGTTTTAGTGTCCCTGTTTACTTTTGTGTCTATTTTGAGCATGTTAGCTCTATGTCGTATAATATTTTGTCAGAGGTTAAGGAGAAAAGAATATAGGCAAACTAAAAATAGGCAGATTTATTTACCCCCAATAAAGGCCAATTAGACCAGTCTTTTGGAAGATTTCACAGTAGTTTAAAAGGAGAACTGGGAGGAGAGAAATGAGTCATAACGTGTTAACAGTATAGGCTTGCTGAGTAACCTCTGGATGGCATAAATGGCTAAGCACTGGGCTACTAACCAAATGCTTGCCAGTTCAAACCCAATCAGAAAGAAAAGAAAAGAAAAAAACCCCTCAAAAGTAAGGCCTCATAGTCTTTGAAAATAGGACTTTGACAAGGCCACAACCTTAAACACCAGTGAAGCAGTTTTTTTCTGCACACATCGGGTCTCCATATGTTCGAATCAACTTGATGGCAACTAATAACAACAGACTTACTGAACCAACTATAGACACCACGTGTCTGTTTAAACATGATTTAGTTTTGGAAAAAAACCATATTATTAGCCCCTTTAAATTAATATTGCTAATTTAAATTCTGTTGGTTTTATAGCTTTGCTTGCATCGATTTGTAATTTTGTTTGTTTTAAAGCTATCAGAGCTACAATACAAGGATTTCACACCTAGATTATACCAATTTGAGTAATATTGTAATGAAAGTGGAGTCCTGGAGTGGTGGTATAGGATAAGCACTGGACTGCTAAACCACAAGGTCTGGTGGTACAAACCCACCAGCTGCTCCTTGGAAACCCTACACAGGGTCACTGTGAGTAGAAACTGACTTGACAACACTAAACAACAACAATAATGAAAGTAGTTTAAATTGGGGAGGATGAGACCTTGAAAATTCATTCCTCTGTGGCTGTTCTGATGTGGTACTGTAGAATAAGCACTGAATTGCAAGGTCGGTTTGAACTACAAGGTTTGTGGTTCGAACCTACCAGTTGTGCATTGGAAACTGTATACAGGATTGTGAGTCAGAACTTACTTGACGGCATTTAACAATAACATGGATATTTTATACTTTGCTCAAATCTGAAAATAAAAAATAAACTAAACAAAAACTCCATTACAAAACTTTGGGCTTCAGGTGTCAGAGCACAGCATATTTGTTTTAATAAAGTCCAGGTTTGGCAATGCAATTCAGATAAATATTTCTGCTGCTGCGTCTAGTAGTGGCAGTGATAAAAATAGAAGGGAGGAATCTAGGAATAGGTAGGGAGATTGGTTGGTGACAATGGGATACTTTTATGCAAACTAGAAGCTTTCTTTACAATTTTGCTTTCGATTGGCTCTGAATTTGTGAGTTCTTGTTTTCAACGATATTTTTCAAATTCTATGTGAAGTACAGTGTTTTTTTTTCCAGATATAAAAGAAAACATATTAATCAGCACTTTCATAGATATTGCTAATCTCCATATTTGCGATGGTGTGCAGGGAGACCTAAAGAGCTGGTAAAGTTATTGGGATAGAAGATCAGAAGATAGGGATGCTTATTTCTTGATACTACCCTCCCTCAGGGGAACAAGGGGGCACAGTAGGATAAATACTGGAATGTGAACTATAATGTTGGCTGTTCAAGCTCACCAGCTACTTATCAAAAATCCTGTACAGAATCACTAATGACTCAGAACTGATTCTTGGCCCTTAACTACCACACTACCTTCCGCCAACTTGCCATCCTTCTGACCTTACAATGACAAATAGGAGTAGAAAGTAATGAGATGAATGAGAGCTTTGTTTTGAGTTACTTTCACAGAAGAAGCTTTGGGAGCAGGTATTGTTTCAAAGTTGAGTTTGTTGATTCACAGACAATCAAAAACTATTGGAGTACCTTACTCTGTACAAAGGAACCTGGTAGCGCAGCATTTAAGTGCACAACTGCTAACTGAAAAGCTGAGTGAACGAACCCACTAGCTATTTCATGGGAGAAAGATGTACCAATCTGCTTTCATAAAGATTGTTGTTGTAGTGGGTAAGTGTGAACTCATAGCGATCCCGCATAGGGTTTCTGAGGAGCAGCTGGTGAATTTGAACGGCCACTTTCTGGTTATAATTAATCTTGAGGTCCAGTGCTTATCAAAAGGTGCCACACCTGATGTCCTATAGGGTCGCTAGGAGTCAGAATGCACTAGAAGGCAACAGGCTTTACTCCAGCTAAGCATTGTGGTGTGGCACTGTAGGATAAGCACTGGACTACTAACTGCAAGGTTGATGGTTCAAATCCACCAGTCACTCTTTGGAAATCCTATACAGGGTGGCTATGTGTCAGAACCAACAAAGTGGTTCTCAACAACAACAAGAACAACAAGCATTATGCTAGGAGCTGAAGACAGGGCAGTGAGCAATACAGAGCCGCTGCCTTTGAGCTAACGTATAAGTAGTACTTGTCGATTCTGGCTATTGTGTCTCTCTTTTCACTTGGTGCATTTTAGATAAATATGAGTGGGCAATTGGAAAACTTGTAGTTTGTTCTTTATGCTAATTTGTCTAATTCCCAGGGTAGAAACAAGAGTTAGAAACTATAGACTCAGATTAACCTGTTCTTTTTCTCTTTCTGTTTTTAAGGGGTGTCATGAAAGTTGATATCAATCTTCAGAAGGTGGACATTGATCAATGTTCCAGTGATGGCTGGTTTTCAGGAACTCATAAATGCCACCTTAACAATTCAGAGGTAAGAACATGACAATAAAATCCTTTGAAATCAAAAGCTCATCAGAAATGCTCTATTTTTGAATGTATTGTATTTGTGTGAATAAGTGAACAAGAGGCTTCTTACTGGTGAGAAAAAAAATCTCCCCATGTAGGTCTCAGTGCTGCCAAATGGATTGAAAGAGGAGTAGAAAATAAAACTTGCACGGAGTATCCATTTATTTAGGAACTATAAGAAGGCTAAATCTAAAATTTTATCTGAAGTTTGACTTTAGTTAAAGGCTGACCATATTCTTCAAAATGTGTTAGAATATTAAAATAGCCAGAAAGTGAAGAGCCAGTTCTAGGAGGGGTCAACCAGATAGTGCACAAATTTATGGAATATGATACTTATTGAAACATGGATGGTGTTCATTCAAATACACTGCCATTTCTCTGAAGAGCACTAGAGAAATCAAAACAGGGCGATTTTGCAATTAAGGAGGAAACTATATACAGGAACCTGGAAAGAAAATGTGTATGTGTGTTTTACATTTTAAAACTCCTATCCATACTTGTTTTGATGGGATGCTGGTTGGTAAGGACGAGGCATATAGATATTTTGCTGCTGAAAATAAAACTGTCACTAGTCTCCTGTAGTTTCAGATATAAAATATGATGACACAGTGATAATTTAATTTTCAGCACTCTGTCATTCAGGTCCCCAAATGTTATGAAACAAGTATACAATAAATATCCTGATCTTAAAGTCCCAAGTTAGGGTTAATGGGTTTGTGAAGAAAACCAGCTTGATTTATTTAAATGACAGAGGACATTCATATAAATATAGCATTCCATATCTTTGATTTGAATTTCTTTCATATATGAGATGTTGTTATTGTTAGATGCCATCAGAGAGGTTCTGACACATAGCGACCCTATATTGAACAGAATGAAACACTGCCAGGTCCTGCCTGCCCCAGGCTTACAATTGTTGTTGTGTTTAAGCCCATTGTTGCAGTAACCGTGTCAAGCCATCTTGCTGAAAGTCTTCCTCTTTTTGCTGACCCTCTACTTTACCAAGCATGATGTCCTTCTCCAGGGACTAGTCCTTTCTGATAACATGTTCAAAGTATTTGAGACAAAGTTTTGCTCACTTCTAAGGAGCATTCTGGCTGTACTTCTAAGACAAATTTATTAATTCCTCTGGAAGTCTATGGTATTTTCAAAATCCTTTACCAACACAGTAATTAAAAGGCATCAATTCTTCTCTGGTCTTCCTTAGTCATTGTTCAGCTTTCACATGAATATGAGGTGATTGAAAATATGATGGCTTAGGTCAGGAGCACTTTAGTCCTCAAAGTGACATCTTTATTCTTAACACTTTTGTAGGAGATTTGCCAAATGCAATATGCTGTTTTATTTCTTGACTGCTGCTGCCATGATGTTCATTCTGGATCTAGGTGAAATGAAATCCTTGGCAACTTTTAATGTTTTCTCCATTTATCATTAGGTTGCTTATTGGTGCAGTAGTGAAAATTTTTGTTTTCTTTACGCTGAGGATCAATCCATGCTGGATTCATGTTCTCTTGGCTTTAAGCAAGTTAGGTTGTATCTTTTGCATATAAGAGGTTGTTAACGAGTCATTCTTCATTTCTGATGCTATGTACTTATTCATTTAATCCAGCTTCTTGGTTGTTTTCACACCATACCTTTCCTGATTTTAAGCCATGCAATAGTCCTTTGTTTTACTAGAACACCTGCCTCTTGGTCTATGAACAGATTTTGCTTGAGTACAAGGAAGTGTTTTGGAATTCCCATTATTTGCAATGTTCTCCATAATTTGTCGTGATCCACACAGTTGAATGCCTTTGTATAACCAATGAAACACAGGTAACATCTGCTAGTATTCTCTACTTTCAGTAAAGATCTAGCATCAGCAATGGCATTCCTTATTCCATGTCCTCTTCTGAATCTGGCTTGATTTTCTTGTAGTTCCATGCCTATATACTTCTGAAACCATTTTCAAATTATGTACAGCAAAATACTGTTTGGTAATTTCCACATTCTTTTGGATCACCTTTCTTTGGTATGGGCACAAATATGGATGTTTTTCAGATGTTTGACCAAGTGAGTGCTTTTAGCACTATATCCATTTATTGAAACATCTCAGTTGGTATTCTGTCAATTCTTGGAGACTTGCCTTTTCTTTAATGTCTTCAGTGCAACTTGGACTTCTTCCTTCAATATCATGTCTTTTTTTTTTTTTTTTTTTTAAGAATTAGGGTTATTGTTAGGGGTAAGGTTTTGGTTAAGGCTAGGGTTAGAGTAGTTTTGGACTAGTATTTAGGGTTATAGTTAGATTTATTTTATTTTATTCTTGAAATCTACTTGATTTCCTCTTCATTTGGAAGTTCTGTAACTACATTAGTCCCTCTTCTTAACTTAAGTTTTTGTTGTTATTGCAACTGTATCTCTGGTTCTCTCTTTTCAGTCGTGTAGGTCTGTTTTACTTTACATACTTCTATATCTGTGTTGAGCCTAGCTGATACTGTCGCATATAGTAGTTTCAGGCTGTTGTCTGCTGTTGGTTCTCTGTACAGAATCTCCCTTTAGTATTTTTTGTAAGGTTGGTCTGATTTTTACATCAAAATTCTTTTAATTGATTATCTGAAAATGTTCTAATTTTTCCATAATATTTGATGAACAGTTTGCTGGATATATGACTCTTGGCTAGAGTCCTGGTGTGGCACTATAGGATAATCATTGGGCTGCTGAAACCCTATTCAGGATCACTGAGTTGGAACCAACTTGATGGCACTTAACACCAACAATGACAATGATTCTTGGTTGGCAATTATTTTCATTCAGAGTTTTATATGTGATTCCTTTGTTTCCTTGCCTGCATGATTTCTGCTGAGACTGAGCTTAGTCTCTTATTAGTTCTCCTTTGTTAGGTAACTGGTCATTTTTCCTGAGCTGCTTTCAGGATTCTTTCTTTGTCTTTGATTTTAAAAAGTGTGATTATAATATGTCTTGACATTTTCTTTTGGGGTTTATCCTATAACTTTTTTCTTTTTTAAGTAATTTTTTTTATTGTGAATTGAGTGATAATTTACATGGGCGAATATCAGCTTTACATTCATCCTGTTGTATTTCATTTCTTTGCATTGATTACAATCCCCTCCATGTATTATCATTCAGCAGCATTTGCTTCCATTCCCTCTGTTTGTTTTTTTTTTTAATGTACACCAAAGCACTCAGGAATATATAACCATTCAAACAACCAAAGGGTACACCCTGCAAGCCTGCCTCTGGCTGTCAGCACCTAACCCCTCTTCCTCCTGAGTCCAGACTCCCCAGCTGCTCCAACTTTTCACGTCTCTGCCTCCATCTCTGGTGTCACTGCTTCTCTGGATAGGGTCGCACACTGCTCTTCTCCCTTGATGGTCCCAGAGTCCTCCACTTCTGGACTGCAAGATCAACCACTCTCCTCCTTTTGCTGCAAAACATATACCTTTACCTTTGCAACACTCAACAATCAGTCCTGATAACAACTATTCACTATTGAACCACACAAGTCTTATCCCCATCTCCTTTCACCAGCTGCATCCAGACAGGTTGGAAACCACTCAGTGGAGATCCTACCTTTCCCCATGAAACTAGGCCCCTCTTGAAAGCTTGTAAGCCAGTCACTTCGTACCTTTGTAGTCCCCTTCCCCCAATTTTGGGTAGCCAATGTCTAAGTTGCCTATCCCTGTCAACCCTGTACCAAGGGAGTGGGAATGATCCTCTCTGTAAAGATTTGTATCCACTTCAAAAGAGGGAACAACATCCGTAAGTATAGGTCAAGTTCATCAAATTTTAGCCAATTACTCTTTTTTTTCCTCTTCTTTCTTCCACTAGTCAAATTCTGATCATTTTGTCATTGAAGCTAGGTCAAATGAGTATTATCTGCAGGTATGGGTGTGCTTGTGCATCTCCCTTCACGTCATATCAGCTGGATGCTTCACTCTCTGCTCTAGTCTTCTGTGGTATCCTGTAACTTCTTGAATGCCTATCTTCTCATCTTTCATGATGTTAGGGAAGTTTCCTTCCAACAACTCTTGGACAATATTCTCTGTTATTTATTTATTTAGTCTCTTCTACCTGTTGATAATAAGTTATTCCTCTTTATAGTGTCCCACAAAAATCTTAGTCTGTTTTGGATTTTTCTTTATTGTTCCTCTAGGAGATGAATATTAAGAGATAGCCTATAAGTGCAGCCATTCAACCTGCCATTGATTTAACCTTACTTCTTTGCTCTTTCAATGTATTATATGTTTCTGAAGTCTTTCTATTAATCTTTTGACTTTCTAATTGCTGTTTTTATGGTTCCCTATTTTCCATTTATTTTTCAGTTTGTTTCCTGAATTCTTCTATAGATTTGTGCTTATTTTCATTGGTTTTTCTACAGTTTTCTCAATTATTCTCTTAATCCATTGAAGTTGCCTAAATAGCATTCTTTTAAATTCCTTATCAGGCAGTTCTGATATCATTTCTGATGTTAAATATTCTGACTCTATTTTGCTTACTTGTTTGAGACACTCTGTCTTGTTTCTTCCTGTAAGTTGAAATTGTCTCTTTCCTCTGAGGCATTGTGGTGTCATATTTATATTTAATTGATGATTGTATATTGCTGTGTTCTCAGGCACTCACCACCTGTCTGCTGGTGGATGTTGTAGAGAGTAGAAGGGCTAATACAGTTCTCTTTCCACTGTTTGTCTTGCATAGTTCAGGGTGGGTTCAAGCACCTACAAAAGCAGCAACACCATGCTTTGTGCCTGACTCCAGATAGAACAGAGTGTGTGCAGGAGGGGATACCATTGGCCATTGGATTAGTGAGATCAGGGACCAGCCATACCCCTGGCTACTAGGAGGGCATCGGAACCGGGAAGAACTGCACCCCCTTGCCACCAACCTCCAGCTACATCCTGTGCCTGCGGGCCACTGTATCAACAGCCACTGGCTAAAGCTCAATATGGTTATGCCACTCTATGTGGGCCAACAGCCCCCCTGATTTTCTTCTCTCTCACTGCTCCTGTTCAGTTTCCTCTTCCAGTTGACACTCAGTCTACCTCTGTGTCCTATCCTCTGATGCTCAAAGTTGCAGGATCACCATGTGTATCTGATTCATTCGATCTGCATTGTCCTGCAATTGGTTCTGGGTCTTTGTTGCAGAGGTTTGGCTCAGTGCATCTGTCTACTCCACCAACCTATCTGGGAAGTAAGTCCTTGATCTTATGCTACCTCCTGAAATAGTTGAACAGTGACCAGTTATTTTTGGTAAGGTGACTCTGTGCATTCCTTTAATCTTATTTGATGCTTTCTGCATCATTCCGTATTTTGCCCATAGAATCCTTCAGTATTTCAAGTCAAGGCTTGACTTTTTCTTCAGTTCTTTCAGCTTGAGGAATGCTGAACATGTTCTTCTCTTTGGCATTTCTAACTCCAGGTCTTTGCACATTTCACTATAATACTTGGCTTTGTCTTCTTGATCTTCCCTTTGAAATTTTCTATTCAACTCCTGTACTACCCTATTTCTTCCACTCGCTTTATGCTCTATGCTCAAGAGTAAATTTCAGAATCTCTTCTAACATCCATCTTGGTCTTTTCTCCCTTTTCTTTTTAATGACCTCTTGCTTTCTTCTTGTATGATGTTCTTGATGACATCTCACAACTCCTCTGGTCTTTGGTCATTAGTGTCTAATATAACAAATCTATTCTTGAGATGGTCTCTAAATTCAGGTAGGATATACTCAAGGTCATGTTGTGGTTCTTGTGAACTTGTATGAATTGTCTGAAGCTGAAGCTTGAACACATATATACGTATGTGCTCATTGTGTGTTTGCTGTGCACATATCCCACCACATAAACTCACATACCACCACATAACCTTCCGTAGTCTCACATTACCCACATACACACACACACCTTCCTGCCCTCCAGTGTAATCTCTCACAACTCATCAATGCCTAACTCCCCAGAAACTCTCTAGTTCCCCACATTCTCCTAAGTCCATCACAGATCTCATCTCTATACCCATGACCCCATGTATGTCTCCACACATCCCCACACCTTTTCATAGCCTACCTCCACAGCTGCCTCTCACTCTTTCCTTTCTTCTACTTGGATGAACTCATATGAATGAGACTTTTTCTGCCTTGTCAACTGAGAAAAGTGAAGATACTCATTTTGACTACTCTTTTTTATTTATTATGGTTTTGAATATTTCTAAGTCTCTCATTCCTTTTGAACGATTCTGGCATTTCTAAAGATATGAAGTCCAATCATTGCTCTGATGGATATCTTTAGCTTGAGTATTATTGCATGCCAATGGCATATAGCCACTGAGTTTTGTCCTTTAGCCAGAGTGGAATTTTTTCTGCATGGGTATCATATTGTGGATATTGATCTGTGTGTGCTCATTTCGGTATAGCCTTGTTTCAGTGGTGTTTCTGAGAGGTTCAATAAGCCGTCTGTCTAGAAACAAGGGGATATTTACTTTTCAGTTTGTTATAGTTGCTGCTTGCCTTTAATCATCTTGGTGTCATTTTGTTGTTTTTTTTTATATAGCATATCTAATTATTTTATGAGATGGTCATATTGGAGGGGCCTCTTTCTTCTTTTGGAAGTTTGATTTATTTTCCCTGAATCAGAGTTATTAATTTTCTGAGTTTTGTATCTTTTTTAAGCTTTCAGGTAAGCTTAATTATTTCAGTAGGAAATAATACCTCTCTTCTGATTAACAAAGATTAGGATGAAATGTATAATTTCACCTGCATTATATTTGTTTGATTCTTATTCAACAACTGGAAGAAAAACATGCAAGACAACTGACGAGACAGTTAAATGAATTTCATTAAAAAATGTTGTAGAAAGAAGTTTAATGATCAACTATAACATCAATAAGTAATGAATCTACAAAAATCTGTAGATAATTCCCACCACCTTTTGTTCCCAGAAGTTAGGGGTATGGCATCTTTGTGTTCTGGGGTAGACCCTTGAGTTCCTTCTGGCTATATTCTGCCTTACAAGGGGCTGCCACAAAACTTGTACATTTTATATTTGGCTTCTTTATTGTCCTGCAGTTGGTTCTGGTCATCCTAGGTACTGACAACTGTTCACACTCTATCCTCAGTCCAGTTGCTAGGAGTAGTCTTTTAATACCTTCCTTGCCAATTCATCATTGGCTTCTCTTCAAGTTTTATTCCTTAGGAAACAGAAAGAAAATCTCTTTCATGGGACATTTTTCTTCTGTTTTGTCTCTTCTGTTTGTCACCAATCTCCTATTACTGGCCCCAAGTATCACTGTGTAGAATGGGTTATCTTAGGACATACTTAGCAAAAGTCACATATAGAATTTAGGGGTCTGTTTATGAATATTCATGTCATTAGAAGTAGAGGCATTCATCATGGTTTAAGTGGGTTTTATCTAGATGATGTTTAGCATTCATCTCTTTTAAATGGTAGAGGTCACCACAAATTTCAAAGTTATGAACTTTTCACTTTTTAAAGGTTTCCAGTGTATTGACTATTCTATTTCTAGGATATGTTCAACAAGAACAGCAGCTCTGATGTTGAAAGAGCTAAGTGGCAAGCGACCAATGGCAGAAGCCTTATTAAGTACTGTTAGAAGCATTTTAACAAGGAATGGAATGGTCCATCAAGAAGATATTTCTCAGTGGAGTTGAAAGAACAGTCGTTTCAGGATGTAAGAGGCTGCAAAGTTATTTTTTAAAGCATATATTAAAACAAAATCTGAGTCCATGCCCTGAACTAGATTATTTTGGCTGCTTTCATAACTGACTCAGATTCCTGCAACATGGACTTGATCATGCTTTCAATATCCATTTCAGTAATTTTTTTAAAAAAGCTTTTATTGTGAATTGAGTGATAGTTTACATGGGAGAACATCAGTTTTGCTATCAACCTATTGTATTTTGTTACATTGCAATGATTACAATCCCCTCCGTGTATCATCAGTTAACAGTATTTGCTTCTGTTCCCTCTTTATTTATTTTGATGTACACAAAAACATGCAGTAATATAGAATTGTTGAAACAATCAAAGGGCACATTCTGCAAGCCCACCTCCTGGCCGCTAGCACATAACCTTTCTCTTTCCATGAGTCTAGAGTCCTCAGCTGCTGTCTCTCTCCATGTCATCACCTTTGCCTCCATCTCTGGTGTTGCTCCTTCTCTGATTAGGGTCCCATGTTCTGCTCATGCTCTTCCATCTCTAATTCTTGACCTATATTCATATCACTGTTTTCTTTGAGTCCATGAAATCTTGTCTTAAAGAAGAGTTGACTACTGACATTAAATTAACTGATATTGATATTTGTTTGAAAACTTTTCTTTTGCTACATGTGAACATTTTCAAATGAATTGATTTAATTCCAGGTGGTACAGAATTCTGAGCATAACAAAGTCCAAAGAGCAGCTCTGGAAAGCTCTGGTTTGGGTTTACTCTGACACACACAGCTAAGACAGGAATGGCTGAATGAGAACTAAAGAGATGAACTGCTGTGTGATTTCATTTTCTTCTTTTTTTTCTAAAAAAATTTACTCTTAAATATACAACAGGCTTCAAGACAACACTTCATCCAAACTGTAGATGACATGAGATGTTATAGTAAGGAGTTTTGATGTTTAAACAGGAATGGAATCAAGGGTCATCATCACCTCAGTCACAAATAATTTATTTTATTTTTTAAAGTTTTTATTGTGAATTGAATGATTAGTTTACAAGGGGAACATCAGGTTTACACTCATTGTTTCATTGCAATGATTACAATCTTCTCTGTGCATCATCATTCAACAGTATTTGCTTCTATTCCCTCTGCTTTTTTGGGGGGTGGCGGGGGGTGTATATGAAATCTCTCAGGAATATATATAATCATTTAAATAACCAAAGAACACATTCTGCAAGCCCACCTCCTGGCCGCTAGCACATAACCTTTCTCTTTCCATGAATCTAGAGTCCTCAGCTGCTCCCTCTCTCCATGTCCTCCCTCTCTGGTGTCGCTGCTTCTCTGGTTAGGGTCCAGCATTCCACTCATGCTCTTCTCCCTTGAAGGTCCTAGGGTCCTCTGTTCCTGGACTGTAAGATTAACTACTCCCCCACTTTTGTTATAAAACTTCTACCTTTACAGTTGTGACAGTTGCAATTAGTCATGATAATAGTTACTCACTGTTGAATCATAATAATCTTATCCCCGTCTCCTTTTACCAAACCTGTCTAGACAAAATGAAAATTATTCAGTGGAGAGTCTACCTTCCCACATACACTCTGAAACTAAACTCTTTTTTTTTTTTTTAAAGTTTTTAATGTGAAATAAGTGAAAGTTTACAGGGCAGATCATCAGTTTTACATTCAACAAATCGTATACTTTGTTTCATTACAGTGGTTATAATCCCCTCCATGTACCACCAGTTAACAGTATTGCTCTCTATTCGTTTCAGCTCTCTATTTTTTAAAACACTCAGGCATATATAATAATTGAAACCACCAAAGGGCACATTCTACAAGTCTACCTTCTGGCCGCCAGCTCTTAGTCCTTCTCTTTCCATGAATCTAGAGTCCTTAGCTGCTCCCTGTCTCCATGTCCCCATCTCTGCCTCCATCTCTGGTGTCTGCTTCTCTAGATAAGGTCCCGCATTCCACTTGTGTTCTTCTCACTTGATTGTCCTAGAGTCCTCTGTTTCTGGTCTGTAAGAGTAACTACTCCCCCATCTTTGTTATAAAACTTCTACTTTTATTATTATGACAGACACAATTTGTTAAGATAACAATTACTCACTAGTTTTTGTCCCCTTTCTTTTGCTACAAAACATCTACCTTTACATTTCCAATCCTCACAGTCAGTCCTGATAGCAATTATTCACTGTTGTACCACAAGAGTCCTGTCCCCATCTCCTTTCATCAGCCCTGCCCAGACAGATTGGGTACTACTCAGTGGAGATTCTACCTTCCTCCATGCCCTCTGGATCTAGGCTCCGTCTTGAAAGTTTGTAAGCCAGTCACTTCTTGTCTTTCTAGCCCCTGTCCCCCCTCACACATTTTGGGTAGCCAATGTCCAAGTTTCCCATCCCTGTCAGCCCTGTGTACTGAGGGGGTGGGAATTATCCTCATTATAAAGATTTGTTCCCCTTTTTGAGCTACTGCATCCATGGGTGTAGGTCAAGTTCATCAAATTGTATCAGATTACTCTTTTCTTCCTCTTCTTTCTTCTTTTAGTTGTGTTCTGATAATCCAGCTATTGAAGCCAGGTCAAGTGGGTATTATCTGCAAGTGTGGGTGTTCTTGTGCATATGCTCTTACTTCTTATCAGCTGGACACTTCACTCTCCACTCTAGTCCTCTGTGGCCATGTCACTGTCTCTGGGCCCAGGAGTCCCCAGGTCTTGCCATACTGCTGGGCAACCAGTTTCAAAGAAGTCTATTGAACGTGGTCAGACTTAGCTCACAGCTTCATTGCTGTTTTTCCCTCACTTCCAGTCAGACCACATGCCTGCTCATGTATTCCCCTTGAGTCTTAGTCTGGGAAGGGGGTTTGCCCTGAGTGGACCCAACCACTTGCCTTGATGTGTCCTGGGTGAGCAACTTGTTTGTTCTTGTATAAACTCCCTCTTGAAAACTTGTAAGCCAGCCACTTCATGCCTCTATAGCCCCTCCCATTTTAGGTATCCAATGTCTAAGTTGCCTGTCTGTATCAATCCTGTATACAGAGTGGATAGGATTGATTTTGGATGTGAGGACTCCTTCCCTCTCGGTTGGTATTTTGAGGTACTACATCTATATGTACAGGTCAAGTTCATCAAATTGTAGCAATTTACACTTAAGGACAGTTTATTTTTTGCCAGAGTTTAAATTCTACCTGTGGCCAGGGGTCCTTCTCCGGGCCTTCATTTTTAACTCCTCACGTTTCTACTGCTCTTTTTTTTTTTTTGTTTCTCGTCAAAGTCTTATCTTGCTCATCCATTTCCTTGTTCTGTTTCTTGGGTTGTTTCAGGGGCTTCTTCTTGAAAACTTTGCAGCCTGACATGGCACCTTCCAACCCTTCCCCAGATATGACAATGAAAGCAAAGCTCACTGTCTAATATTTTATCATTCTTTGAAGTATGAGATCTTAGGATAGTGGCCTTGAAATTTTTTTGTTGATATTTTATTAGTAAAAATAAGCGTTCACTGTTTGGTATGTGTACAAATTTACAAGCATATTCGCTTTTTGCTATACTTAATCAGAATGAGATAAAGGTGATACAACATTTTAAAGTTAAATTATAGCCATTGAATTGAATCTGATTTAACAATCCTAAGGACAGTGTAGTACTAGCCCATAGGGTTTCTGAGATTGTAAATCTTTAAAGGAGCAGATAGTGTCATCTTTCTTCCATGGAGCAGCTAGTGAGTTTGAACCTTATGGTTAGCAGCCCTGCACTTAACCCAATGTTCCCTTGTCATGCTTATATTTTCAAGTAACATATTATTATTATTTTAAAATAAATAATTATGTTATCTTCAATAGGAGAGCAATATATAGTCTTGATTCTTATTATTTGTAGATTCTGTATTTACAAATCTGTCTTCTCATTAAGATTTATTTGTAACCCCTTTATCAATAGTTGTTGTTGTTGGGTGCCATTGAGTTGGAACCGACTCATAGTGACCCTATGCACAGCAGAACAAAACACTGCCTAGTCCTGGGCCAATCTCAATATCAATAGTAGTGGTGCTCTTTTGGTCATTTGCAGACATGCAAAAGCAGTGAAGAATTTTAATTGCCTGATGCACCTGTTCCCAATTAATGTTAAACAGGTGATGCCTTCTTATAATGTAGAATAGCTCTCATAAAGTAAAACAAGCATTCTTTTGGCAGTGGTTTTAGAGACATGTTTTTCATGGTTTTATACATTTTGCTGGTGATTTTGCTGTTTAAAGTGATCCCCAATTGTAGTGGTAAGGTACTGTCTTGTGTTTGTAAGCACATGAAGGCTGTGATATGCTTTATGGAAAAAATCAGTGTCTTGGATAAATTTATTTAAGGTATGATTTATAGTGTTGTTAGACACGAGTTCATTGTGATAGAATAAAAAAATAGATATTTGAAGAAGGTGTCTTGAAACAGAAGTACGCATACAACAAGGTTATGTTTTGCTCATTGAAAGAAAATGCTGTGACCAGAGACTTGCAGGAACCGAGCTTTCTATTTCTCCTTAGAATAATGGTTCAGACTCCTGGTGTGGCACTGTAGGATAAGCACTGGACTGCTAACCACAAGGTCAGTAATTCAAGCCCACCAGCCACTCCTTAAAAACCCTATACACGATTGTTATGAGGTGCAATTGACTTGACGGCACTTAACAACAGTAACATTGACTTAGTTGGTGTTTGTGATAACTCTACAAAGCAGCACTGCTGTGAGTAATGAGATTTGACTGTAATCAACTGATTCACATTTTTGAAAAAAATGTAGTGAGAGTGTTATGATTGGATATGCATCATCCTTTAAAGAAATCTTAATACTTAGTAATGTGGTGATTCAGAGGTCCCTAAGTTCAGTTTATTTTTATACTTGGTTTTAATATCTGCCTTGTTGAAGAAGACACCTTATAAGGATATGCCAGTGTACACTGAAGAAATCAATTATTGACTACATTTGTCAAATTATGAAGCACACTTTATTCTCTCACATGATATCAATCAATCCTTGTGAACTAATTGGAAAGCTTGGCATCTTAATATTTTAAAGAATTAGATTAAAAATCCATGGAACCTCTTCATGCAAAATATTTTTAGACAGTTTAGACAATGTATTTCCAAGTTTAAAATGCATGGTTATGTGAATGTTTATATTTTTTGGCAAGAAAACTATATGACACTGCAGACATTTTCAAACATCCATTTTAAAAAATGCTTACTTCGAAAGTCTTTCTCATGGAGTGCTAAAATGTCACTGTTACTTTGAAGGAACAGATTATGTGTATTTTTTAAACAACTCACTGCATAGACAGTACTGATAACCACTTGTCATCACAGAAGATGTCAGCAAATTTGCAACATTTGTTTTTTTGTTTGTTTTGTAAAGAATGATATGAGTACTTTACTTTGAGATAGTCTGAGAATATTTCCTTGGGAAGATATTTTTATACTCACACACAATCTCATCATGAAGAATCATAAGTATTTTACAATCTAAAATAATTTGTTGTTCTTGTTAAGTACCGTCCAGTCAGTTCCAACTCATAGCAACCCTGTATAGGCTTGAAATCTTAATGGGAGCTGAAAGGTTCATCTTTCTCACAAGGAACAGCTGTTAAATATAAATAGAAGTTAAATATAAATACAGGATCTTGTATTTTCCTCTCCCTTCCCAATTAATTTCATATGTAGTCTGCTTTAGAGATCACTTGTTCAAGTTATCAGATCACTGTTCTATCCTGAATTGCTAGGATAGTGTATCATTAATTTAGCTATGACTTTAAGTGGCCCCAAGATGGATGGAGCAGGTTTTGAGACCTTCACTTGCTAATGGGACATGATTCAAAATGAGTAAAAAAGTTGCAAACATTCATTAGTAATTGGAATGTATAAAATATGAATCTAGGAGAATAGGAAGTCGTCAAAAATGAAATGGAATGCATAAAGATTAATATCATAGGCATTAGTGAGCTAAAATGGACTGGTATTGGCCAATTTGTATCAGACAGTCATGGTTTATTTTGCTGGGAATGACAAATTCAAGGGGAATAACAGTATTCATCATTTAAAAAGAACATTTCAAGATCTATCTTGACACTGCTGTGATATGTCTATATGCCTACAAGGGAGATGATATTCAAATTTATGTACCAACCACTAACGCCAATGATGAAGTGAAGAATTGTACCAACTTCTTCTGTCTGAAATTGTTTAAACATGCAATCACGATGCATTAATAGTTGCTGGTGATTGGAATGTGAAAGTTGGAAACAAAGAGGAAGAATGCTTAGTTAGAAACTATGTCCTTGGTTATACAAAGGATGCTGGAGATCCCATGACATAATATTGCAAGACCAATGGCATATTCATTGCAAATACCTTTTACAAACAACATAAAAGGCAACTATACCCCTGGATCTCACCAGAAGGAATACACAAGAATCACATTGACTACTTCTGTGGGAAGTGATGATGGAGAAACTCAGTATCATCAGTCAGAACAAGGCTAGTGTCTGTTTTCTCATATGCAAGTTCAGGCTGAAGCTGAAGAAAATTAAAACAAGTCCATGAGAACCAAAATATGACCTTGAATTTATCATATCCCACCTGAAAATAGAGTCCATCTCAAGAACTGATTTGTTGCATTGAACACTAATGGCCAGAAGAGTTATGGGATGACATCAGGAACTTGATGCACAATGGAAGCAGGTCACTAAAAAGACAGGAAAGAGAGAAACTACCAAAGTGGATGTTAGAAGAGACTCTGAAACTTTTTCTTGAATGTAGAGTAGCTAGAGACTGGAAGAAATGAAGTAAAAGATCTTAACAAAGATGCTTGGCTGTCTTATGAATATTGGTTTCCCTTGACTGCTATATTAAAACAGACACTTGAATAGGATAGAAAGGAATGTTGGAAAACATGATTACAGAAAGCTTGTAAGCCTGTCTTCAGCCTGTAACTGATTGGAATACCTATAAAAGGGGTTTTAGAACTTTCCCATTAAAATAGGCTTCTTGCAGAGCCTTTGAAATGTATAGGACCTTAGGAGGAATCCTGTGCTCCACCCAGAACCTTCTGAGGTGGGACATTCCCACTAGAAAGGACAAGCAGATCAATCTAGAACTGTTAGAGCAACCGAAGATATATCTCCAAAGAAAGATCAGCAGGAAAAATCCAAAACAAAAATGGCAGTATGATTGGCTACTACAAGAACAAGCAAGTTGTTTGCCAGGGAGCCATCAAGGCAAGCAATCAAGTCCCTTCAGGACAAACCCACTTCCCAGACTGAAAGTCAAAGTGAACACATGAGCAGACTGAAACTCAAAGTGAACACATGAGCAGACTGAAACTCAAAGTGAACACATGAGCAGGCATGTAAACTTGCTGGCGACCACATTGGTCTACTGATGGGTGAAAGAGGGGGGAAGTCAGCAATGAAGAAATGGGCTGAGTTTAACCACGTTCCATAGATTCACAATGACCTGGAAATGAGAGAGAGAAGAGAAAGGGCTGATTGTTCTGAAGTGTGGTGAGACCTGGGGACTCCTGAGCCCATGGACAAGGACATAGCCACAGAGGTCTAGAGCTGAGAGTGAAGTATCCAGCTGATATGAAGTTATGAAGTGAGGGGATGTGCACAAGAATGCCCAAACTTTCGATAGTACCCATTTGACCTAGCCTCAATGGCTTGATAATCAGAATTTGACTAGAGGAAGATTAAAAAATATATATTGATAAAGCTAACGAGTGTAAATTGCTATAATTTGATGAACTTGACCTATACTCATGGATGTAGTAGCTCAAAATATCAACCAAGAGGGAAGGAGTCTTCACATTAACTATCAATGTTATCCCTTCTGTATAAAGGGTAGATAGGGATGGGCAACTTAGACACTGGCTGCCTAAAATGTTGTTGTTAGGTGCCATCGAGTTGGTACTGACTCATAGCGACCTTATGCACAGCAGAACAAACACTGCCCGATTCTGGGTGTGTCACTACTGTTGCCACGCTTGAGTCCATTGATGCTGCCACTTGGTCAATCCATCTCGCTGAGGGTCTCCCTCTTTTTCTCTGACCCTCCACCTTACCAAACATGATATCCTTCTCCAGTGACTGGTCCCTCCTGACAATATGTCCGAAATATGAGAGACGGAGTTTGGCCATTGTCCGAAGTATGAGATATGAAGTTTGCCTAAGATGAGGGGGCAATAAAGGCAGGAAGTGACTGGTTTACAAGTTTTCAAGAGGGAGTTTAGTTTAAGAGTATGTAGAGGAAGGTAGAGACCCCACTGAACAGTTTTCATCTTGCCTAGATGGATCTGGTGAAAAGAGATGGGGATAAGTAAAATTTTTATGGTTCAATAGTGAGTAATTGCTATCATGACTAATTGCAACTGTTACAACTGTAAAGGTAGAAATTTTGTAACAAAAATGGGGGGATAGTAATCTTACAGTCCAGAAACAGAGAACCCTAGAACCATCAAGGGAAAAGAGCATGAGTGGAATGCTGGACCCTATCCAGAGAAGCAGTAACTCCAGAGATGGAGGCAGAGATGAGGACATGGAGAGAGGGAGTGGCTGAGGACTCTGGATTCATGGAAAGAGAGGGACTGGGTGCTGGCAGCCAGGAGGCAGGCTTGCAGAATGTACCCTTTGGTTGTTTAAATTATTATATATTCCTTAGTCTTTTTGTGTACACCCCCTCCCCCAAACAACTAAAAAAACCCAGAGGGAATGGAAGCAAATACTGTTGAATGATGATGCATGGAGGAGATTGTAATCATTGCAATGAAACGATGGTGTAAAGCTGATGTTCTCCCATGTAAACCATCACTCAGTTCACAATAAAAATGTAAAAAAACAAAACAAAATCATAACAGTCCAATCATGAGAATGGCCTAGGATCAAAGCACTTTTAGTTCCATTTTTAAGGGGTTGCCATGAATTGGTCAGTGGTCACTATCAACAACATCTCCCCAAATTTTTTTTGTAAGGAAATGAAAATTTTCACAACTTTAAAAATTTTTTGAAATTCTTCACAACTTTAATGTTTCCTCTATTTATCAGTATGGTGTCTACTCATCTGGCATTAGGATCTTTGTTTATTTTACATAAGTTGCAATCCATACTGAAGACTGCAGGCTTTGATGTCCATCAACAAGTGTCTCAAAAGTCCTCCTGGCTTTCAGCAAAGTTGTGTCATTTGCTTTGTGAAAGTTGTTAATGAGCCTTCCTCTAATCCTGATGCCACGTTTTTCTTCATAGAACCCAGCTTCTCAAATTATTTGCTCAGCATGCAGGTTGAATAAGTGAAAGAATACAACCCTGTCACACACCTTTCTTAATATGAAACCATTCAGTGTTCCCATGTTCTGTTCAAACAACTGCCTCTTGGTCCAAGTACAGATTCCTCATGGGCACAATGAAGTGTTCAGGAATACTCATACTTCACAATGTTGTCCATAATTTGTCATGATCCACACAATAGAAAGCCTTTGCATAGTCAAATTCAAATTCGGAGTGCTGACTCTAAGGGAAGGCTTTCTCTTTGTCAGTTCTAGGGAAAGGGCCTTGTCTCTTTTCAGCTTCTGTAGGTGCAGTATTCCTAGATATCCCCATACATCTTGGCATCAAATTTCCCCTGGGACTAGGAGCTTCACCATGCAGGGAACTCCGGTCTAATGAACACACTCCTCTCCTGGTTCCTCTTTCTTGGTTCTTCTGTTAGGATTTACAACACAGAGAATAATTACATCAGTCAGAGCTGATCACATAAGATCATATAAAGAGGTGATTGCTTCATATTCTATCTCATTTTATGGAATTGATACCTACAATTTAACTGCTAAACCATTGAGAATCCTGACCCAGCCAAGTTGACATAAATCCTTAAATATCATAGATGGCTAAAAGCAACAACAAGTGTATCAGAGAAATGGTGACACCAGAACCAGGAGACCAACTTGAAATGGCCTACTGAGCAAGAAAAGCAAACACCTTGGAGCAGGAGATCTGCTGGTGGAATTGTGCCTTTTTGTACTTACTGGCAAAGTTAAAAGAATCTTGTAATACTTGCCTGGGCACTAAAGAAGTGAGTTTCTTCCTACATGCCCTCTGATCCTGATCCTGAGTTGCAGACTTTTGATTCTGATCCCAAGTTATAACCTGGTGCTTCTCCAAAAAGCCCCATAATCATGAGTATTGTTTGGGAGCTGTGGTAGCGTAGTGGTTACGAGTTGGTCTGCTAACCTCAGGTCTGCAGTTCAAACCCACCAGCTGTTCCATGGGAGAAAGGTGACGCTTTCTGCTCCTGTAAAGATTTACAGCCTCAGAAACCCTAAGAAGGGTCGCTATGAGTCAGAATTGACTCCGTGGCACACCACCACCACCATTACAGCAGATTATCAAACCCACCATAGACGGACAGAGTGGGAGGGATATTTGGTGTCAAAATTGATAAAAAAAAAAAAAAGGTTGGAAGGTGTTGCTGTGTTTGACTTCTACTTCATAGGAATCAGTGTTGATGCTAGTGATTCTCTCTCTTCACAAGTTAGAGTTCAGATACCCCACACAGCCACTTTTTACATAACTCAGTTGAAAACAAGAAACTTGCAAACTATTCTTAATCCCAATATTTCACATTGAAAACTCTAAAAACCTTACAGTAAATGGAGAAAATTGAATATTGTTAGGTGCCATCAAGTTGATTTGGACTCATAGCAACCATATGTGACAGAGTAGAAGTGTCCCCGTAGGGTTTTCTGCTCTTGGTTGCTTTATGAAAACAGATGACCAGCTCATTATCCTTCAGGGCCTTCAGGTGACTGTGAACAACTAACCTTTCTGTTTGCAGCTGAGTGCTTAACTCTTAAGACATATAATGACAATTTTCTAGATATTTGCACGACTACAGTATTTGTTGAGAGCACAGTGGATGTAGAGGATAAGCACTGGACTGCAAACCACGAAGTCAGTGGTTCAAGGCCATCAGTCATTCTTTAGGAGAAAGATGAGGATTTCTGTTCTCACAAAGATTTATAGCCTCAGAAACCCTATACAGGGTCGCTACAAGTTGGAACTGACTCAACAGCACTTAACAATAACAACAACAACAACAAAAAGTATTTGTAGCAAAGCTACTCTGTTCTCTCATTAACGGGATAAAATATGGTTATTTAACATAAAGCGTAACTCTCCTACCAGAATGTAGGGCAGCAATCAGATATTCACTGGTGTCTAGCCTAGCACCTGGCACATTGGTTGAATGAATGGATACAGTCTATTTGTTTCCTCCCTATAATATATATCCACTGCTTTTGATATTTTCACTGGAATTGTTCAAAATAAAGTTCATTTATTTGTAGACTATTATAACCTTGCTTAGCACCCTTCTCCTACCTACCCCTGCCCCAGGCTACATATTCTTGGATTTAGTCTAGTATTTTTGCCTTACCAGGCTTAGTCAGAAGATGCCTCATCACTGTGCAGTTGTGAAGCATTACTTTGATTTTCTTACACAGTCTTTCCTCCTAAAATTTATAGAAACTGATTATATTTTAAGAGTTTTTCACAATGCTCCTAGGAATAGGACTTATGTGGACTGAGATTGTTCCCAAAGTGTTAGGATTAGGATTTACCATTGCAAGCTCAACTGTACTGGGGTGTCTAAAAAATCAGCTAAGGGAGAGCTGTTTCTTTGGTTCAGAGAAATGCTCTGGGGAACCTAGCCTAGAGTTCACCAGTTGCTATCGCCATCTTGTGGTTGGGTGAAAGAGAAAATCTCTGGTATTTTAACTCTGAAGTGACTTTATTATTTAGTTGTTCAAACATCTTTTTTACTATTAGAATAGTATTCATTTTTCCTATGTCTAGTTGCAAGCTGGTTTGTGTATTTATTTCTAGTTAAATCTCAGGTTACCGTTACATTATTTCACCATACTTATTTAATCTGTGTGCTGGGCAAATAGTTCTAGAAACTGGATTATTTGAAGAAGAATGTGGCATCAGGATTGGAGGAAGACTCACTAACAACCTGCAATATGCAGATGATACAAACTTGCTTGCTGAAAGTGAAGAGAACTTAAAATACTTACTGGTGAAGATCAAATACCACAGGCTTAGGTATGGGTTGTACCCTAATGTAAAGAAAACAAAAATCCTCATTACTGGACCAATAAATAGCATCATGATAAGAAAAGATTGAAGCTGTCAAAGACTTCATTTCACTTGGATCCACCATCAACACTCATGGAAGTAGCAGTAAATAAATCAAATGATGTATTGCATTA
>NW_006408690.1:1208653-1229100 GCF_000296735.1 Chrysochloris asiatica
TTGAGTTATGGTGTTGGAAAAGAATATTAAAAGTTCTCTGGCATTGCTAGAAGAACAAACAGATCTGTGTTGGAATGAGTACAACCAGAATGCTCCTTAGAAGCCAAGATGGCCACATTTTGTCTCTCATAATTTGGACATGTATTAGGAGAGACTAGTCCCTGAAGAAGGACATCATGCTTGGTAGGATCAGTAAAAAAGAGGGGCACCCCCAGTGAAATGTATTGACACAGTGATATCAGCAATGGACTCAAGCCTGGCAGCAATTGTGAGGATGATCAGGACTGAGCAGTGTTTTGTTCTGTTGTGCACAAGATCACTATGGATTGGAACTGACTTGATGGCACCTAACAACAATATTAGCATGCTTCAGGATGGATTGCAACTCACTGCAAAGAAAACAAAAATCCTCACAATTAGATCAATAAATAATATCATCATCGACGTAGAAAAAACTGAAGTTGTCAGAGAGTTCGATTTGCTAGGATCCACAATCAATACTCTAGGCAGTCAAGAAATCAAACGACATGTTGCAGGAGGCAAATCAGCTGCACAAGACCTTTTTGAAGTATCCCAAGAGCAAAGACACCATTTTGAGGACTAAGGTGTGCCTGACCCAAGCCATGGTATTTTTAATCACCTCATATGCGTGTGAAATTTGGACAATGAATAAGGACTAGAATATTTGAATAATGGTGTTTGGTGAAGAATTTTGAAAATACCATGGACTCAAACATAGCAATAATGTTAGGATAGTGCAGGACAAGACAGTGTTTCACTCTGCTGTACGTAGGATCACAATGAGTCAGAACCAACTGGATAGCACCTAACAACATCAACAACATGCTAACCAGTTCTCACTTTTGTCAACTCATCTCCAATTCTCTAGACTAGACTCCTCTGTCTGAGGTCCACTTCAAAAGTTTACTAAACTGTTATTCCTATTAATATGTCCTTCTCCTCATCAGCTGTATGCTTTCTTTGCTTTTTCTAATATATTAATTTAAATTAGTTCTATTCATTCATTCATTTTTTTTTTTTTAAATTAGCACCTGTTGTCCTGGGTACTGTTTCAGAGGCTGTGAATGCAGTGGTGAACAAGAAAAAAAGAAATCCTTTCATTCCAGAGGGGATCAAAGAACTTAAAAAGAAATCAGTTGATTTACTTTTTAAAGTACTGAAGTTTACTAAAAAAACAGAACAAAACAAGAAAACAAACATCCATTTTAGAGATACAAGGGTGACTACTACCTATTATGAAACTGAAATCATCATGCATCTTCAAGAGTACAGAATTTACCTACTAGACTGGCAAAAAGTTTAAAAATAAATGAATAATACCAGTGTTGGTTAAGATTTTGCAAAATGGATATTCTTTTTTAAAAGTTTTTATTGTGAATTGAATGAAAGTTTACAGGGCAGCTCATCAGTTTTACATTCAACAAATCATATACTTTGTTTCATTACAAAGATTATAATCCCCTCCATGTACCATCAGTTAACAGTGTTTCTCTTTATTCATTTTAGCTCTCTTTTTTTTTTTTTTTTAAATACTCAGGCACATTCTGCAAACCTACCTCCTGGCCACCAGCTCTCAGTACTTCTAATTCCATGGATTTAGAATCCTCAGCTGCTCCTTCTTTCCATGCCCCCATCGCTGCTTCCATCTCTGGCATCGCTGCTTCTCTGGATAAGGTCCTGCATTCTGCTAGAGCTCTTCTCCCTTGATGGTCCTAGGGTCCTCTGTTTCTAGACTGTAAGATTAACCACTCCCCTGTTTTTGTTACAAAACTTCTACCTTACAGTTATGACAGTCGCAATTAGTCATGATAACAATTACTCACTATTGAATCATAATAATCTTATCCCCATCTATTTTCACCAGACCCATCTAGATAAGATGAAAACTATTCAGTGGGGACTCTATTTACCCCACACTCTTTTAAACTATACCCCCTCTTGAAAACTTATAAGCCAGTCACTTCGTGCCTTTATTGTCCCCTCATTTTAGGTAGCCAATGTATAAGCTGCCCATCCCTATCTACCCTGTATATAGAGGGGATGGCATTGATACCTGATACAGAAGGAAGACTCCTTCCCTCTCTGTTGGTATTTTGAGCTACTATATACATGGGTTCATCAAATTGTAGTAATTTACCCTCATTTCCATTAAAACAATTTTTTAAAAATCTTCCTCTAGTTGACTTCTGATTACAAAATGGATATTCAAATAGTATGTTGTTGTTGTTTAGTGCTGTCAAGTCAGTGCCAACCCATAGCGACCCTGTACAGGGTTTCCGAGGTTGTAAATCCTTACGGGAGCAGAAAGCCTCATCTTTCTCCCGCGCAGCAGCTGGTAGTTTCAAACTGCTGACCTTGTGGTCCACAGCCCAATTCATAACCACTACGCTACCCAATGGAAATTATTATTAAACTTTCTGGCAATATGGCAAAAAATTTATCAACATTAGAAAGTTTCTGCTTTTTTCCCCCATCAGTTATATTTATAATTTCCTTAAAAAATGGATCTAGAGAAAACTTCAGAAATTGGCATGCGCTTATATGTATTAGATTTTCCACTAAAGTATTACCAGGATGAGTCAAAAATCTGCATTCTGACTGCAGAATTTATTTTAATCAACTTTTAGGAAAGACAAATGTATAATTTTTGGACATAATCTTGCTTTTCAATACACTTTGTCATTCTATCAACAAGCTTTCATATTCCCTTACTAAAAATGTTTTAGGCTGTGTGTGAGCCACAGATGCACCACTGTCTTTACTTCTTCATCACAGGTGAAACTTTGTCCTTGAAGGATGACTTTCAGGGAGCCAAACAAGTGAAAGTCCAACAGAGTAAAATCAAGACTACAGGGTGGATGGTTTAACACCTGAAAACGAAGTTTTTGCAGAGTGTCTACAATGTGGGGAGAGATGTGTTGACGTGCATTATCATGCAAGATCATAATACTCTTGGATAGCAGTCCTCTCTGCTTAGTCCAAAGTTTTGGCTTCAACTCTTCAGTAAGCATCTCATTTATAAGCATTGTTGATTGTAGAACTGTTTCCTGAAAGTGTTCCAATACGGCCCTTGGGAATATCAGAAAACTATACACATCAACTTTCCAGCTGATCGTTGACGTTTGAACTTTTTCTTGGTCAGTAATTGAGGATGTGTCCATTCCATACTCTGTTGTTTACTTTCAGGTTCATAGTGATGAATCCATGTCTTGCCACCAGAAATGATTTTATGAAAGAAACTTTACCTTCTTTCGAATTATCAGTCAAAATTTTGTTTGTAGATATCTAAATGCCTCTGTTTATAATCTTCCGTGAGTCGTTTTGGTACCCATCTCACAAAATTTTTTAAAAATCCAAGTGTAATATGGATTATTTCATAGACAGAAAGATGGCTATGATTTGCCACATAATCCACTGTCACTCATCTATTTGACAGAATCATTTCATGTGCACACTCATTGTTGTCATCAGCCATGGCATGGTTGGGCATTTTAATATAACCACAGTGTGGATAATTTTTTACTAACCTTCATACATGTATTAAAAAATTAAAACCAATGTACAACAAGAGAAAATGCTGTTGGTGTGTATCATTGAGTCAGTTCTGACTCCTATTGACCCTGCATAGAGTTTCTGAGAGTGGCAGGTGGGTTTGAACTGTAGATTTCATGATTAACTGTCCAGTGCTTTTCCTACAGCACCATACCAAGTTTGTATGATTTTTATTGTGAATTATGTGATAGTTTACATGGGAGAACATTAGCTTTACATTCATTCTATTGTACATCGTTTCATTGCCATGATTACAATCCCCTGCATGCATCATCAACCAACCAAATGGTATACCCTGCAAGCCTGCCCCTGGTCATCAGCATACAGTCCCTCTCCCTCTCTGGGTCTAAAGTTCCCAGCCACTCCATCTCTCCACGTCATCATCTCTGCCTCCATCTCTGGCATCACTGCTTCTCTGGGTAGGGTTTTGAACTCTACTCTTCTCCCTTGATGGTTCCAGGGATCTTGGCTCCTGGATTGCATAGTCAATCACTCCCCTCCTTTTGCTACAAAATGTCTGCCTTTACATTTCCAACCTTTGCAGTCAGTCCTGATAACAATTATTCACCATTGTACCACAAGAGACCTATCCCCATCTCCTTTCATCAGTCCCGCCCAGACAGATTGGATACTACTCAGTGGAGATTCTACCTTCCTCTGTGCCCTCTAGATCTAGACTCCCTCTTGAAAGCTTGTAAGCCAGTCACTTCTTGCCTTTGTAGCCTCCACATTTTGGGTAGTCAATGTCCAAGTTGCCCATCCCTGCCTACTCTTTGTATGGAGGGGGTGGGAATGATCCTTGTTGTAAAGATTTGTTCCCCCTTTTGAGCTGCTTCACCCATAGGTGTAGATCAGTTCATCAAATTGTATCAGATTAGTCTTTTTTCCCCCTCTTCTTTCTTCTTTTAGTTGAGGTCTGATCATCCAGTTATTAAAGCCAGGTCGAGTGGGTATTATCTGCAAGTGTGGGTGTTTTTATGCATCTGCCCTCTCTTCTTATCAGTTGGACACTTCACTCTCCACTGTAGTCCTCTGTGGCTATGTCACTGACTCTGGGCCCAAGAGTCCCCAGGTCTTGCCACACTGCTGGCCAATCAGGTCTCCACCTGGGTTCACAGGAGTCTAGTGAATGTTGTAGGGCTTAGCTCACAGCTTCATTGCTGTTTTTCCCTCACTTCCCCTTATTGGTGGTGAACGTGGTCACCGGTCAGAGTGCATGTCTGCTTGTGTATTCCTATTGAGTCTTAGTCTTGGAAAGGGGTTTGCCCTGAGGGCACCCTACCACTTGTCTTGATGGCTCCTGGGTGAGCAACTTGCTTGTTCTTGTAGTAATCAATCGGACTGCCATTAAAAAAATATATGATTTTATGATTTAAAATGATGATGTCATTTTTTATTCATTGATATAGAATGATATCCATGACTTATTAATGAATAAGTAGGTTCTCTAGTATGATTTAAGGATTAAGATGTGTTTGGGATATATAGAGAGGCAACATTATTTTTAAAAAGTCTTTCTGTGATATTTTTGCTTGATGTGTAGAGACTTTGTAAGAAGTTGTTGTTGTTGTTAAGTGCTGTCGAGTCAGTTCTGACCCATAGCAACTTAGTATAGAGTTTCCGAGTACTGACTGGTGAGCTTGAACTGAGGATCTTGCAGTTCAAACCAACTTTCTAGTCCATTGCATTAACCCATGCCAGGACTCCTTGTAAGAAGTAGGCAACATTTATTTGTCTCTTAAGATGAACCTTTTTAAAGTTTAGAAATGATATTTGTAACTACCAGAATGATGTGTAGATTAATCTGTATAAACGAGGTCACAATTTGCATAAAGTAATGTAGTGGTTATGATTCGGGCTGCAGACTGCAAGGTCAGCAGTTCGAAACTACCAGCTGTTCTGCGGAAGAAAGATGAGGTTTCTGCTCCCATAAAGATTGTACAGGGTTGCTATGAGTTAGAACCAACTCCATGGCAATTAACAACAACAACAAGTGGATTAAAAGGGAGAGAGTATGTGCAGTCTCAGAGGAAATTCAATCTATCTTTTAAATGTTAATAACGTCTCAATCTACAGCCTGTAAAGAGTATGGAGTTGGGAAGGAGAGGCTAAAGAAAGAGATGATTTGAAGAACCTCTAGAGTATCTGTGATTAAGTGGAAGAAGGTAGAAGAATAACTGCTGTACAAATACACAGAGACACCTTTCTCTTTTCTAATTTGCAGTGAATGAGAATTGGTAATGCAGACAAACTAACAAAAGCCAAAAATCAAATACTGCAATAGGAAGTGAGTTCATTCACATTAAAGGCGGTGATGGGTTTCACTTTTTCTGTCGATTCAAATCAACAGATTTTATCAATCTAAAAAATAAAGCCTTTCATAAATATAAATAATAATGGCTGCAACTATGTGATAATGCTTGCTTTGAGTCAAGAATTGTCCTAAATGCTTTTCATGAATTAAATTAATCTTTACAGTCCCTGTTTTATTAATAAGTATGCTAGGCCTACAGAGCTTTGTAACTTTCCCATGATAATGCAATTAGTAATTGTTGAAGCTGGGACTGAATTTAGATGTCTGATTCACAAGCTCTTATTTTTTCAATGACTATATTATATTATTATTGTTTTCTAGAAGATATTTCTGAAAGCATTAAATAGCCCAATAAATGAATTTGGGATTGAAAGCATAGTTGAATTTTAGATTACAAACTCCGTTTAACTTTAGAAATTGTGTAGATTATGGGCTATTGCTCTCCATTTTCAGTATTAGATAATTGATATGAAAACCCAACATCTCTCTCTATGAAGAGAGGAACTAAAGTTCTCATAGGCTTTTAATTTATAGGTAATTCTAAGGCTGTTTATTAGAAGTGATTGAACTTGGATTGAAGGGTGTAGTAATCAGTTTTAGGGCTTTATTTAGGGCCTTTTGCCGGTCAGCATGTTTAGCAATTCTTTGAATAATGCAATAATAGCAAAGTAACTAAAACAGCAAATTCATGGAAAGTTACAAATCAGTGACTAAAGTTTGGCACTGGGGGGTAAAACACTGGACCACAAGGTCAGTTCAAACTACAAGGTCATTAGTTCAGATTCCCCAGCCACTCCTTGGAAACCCTATATGGAGATTTGACTGGACAGTATTTAACAACAACAAAATGATATTGCCTGGTTGGATAAATGGACAACTTGATCAGGGTAAAACTTAGCAGAAATAAAGGTAAGATACTAAATGTGAATTAAACACAACAAGAAGAATAATTGAAAGCTCAATATAATCCAAAATATGGTGTAGCCACAAAGCATCATCATTGATAACAACAAATGCCAACTTAGTTTTTGATTGCTCTGTAAATCTGGAGAAGTTCATATCTCACTCTATTCTAAACTTAGCAGAAAATATTTGAAATTTTTATTACTTTGACAAGTTGTATTTCTCATACATTAAAAGGTATCTAGACAATTTGGAATTCGTTGAAAAGGAAAAATAAAATCAAGATTTTGGAATGTTGCTTATTGAAGAATCAAGTAAATAAGTTATGTTTTACAATGAAGTATATAAAGTGGTTGTTTTCAAATATACAATGGCTGTGGATTAATACGTCAGACTGCAAAGCCATTTGAATTGCAAGGTCGGCAGTTCAAGCTCACCAGCTGCTCCTCGGAAACCCTATAAAAGGTCGCTATGGGTCGGAACCGACTTGATGGCACTTAACAACAACAACAACATGTGTGATACTGTAGGATAAGCACTGGATTGCAGGTCGATTTGAACCACAATGTCAGTGATTCAAACTCACCAGCCTGTCCTTGGAAACCCTATGCAGGGTCGCTGTGAGTCGGACTCGACTCTGTGTCACTTAATAACAACAATAACAACAATGTAGGAGAAAGCAGTGGACTACAAGCTTAGTTTGTACCACAAGGCCAGCAGTGCAAACTCACCACCTGCTCCTGGGAAAACCTATACAAGTTCACTGTGAGTTAGAACCAACTAGACAGCATTTAACAACAACAAATATAAATATATATTTGAATGCCAGAGTTGTTCAATCACAAACTGCTCGGATAACCACTTGGTGAATCTTATTATTTTCAACAATGAAAGGTATCACCTGATAGAATTTTGCTGGGCTCATAAAAATTTAATGCAACATTGGCTATATCCTTAGACTGCTGTTATTGTTAAGTGCCTTTGAGTCAGTTCTGACTCATAGAGACCCCGTGCAGGGTTTCTAAGGAGAGCTGGTCTGTTTGAACAACTGACCTTGTGGTCCAGTACATTATCTCAAAGCACCACACCAAGACTCTCTAAGATTTTATACTTCTAGTATTTTGTAAAGGAAACCACTAAAACATGTTGAGATCCAAAAGCAAGCCTCTAATTGCCTTTGCTACTATTCTTTGATTTCTCACATTACATGTGGTATTCTTGCCAAATCTGAGATTTTCTCATTTCTTTTTCTGTGATAATAATAAATGCAACTATTATTTGTCATTGTCACCTTAATTCAAGCTAGTACAGGATTTAATTTCCAATTACTCGTTAAACACTCTGGAGTAGGTGATAGAGAACTGATAAATTTTGATGGCAGTGAGAAGGAAAAGCCAAAAGCGATTTAGTTGACTTTAGATTGCTAATCTGAAAAGGAAAGGAGGCAATATTGGTGGGAAACTATTGATTTCTTCTTCTTCCTTTTTCTCTCTCAGTTTTCTAAATGAATTTGCTTCTTTTGTTTATGAATGACTCAGAAGACCCACAGTAGAAGATTGAACTGTTTCCAGTTATAACAAGGTCATGGTATTTGCTGCTAACCCCAATAGGCTCTCCTCCATATTACTGGATTGTATCTCCAATCTTCTGGAGCTGGGAATCTAATGCTAAGACCTTTGAAGTATTTGCATTAGAATATAAAAAGGGGATCATTACCTATCTATTGAATGAATCTGTGAAAAATAAAGTCTTTAAGTCTGGAGTTTATAGGTGTTTACTGCATCAACTTCTTGGACTTTGTAAGGGTTTTAAAACAAAGTCAAACTACTAAAACTTATTCATGAATACTATAATTGAAGGCACCTTTGGGAATATTTTGCTACACTATTTGAGGGAGTACTATGGCTCTGTAGAATAAGCACTGGGCTGCTAACCACAAGGTCAGTGGTCCGAGCCCATCAGCTGCTCCATAGGAGAAAGATGAGATTTTCTGTTCTTATAAAGACTTACAGACTCAGAAACTTTATATAGGGTCACTATGAGTCAGAACTGGCTTGGCAGTACTTAACAACAACAATAATTAGTTTTGTACCTGGATTTTCTTTTACCATGCTTGGAAAGTCTATGAGTTCCCCAAAAGGGAAGTGTCTTATTGATACAACGTTCTTTTTCTGTCCTTTTATAAGAAAATAATTATTTAATTCCAACAAACAAGTTATTTGCATCTAGTGCTTAATTATCCTGGCAGGTTGGTACTGACTTCTATTTTCTAGATGAGGAAACTAAAGCTTAAGATGGTTCTACTACCTAAACTGAAAATTATTCAAATGCAAGTTCAGGGTGAAGCTGAAGAAAATTAAAACAAGTCCATGAGAGCTAAAATATGACTTTGAACATATCCCACCTGAATTTAGAGATTAGTTCAAGAACAGAGTTGATGCACTAGACACTAATGACCAATGATCCGAAAAGTTGTGGGACCACATCAAGATCAGATAAGAAGACAGCAAAAGGTCATTAAGAAGAAATGAAGGAAGACAAAGACCAAAATGGCTATCAGAAGACACACTGAAACTTGCTCTCCAGGGTAAATATGCTAAAGCAAATGGAAGAAATGAGGAGGTAAAAGAGCTGAATAGAAAGTTTCAAAGGGCAGCTTGTGAAAAAAAAGCCAAGTATTTTAATGAAATGTGCAAAGACTTGGAATTATAAAACCGCAAGGAAAGAACAGGCTCAGCATTTCTCAAGCTGAAAGAACTGGAGAGAAAATTCAGGCCTTGATTTGTGATTTTGAAGGATTCTATGGGCAAAATATTAAATGATGCAGAGAGTCACTGTACCAAATAAATCGTCTATCTTCAACCATTTCAAGAGTTAGCATATGATCAAGAACTAATGGTACTAAAAGAAGAAGTCCAAGGTGCACTGAAGGCATTGGCAAAGAACAAGGCTCTGGGAATTAATGAAATACAAATTGAAATATTTCAGCAAACTGAGTCAGCACTGAAGGCATTCACTCTTCTTTGCCAAGAAATTTGTTTTATTGTGAATTATGTGATAGTTTACACGGGAGAACATTAGCTTTACATTCAACCTATCTTATTTCACTGCATTGCAAAGATTACAATCTCCTGCATTCATCATCAAGCAACCAAAGGGTATACCCTGCAAGCAAGCCTGCCCCCCCCCCCCCCCCAGCCATCAGTACATAGTCCCTCTCCCTCCCTGAGTCTAAAGTTCCCAGCCATTTCATTTCTCCACGTCATCGTCATCATTTCTGCCACCATCTCTGGTGTCACTGCTTCTCTGGATAGGGTCCCGTACATTGCTTTTCTCCCTTGATGGTTCCAGGGACCTCTGCTCCTGGACTGCAAAATCAACCACTCCCCTCTTTTTGTCTACCTTTACCTTTCCGATACTCACAGTCAGTCCTAAAAACAATCATTCACTATTGAAGCACAAGAGTCTTGTCCCCATCTCCAATTTTGAACTATTTCTTGAATAGGTTCCTCTTTTCCTCTAGTTTTAGAGGTTGAGGGTCAATTTTAACCTTGCTTGCGGTGGCAATCATTTTTACATATCATTTTGCCTAGGTTATATTTATGTTGTTGTTGTTGTCAGGTGCCATCGAGTCGGAACCGACTCACAGCGACCCATGCACAGCAGAACGAAACAATGCCCGATCCTGGGCCAACCTCACTACCGCTGCCACACTTGACGCCATCAATGATGCCACCTGGCTGATCCATCTCGTTGGGGTTCTTCCTCTTCTTCTCTGACCCTCCACCCTACCCAGCATGACATCCTTCTCCAACGATTGTTTCCTCCGGACAGTATGTCCAAAGTAGGAGAGACGAAGCTTAGCCATCCTGGCCTCCAAGGAGCACTCTGGCTGCACTTCTTCTAAAACAGATCTATTGGTTCTCTTGGCAGTCCATGGCACTTTCAGTATTCTCCTCCAACACCACAACTCAAAGGCATCAATTCTTCTACGATCTTCCTTATTCACTGTCCAGCTTTCGCATCCATATGAGGTTATTGAAAACACAATGGCCTGGGTCAGGCGCACCCTAGTCCTCAAGCTGACATCTCTGCTCTTCAGGTTATATTTATAGGTTCATTGAAATACTCATCTAGGGGTTGCTGTGAAGGTATTTTGAAGATGTAATTAACATCTGCAATTAACTGACTTTGTTGTTGGTAAGCACCCTGGAATCTGTTTCAACTCACAGTGAACCCATGTACAACAGAACGAAACAGTGGCCAATCCTAAGTCATCCTGACAATTTTTGTTATGCTTTAGCCCATTGTTGCAGCCACTGTATCAATCTACCTTCTTGGGGATTTTGCTCTTTTTCACTGCCCCTATATTTTGCCAAGCATAATGTCTTTTTCCATCTTGGCTTTTAAGGAACTTTCTGGCTGTACTTCCAAAACAAGATTTGTTTCTTCTGGCAGTCTATTATTTCAAAATTCTTCAACAACATCACAATTCAAATGCATCAGTTCTTCTCTGGTCTTCCTTACTCATTGTCCAGCTTTCATATGCATATGAGGTGGTTGAAAATACACTAGCTTGGGTATTGTTGTTGTTGTTGTTGTTACGTGCCGTCGAGTTGGTTCCGACCCATAGCGACCCTGTACAGGGTATAGTGCACCTTAATCCTTAAAGTGACATTGTGCCTCCTTAATACTTTAAAGAGGTCTTTTGCAGCAGATTTGTCAAGTATAGTATGTCATTTGATTTCTTGACTGCTACTTCCGTGCGTGTTGATACAAGTAAAATGAAACTCATGACAACTTCAATATTTTCTCAGTTTGTCATGATGTTGTTTATTGTTTCAGTTAGGAGGATACTTTTTTCGTTTCTGTTTTCTTTACATTGAGTTATAATCCATACTGAAGGCTGTATTCTTTGATATCCATCAGTAAGTACTTTAAGTCCTCTTTAAGCAAGTATAGTGGTTGTGTGATCTACATATTGTAGATGATTAAGGAGCTTTCTGTAAGTGAGCCTGATCCAATCCATTGAAATGCCTTAAAAACAGAACCAAGGTTTCTCTGAGGAAAAGGAAATTCCTCTAATGGACTGAAACTTCAGCTCCTGTTGAGAGTTTCTAGTCTGCCCTTCATGGATATCTTACTTTGTGGATTTGCCTAGATAGCTCACATAATCACGTAAGCCAATTCTTTGCAATAAATAGATTAATCTTTGTGTATCCTACTCGTTCTATTGTTATTTTTTCTGTTAGAATACTGATGGATACACCCGTCTGTCAAGTTTAGAACATGGCAGGTAAAGGAAGATTGTTTATCAATAAAGTAAGTGTTCCACAATTTACATTGTTAGTGGGTTCTAAGAAGATGTTGACAAGAAAAATGTTCCCGACAATCCTGACACTTTCAACCAAACCTCTAATATGTAGAAGCCATCTTTAAATGGCGGTGGACATTGGCAGTAATCTAAAGTGTTGAGTTTCTCGCCTTTATTACTATAATCACAAACTGTTATGTTATTTATAAGTATAAATTTATAAGTCTTACATATCTTTAAATATATATCAATGAGATTTTTGACATATACAACTTTAACAAATGGTTATGAACAGCCTTATACGTAGTGGGCATCCGTATTAGTAATGGCGACAGAGAATTGCTTTAAGTAAAGATACTGGAGTGTGGAAACAATGTTGTTGTTGCTGTTGTTGTTAAGTGCCGTTCAGTTGTTTCTGACTCATAGAGATCCTGTATAGTGTTTCCAAGGAGTGGTGGGTGGGTTTGAACCACTAACCTTGCAGTTAGTAGTTCAGTGCTTATCCTACCGTGCCTCACCAGGACTCCTGATCTAGAGTGTATTTTTATTTTTGATTGAGATATTAATTGTGGGAATCAGACAGCGACTGTTATCCTGGCATATGAAATTGAAGACATCTTATGGATAACTTCTTTCATAGTCTCTTTGCTGCAAATATTTTCATCGATCTTTTTCTTTTGTATCATATGAATGTAAGGGGAAAGAGGAGCGATACAAAAGACCAGTTGATTTATTAGCTACATATATAAAAATATTGTGTCCAGATGCTGTATGTGAATTATTGTTACACAGAAAATTTAAGTAATCTTGCCCTTAACTGAGAATCATGTTTTTAAAGCCCACTTGTCTTTTTTTTTTAAAAAAAACCTTTATCATTTTTTCTAAATGAAGCCTTTCATAAACTCTGTTTTATAATACTTATCAATATTAGTGGAATCCTGGTGTAGCGCTGTGGGTTAATGCGCCAGACTGCAAAGCCATTTGAACTGCAAGGTCAGTGGTTCAAGCTCACCAGCTGCTCCTTGGAGACCCTATATGTTTGCTATGGGTTGGAACTGACTCCATGGCACTTAACAACAACATCAATAGCAGTATTTCCATTTCCTTACTAACTACAATACTATTAGGACTCATAATGAGAATGGGGCATCACTAGAATGATACTAAGGTTTTATACAGGGAGCCCCCAAATCTTTACCTATTTGCTTTAGCCATCATACCTGTAAAGAAACTTGTGTTAATGAAGCAAAGGAAGCCCACTGCCGTCCCCCAAATAACTCCAAACACAAAACAAATGAACCCATTGCTGTTGTATCAATTCTGACTCATAGCAAACCAGGAAGCAGCTGGTGGGTTTGAACCACTGACCTTTTGGTTAGCAACTTTGCATATGTTGTTGGGAAGGACCACTCCCTGGAAAAAGGATATCGTGGTTGGTAAAGTAGAGGGTCAGCGAAAGAGTAAGACCGCAAAACAAGATGGTTGACAGTGACTGCCACAATGGGCTCAACCATGACAACAGTTGTGAGGATGGTACAGGAATAGGCAGTGTTTCATTCTGTTTCTTGACAGCATCTAACAACAACAACAACAACAACAATGTGTATGGCAAAAAGGTGCTGGTGGCATAGTAGTTGAGTATTCAGCTATTAACAGAAAGACCAGCAGTTTGAACCCACAACTGCTTTGCAGGAGAAAGATGTAGCAGTCTGCTTGCCTTGGAAACCCTATGGGGATAGGAAGGCAAGTTCTGTTTAGTCACATGGGGTTGCTATGAGTTGGAATCTACTCGATAACAATGGATTTGGTTGGATTTTTTATTTTTATGGCAATGCAAGAATAAATTTCGGACTCGAATCATTGCTGAGGACAAGACAACTAAAATGTTGCAAAGTTTCTCTGCGAAATAGTGGCCAGATGTGACAACCTGAAGGTTGGAGATCTATAGCCTTCAATATGCATCTGGACTAGAGTAAGCTCGGTCAAGAGGATTGACATGCTCTACCAGTGGATTTGAACTCAAATCACCTGACTTTCCTGATCTTTTCAATTCACTGTGGGAACATCTGATGAGACTTGAAATGCGACACTGAATTTGTAGTGGAGCCAATCAGGGTGTGGGGAGCTCTACCTATCACACTTTTGCTTTTGTCATATTCAGTAGCAGGAAGAATTGCTACTTGTCCAAAGCTCGATATGAGAAGCAATCAGAATATACGGTGAGTGCCTGAGGGTGATTTTTAGTGTTTAAATATAGCTTTGCATCATTAGTTTATGTGGGAAAAATCCCATTATGACAGAAAATCAGATCTAATCTGGCACTCCCACTGCTACAATTATATAAAATATGGTGGAAAGTTGTCAAAGCTTTCAGTGAGAAATGAGGGTGCTGATGCTTGGCAGCCCCCTTTTTGAGCACAATGAGGAATCAGGTTGCTTAGCTACAGCCCTTGGCTGATTTAAAAAGCTTAACTGACTGTATTATACAAGAGTTAAACTCTATTCCTTTATATATTTTCCCCCATAAGATAAAAAGCCTTATTTACCGCCATATCTTTTTGGAATCTTTACCAAGTCATTTATGTGTATTCATCTAGGACAAGTTCTGATTGATTGTTTTTCACTCCACAGAGTTTATAGATTGGGAAAGAACAAGTGGGTGGTTGATGATACAAGCAGAACATAAAATGTTGTAATCATTTGAAAATGCTTTTGTCTTCAAAGTAGTGTGTAAATGTCTGTTTCAAAAGTTTTTGTCATTTGAAGTCATTGTGTTTTTTCCCCTTCTCCTTTAGCGTATTCATCCGTTTGGGTTGCTATTGTCTTTAAAAATGCATAAAATCTGTAACATTTAGTTATTTCTGTATTTCAAAATATAAACTGCCATATACATGCATGTAAAGGTGGAGGGAACAGTTAATGTAATTGTTGAAACAGGAACAGGTCTAGGGCTGGAATTTGAACAAAAAGCCTTTTAAAAACAGAATAATGAAGAGAAAAAGACAAATGAGAATTATGAATGGAGATTTTTCACAATCATTGGACATAGAGTAGAAAACTAATTGTGTAAATGGAGAGATGTAAGATGTGTCAGAGCCCCTGTCAACAGGATAAAGATATCCACAAGACTGGGGGTGACCCTAAGAGGCCAGTTTTTGGCTCCTTTCCAGAAAGGAATATTAAAAAGACACCCATTCTTGACTCATTTACATGGTTAATTTCCAAAGGCAGATTGCTCTATGAGAATCAGCATTATGAGAAAATGGAGGCCGATCATATCAAATCACAAAATGGAAGATGATTACATTATTACCTAAGTGCCATATTGTGTCACTATGTAACTGCCAAACCACAGAGAATCATGGCCCAACCCAGTTGACACATAACCTTAACCATTACAGCCAGCATTACTCTTGCCTACCACCTCGGCATCCATTACCACCACAAGTATGTCATCAGAACACAAAATAGTCAAATCATACATTTTTTTTACTGTTGTCGTCAATGTGAAATGTCGGAATGTCGAGGACTGGCCTCAACAAGGGGGTTTGGTTCACGAAGTTGGGAGATCTGGCAGCGACAGAGATAGAGAAAGAATACACACAAAGACACAAAGAGAGAGAACACAAAACACCCCGAAACCAGAGTGGATGCGACACTGGCAGGCGGACCCTGGACTACCGGCATCGTGGCCCCTGCAGGCAGTAAAGCACCGCCCTGCAAACCTTAACGCATGCCTTGCCAGCTGTAACGCCTTGCATGCCATTCGTAACGCATGTGGGCTTCGGTCTGCTCCCCCGTTTTATTTCGGGGAGGAGCTTTACGCAGAGGAAGGCGGGGTTTATTACAACGGGGTACAGAAGTGAAATGTGATTAACTGTTCAACACAGGACACAAGGATTTACAGGTACAAATTCTAAAACATACATCACAAATTGTCTCGATAATCTAACATCCTTAATTTTCCAGAAATTCAAGCAAATTATTATATGGCACTTTTCAGGTTCGAATCCCAGGGCAGCAACTTGGTTTATCCAGGCTAATTAACATACCTATAGCACCTAATCTTGAATGGGGGAAGGTGAAAAGGATTGGGAGGAGTCCCGCTGTGTCGGCTGCCTGGGCCAGGTTTGCAGGAGTAAGCGAGTCACCTAGGTAAATGGGCTGCACCTGGGGTCAAATGGAGAAGGCAGCCACCTATTGTTCTTTAGCTAAAACCCCAAAAGTCGCCAATCTACTTCTGAGTTAATTCCTTGGGAGAAATTTGTCCTTGGAACTTCCCAGCCTCGGCTTTAGGAGCAGTTTTTTGTTTTAATATTTGTCCATGGGTATCAAGGGCTCATGTATTAAGTTAATATCAAACATAACTAAATAATTTGATAAAGAACAGTTTGGATGAGTTTGCCCAGTGGCCAGAGTCTGTTCCTCAGAGAGATTTGTTCTTAGAACCTTAAGCACTGCCAACACAGTGGAGACACTAAGAGGGGCACATTAAGAAACCATTTTCTCAGAGGCTACAGTTACAGGGGTTCGAAACATAGAGTGAATTAATAGGACTAAAGAGAATTATACAGAGCTGGCCCCACAGTGAGTTCGTAAAAGCCAATGAACCCGGCACGTCCGGAGGTTACTTCCTTGAGCCCACAGGGTCTCTGGCCAGCAAGTCGGAGTGCAGCCACGTGCTGGATTTTCGTCCATGACATGTCTGCAACATCAGATGAGATAGTTGATAAGTGAAGGTGGGTGTATATAGATATCCACTTTATTTTTATAGCTTTCTTAGGATAGAGCACTTTCCCTCTGCAATGCTTTCTATTTTCTCATAATAATTACTGTAACAAAACGAAGCCTGAACCTATTCTTGACTATGTAATTATTTCTGTAGGTTTTACTATTGGCTTGTCAGTACAATCTGTTCTTTGTGCTGCATGCAAAAGCAGATTTTGATGTTGGTGCTTACAATTCCATGATTACCTGGAGAATATTCTGTGAAGTTTCTTCTATATACCCACCCATAAGTAGAATAATGGATTATTATATTATAGACTTGGCTGTATTAATATTCTAGTTTTACTAAAGTCCACAATTCAAAGACTTTTGTATTGAGTCACACTGGTTATGGGTTTTGTTTGTATGCTGCCATGCAGATCCTCTACATTTTAAGCTTTTAAGCTATGTTTGTCTAATGTAACCATTCTCAAAGCATGATCCTGGATGCCTGTGTGTCCCCAAGATCCTTTCAAGGTGGTCTACAAAGGTCAAGCTACTGCCATAATGATTTAAAGGCATTGTTTGATTTTGAATCTTATTCTTTAATAGGTGTACAGAGACTGCACAAGGTTTGATAAAGCAACATGTTGAATGTAGAAAGATAAATGAGAATTCAGTTGTTTTCTAATAAAACATTAAAAAATTAGCACTCTTGCTAAATTTTAGTTACTTTTCATAAAAATGTGTTATATAATATGCTATGGTTTTATTGTAATGTAAAATATCATGAGTTTATTGTGATTTTTTAAACAAATGAGTATTTTTTTAATTCCTTAGTTTTAAATTCTAATATTATAAATATAAATAGCCATAACCCTCAGAAGCAAAAGTCTTTGGAGTTGTTAATATTTTTGAAGAATTTAAAGAATGACTGAGATCAAGAAGTTCCAAACGACCCAGGTCTAGTGCACTCATTTGCTGCTTTCTGATTTCTAACCATGACTCCACTTCCTGGTTCTGTTGTTTCATGTTTAGTAAGTTTATTTTCACATGCTCTTCGCTTGGAATGACGTTATCGTTTCTATCTGGCAACCTGGCAGATTCCTACTTCTCCATTGAGTCCTAGATGTGCTCCTCTGCAAACTCTTTGCAGACTATTTCCTACTTCAGACAAAGCAGACCATTTTCTCTCATGTGCCATTATAATGCAATGTACTTATTTTAATGTAACACTGGAAATGCTGTGCTAAAATTATTTGATTAAGATTAAAATTACAATAGCGTCTAATGATTTTCTACCCTTTCATGCCCATCAGTTTTGCATGTGTGCATATGTACATATGCATTGAAATGCCTATAAAATTATATTCAATCCTTAAAATGGTCCTAGGAAATGCCTATTATGATCCCAATTTTACAGATGGGAGACTGAGGCTCATAATTTTAAGTAATTAATAACAATCTAAGTTACATATCAGTTAACAATTTGGACTGATTAGTTGGTGTTGCAAGAGTATCTTGAGGCAAGAGTTGTTACCTATTTGGTGCATCTTATTTATTGTTAAAGCTGCTCTTGTGGTCATAGTTCTATAATACAGATCATATTTATATAATAAAGTATCTCTTAGGGCCACTAATATCATTGCTATGTAACATCCATAGAGATTTAGAGGCATGCTACTATAGTTTTTCAGGTGCCCCACATTCCTTTTGGATTGGAAAGTACCAGGTGGTACCTGTTTACTCATGATGCTCTTTTTCTAGTGATGAAAAACCTTGAATATTCAGATTTAAGGTCTAACTCTAGTATGTTTTATATTTTACTTCACTTATCTCATTGCAAACAATTCTAATTAAAAATGAATAGAGGTTCAATTAAAATTAATAGTTTTAATTCTTATTAGGAAACCTATTGTCATAAGTACTATAATCAACTACTATTATTTTTGGAATCAAATAAAAACTCTACATATGTCATAATGACTTAGTTATGTGCTTTAGTTTCTATTGTTTTTCATTTGTGATAGATGCATTTTGCTAAAAGGGTATAAAGAATTCAGAGTAGGTGGCTCTACAAATTGACTAGTGATTGTTCTCAGATCATCATTGTCAAGTATTTTTGTCATTTAACTAGATTTGAAAGAATGAACAAGCACATGATCCTTTCAAAAACTGCATCTCTCTCTTTTTGACATATAGAGAGCTTTACAAATACTATTCAACACAACCCACATACAACCTCCTCTACAACCAAGGCACCAAATTAAAAAATCAGATGATTTTCCTCCCTCCCTCCATTCCTTTGCTCTTTCCTCTGTTTCTTTATTCTTTATTTTTTTCATTCCTTTTTCCTTTTCTTTATCCCTCCCTCCTGCCACACCTCCTTTCCTCCTCATCATGCTCTCTATTTTTATCTTGCCATTCTTTTTTTTTTTTTTCATTCTCTCTTTCTTCTTCTGATTTTTGTCTCTACCACTTCCAGAAAGAAAAACAAAGGCTAGATGCTCTAGCTTCCAACGTAAGTTGTACCAAGACATGGAATAATTTGAATCAAGGTTTTAGGAGTCCAAAATATTATTGTACCTTTTATTATGTGTTACTTGACAAAGTAACATAAGATACTCAAAAATGTTATATTATCGCAATCAAAACGGCTTTTATAGAATTTTAAAATATAAGACATATAAGTGGTTAAGATTGTTGTTGTCTGTGGTGGTGGTAGGAGCCATCAAGTTGCTTTAGACTTAAAACAACTTTATGCACAACAGGACAAAAGCTTGCCTGGTTCTGTGTCATCCTCACAATTATTGTTACGTTGAGCCCATTGCTGCTTCCACTGCACCAATCCATGTTGTTGGGTATCTTCTTCTTTTTTTGTTGCCCCTCTACTTTACCAAGCATGATGTCCTTCTCCAGGGACTTGTCCCTCCTGATAATCTGTCCAAAGTATGAGAGACTAAATCTCATCATCCTGGTCTCTAAAATGCATTCTGGTTGTATTTCCAACAGAGATTTGTTTGTTCTTCTGGCAGTCTATGGTACTTTTACTATTCTCCAACACCATAACTAAAATGCATCAATTCTTCTACAGTCTTCCTTATCCATTGTCTGACTTTCAAATGCATGTGAAGCTGTTGAAAATACCATGGCCTGGGTTAGTCTCACCTTAGTCCTCAAACTGACATCTTTGCTCTTGAACACTTTAAAGAGTTCTAATGCAGCATATTTGCCTAATGCAATACTTCATTTGATTTCTTGACTGCTGCTTTCAAGAGTGTTGGTATGGATCCAAGCAAAATGAAGTCTTTGACAACTTCAATCTTTTCTTCATTTATTGTGATGTTATTTATTGATACAGTAGTGAGGATTTTTACATTCTTTACATTGATGTACAAACCATACTGAAGGCTGTGATCTCTGATCTTTATCAATAAGTGTTTTAAGTCCTCTTAACTTTCAGTTGTAAGGCCCTAACTGATTTTGCCTAGCTACTTGACCAAACTTTAGTCAGGCTTCAAGAAGCATTTTAAATAGACTAGGCCTCAGTTTTTAGTTCCCTCCAGAGACAAGGTCAATCAGTTAGCCCTCAATATTAAAATAATCCCTGAGAAACTCATAATGGTCAGACTGACC
>NW_006408690.1:1229870-1231737 GCF_000296735.1 Chrysochloris asiatica
TTACGCACCAACACCACTCTGTAATTCCAGAAAATGTACATCACCCTTCATACCTATAGCAATAACTTCTCTCTACATCCCCTCACAATCAAAATATGTTTTTTCCCCCTAATTTAAAGTAAGATAATTGCTTGGAGTAGCTCTATCAATAGCTCCATGACTCCCCAGGGTTTATGGGCTGTAGGTTATATACAACTGTCAAAGATTTATGATTTACTTTCTGACTCATCTAGTTCTGCTTTTAAAAAGGCATGTGGGATTTAAACCAATCAAACCAAATTAAGTCAAGAGTTGAATGGATTAGTAATAAGGATTTGGCTCCATGCATTGCCATATCAAATACCAGCCCAGCAAGAGCTTTTCCTTAAACCTAGTAATATGCCTCCATCACGATCATATTAAGTCTCTTGTTCAGGACTCTACAATTAGAGTATGTTCCATTGAATTGATTTGCACATTTAATTTTAGCTTTAGACAATTTAGAGGTGTTACATACATGTAAATAAAGGAGATTTCATCCTTCTTGAATTTTATAACTAAAAAGAACCCAATTGCAAAATTATGTTGCCTGTTGATTTTTATGTCACTCATACATGATAATTCACAATTGTAAATGATTACCCTCTGAGAAAGCTATTTCATCTTCATGGTAGGGTGATTGAAGGTCATAGTGGAAGGTGGATGTAAGATGTTATGGACTGAAGAAAGTGGAAGAAAAATCTTGATAATAAGAACAATTAACCTTATTGCTGGGTGGAATATCATGTTAATGCAAATGGGTATTTGAAAATACTGGTCTGTGTGTATGTTTGTGGACAAATGTATATAAAGATTGCATAGTTTATAGATATTTAAAGTACTTAGAGAGGTGGATACTAGCCTGATGAGCAAGTTAAAAGACATTGATATTTTACATATGCAGTAGAATGTCCTGCAAATAGACTGGAAACTAGAGTCCATCTCCGAAATGGGTTTACTTTTTTCTTTATCTGGCTAATAAAGTATCAATTTTGATTTTCCTTTGTTTCTGTTGTTGTTAAGTGCCATCAAGTTGGTTCCAACTCATAGTAACCCTATGCACAACAGGACAAAATACTGCCCAGTCTTGTGCCACCCTCATAATTATTGTTATGTTTGAGACCATTGTGCCTGCCACTGTGTCAGCCCATCCTGTTCAGCGTCTTCCTCTTTTTCAATGATCCATTATTTTTCCAAGTATGATGTCCTTCTCTAGTCCCTCCTAATAATATTTTCAAAGTTATTATCATTGTTAAGTGCCGGTGAGTCCATTCCAACTCATAGTGACCCTATATAGGATTTCCAAGGAATGGCTGGTGAGTTTGAACCACTAACCTTATAGTTAACAGTCCAGTGCTTATCCTACAGAGCCGCACCAGGACTCCATTTACTATGGTCCTATTTATTGGTCCAGTATTGAGGATTTGTGTTTATTTTGATGTACAATCCATACTGAAGGCTGTAGACTTGGATCTTCTTCAGTAAGTATTTCAAGTCCTCTTCACTTTGAACAAGTAAGGTTGTGTCATCTTCATTTCGCAGGTTGTTAATGAGGCTTTTTCCAATCCGGATGCCATGTTTTTCTTCATATAATTCACTTTTTCAGATTCTTTGCTCAGTATACTGAATGACAAAGTATGGAGAAAGGATTCAACCCTGGCACACACCTTTCCTAATTTTAACCCATTCAGATCTCCTTGTTCTGTGCTCATTTCTTCCTCTTGGTCTATGCACAGGCCCCTCGTGAACACAGTTAAGTGTTCTGGAATACCTATTATTATTCACAATGTTATCCATAATTTGTTATGATCCACATAGTTGAATACTTTTGCCTGGTCAACAAGTACAA
>NW_006408690.1:1232855-1244266 GCF_000296735.1 Chrysochloris asiatica
CCATATTTTCCAACTCTGTATCCTTCCTCTTTGTTTCCAACATTTGTCTTCCAATCACCAGTAATTATCAATACATCTTGATTGCATGTTTGATCATTTTCAGACTGAAGAAGTTGGTAGAATTCTTCAATTTCATCATCACTGACTTTAGTGGTTGATGAGTAAATTTGAATAATAGTGATGTAAAATGGTTTTTCTTGCAGTTGTATAGATATTATTTCTATTACAGACAGCGTTGTACTTCAAGATAGATCTTGAAATGCTCTTTTTGACAATAAATGTGGTGCCACTCTTCTGTTTGTCATTCCTGGAGTAGTAAACCATATGATTGTCTGATTGAAAATGGCAATTTCCATTTCAGATTACTAATACCTAGGATATTGATCTTTATACTCCATTTCAATTTTGACAGCTTCCAATTAGTGTAGTGGTTACGAATCGGGCTGTGAACCTTAAGGTCAGCAGTTCGAAACTACCAGCCGCTTCACGAAAGAAAGATGAGGGTTTCTGCTCCCATAAAGATTTACAGTTTTGGAACTCCTGTACATGGTCTCTATGGGTCGGAACCGACTCGACGGCACTTAACAACAACAATTTTCCTAGATTCATATACCTCATACATTCCACGTTCTGATTATTAATGAATGTTTGTAGCTGTTTCTTCTCATTGTGAGTTGTGCCCCATCGGAAAATGAAGGTCCTGAATGCTTTCCTTTATGCATGTCTTTATGATCAACTCTATTTTAGGAGGTAGCACTTCCCCAGTTGTATTTTGAGTGACTTCCAACTGGAGGGCCTCATCTTTGGGCATCATATCTGACACTGTGCTGCTGCTGTTGATAAGGTTTTTAGTTGCTAACCATTCAAAAGTGGTCAGTGCCTCCTCCTTCCTAGTCTGTATTAGTCTGGAAGCTCTGCTGAAACCTGTCCACCATGGGTGACCCTGCTGGTATTTAAAATACTGGTGACATAATATCTAGCATCACAGAACACCCAAGCCACCACCATATGGCAAACTGACAGTTGAGTGGTAGTTGATTTTGTTGTTGTTGTTGATAAGCGCCATCGAGTCAATGCCGACCCATAGTGACCCTGTATAGGGTTTTTGAGGAGCAGCTGGTGAGCTTGAACCACCGACCTTGCAGTTCAAATGGCTTTGCAGTCTGGCACATTAACCCACAGCACCACACCAGGACTCCCTATATGTTACTAGAGAATATTAAATCATTTGTAGGATTGACCTTGTTTCAATATTTTTGCTAGTAGTATATAAAATATTTTTCATGGAAATGAATGTGATGTGAACCTGGAGTTTTAAATATGGGGCATATTATGATTGTTTTTTTAGTTAGTTGTCCTTGATTTTATTCGGACTCATGACAGCACCTGTGTACAGAGTAAAACTGTTTCATGGGGTATTCAAGGCTGTAACCTTTCTAAAGCCGATTGTCAGGACAGTTTTCCACGGTGTCTCTGGGTGGATTTAATCTATGAAGCATTTAGTTAGTAGTTGAGTGACTAACTATAGCACCTAAGGATTTCTATATTATAATTAACTGGAATTATTTTTTATTTTAAATGTATATCTAATTTGGAAAATAATGTTTAATTTACCTTTCACTTCCACCTGTTTTTATATTTTTAAATTTCTTGTTCTAAGAAGTTCATGCTATTTGAAGAGCACTTTAACTGGGTATTTCCATAATTGACTGCAAAATTTATTATTTAGTTTTTATAAAATTATTCCAAACTTACAAAAGTAATACTTTACTCAATATAAACTTAAAAACAAAACAAATATGTTTAAAAATTACTTCTACATTTCTTCCTTTTGTCCCTTATTGTTGTTAGATGCCATTGAGTCAGTTCTAACTCATAACGGCCATATGCACAATAAAATGAAACACAGCCTTGTCCTGGGTCTGGTCCTGCCCATTGCTGCTGCCACTGTGTCGATTCATCTCATTGGGGGCTTCCTATTTCTCATCAACCCTCTACTTCACCAAGCATGATATCCTTCTCTAGGAACTAGTCCCTCTTGATAACACAGCCTAAGTTTGAGAACTGAAGGGATGCCATCCTGGCTTCTGTGGAGAATTCTGACTGCATGTCTTCCAACACAGATTTGTTTGCTCTTCTGGCAGTCAATGGTACTTTAAATATTTTTCTCCAACACAGTAATTCAAATGCATCAATTCTTCTGTGATCTTCCTCATTCATTGTCCAACTTTCACAAGCATATGACGCAGTTGAAAATACCATGACTTGGGGCAGGTGCACCTTAGTTCTCAAACCTATGTTTTTGCTCCTTCACACTTTAAAGAGGTCTTGTGCAGCAGATTTGCCTAGTACAATATGTCATTTGATTGCTTGACTACTGCTTCCATGAATGTTGATTTTAGATCCAAGAAAAATGAAGTCTCTGATGACTTCAGTCTTTTCTTCATTTATCATCATGTCGTTTATTGGTCTAGTTGTTCGGATTTTTGTTTACTTTACATTGAGGTACAGTCCATGCTGAAGGCTGTGGTCTTTGATCATCATCAGTAAGTATTTTAAGTTCTCTTCATTTTCAGCAGGAAAGGTTGTATCATCTAAGTATTGCCAAGTTGTTAATGAGTCTTCCTCCAATCATGATGCCACATTTTTCTTCACATAATCCAATTTCTCAAATATTTGCTCAGTATACAGATAGAATAAATAGGTAAAAAGATACAACCCTGGAGCACACCTTTCCTGATTTAAAACCATTTAGTATTCTCTTTTTCTGTTGTAATTAATGCCTCATGGTCTGTGTACAGGTTTCTCATGAGCACAAGTAAGTGTTCTGGAATACCCATTCTTCATATATCATCCAATAATTCTTCTGGTCTTTGGTCATTAGTGTCTAATATATCAGCTCCATTCTTGAGATGGTCTCTAAATTCTGATGGGATATGTTCAAGGTCATATTTTAGCACTCATGGATTTTGTTTTAATTTTTTTCAGCATTAGCCTGAAACTGCATATGAGCAATTGATGGTCTCTTTCACAGTATGCTCTTGGCCTTGTTATGGCTGATGATAATTGAGCTTTTCCATTGTCTCTTCCCACAGATATAGTCCATTTGATCCTGTGTATTCCATCTGGTGAGGTCTGTGTGTATAGTTTCCTTTTATTATGTTTAAAAATGTGTTTGTAATGAATAACTTTTGGTCTTGTAAAATTCTACCATTCAATCTCCAGCATCATTTCTATCACTAAGACCATATTTTCCAACTACTGATCCTTGTTCATTTCTAACCTTCACATTCCAATCACTAGTCATTATCAATACATACAGTTTGCATGTTTGATCAATTTCGGACTACAGAAGTTGGTAGAATTCTTCAATTTCATCATCATTCACTTTACTAGCTGGTGCATGAAGTTGAATAAATGGTGATATTAAGTGGTCTACCTTATAGATATAGCAATATTATTCTATCACAGACAACATTGTACTTCAAGGTAGATCTTGCTATGTTCTTTTTGATGATGAAGGTGATGCCAAATCTCTTGTGCTTGTTGTTCCAGGCATAGTAAATAATATGATTATCTGATTGAGAATGGCTAATACCAGTGCATTTCAGCTCACTGGTGATAGTGGTGGTTGTGTGCCACTGAGTTGGTTCTGACTCATAGTGACCTTGTATCAGATTTCTAAAGCTGTAAATCTTTATTGGAGCAGAGAGCCTCATTTTCCTCCTGCAGAGCAACTGGTAGATTCATACTACTGACCATGTGGCTAGTAACCCAACTCATAAACCACTGCTATTATGACTCCTTTTAAGCTTACTAATGCATAGGATATCGATTTTTATGTATTTGGTTTAATTTTTGACAACTTTCATTTTTCCTAGATTCATATTTCATACATTTCATGTTCTGATTATTAATCGATGTTTGTAGCTGTTTCTTCTCATTTTGTGTTGTGCTCCATCAGAAAATGAAGGTCTCAAAAGATTTGCTCCATTCATGTCATTATGATCAAGTATACTTGGAAGAGGTAGCTCTGCCCCAGTCATATTTTGAGTGTCTTTTAACCTGAGGGGCTTATCTTCAGGCACTGTATCTGACAATGTTTTGCTGCTATTCATAGATTTTCAGTAGCTAGCCATTCAGCAGTGATTAGCCTCTCTTTCCTCCTAGTCAGTCTTAGTTTGGATTCTCTGCTGAAACCTGTCCATTTGGGTGACCCTGTTGGTATTAAATATATTGGTGGCATAGCTTCCAGCATCACAGCAGCACACATGTTACCATAGGACAAAGACTGACCATTTACTCCTAAACCCAGTTTTGGATTTTTGCACCTGCTGTACTAGTACTATAAGCATCCTATATATTTTTTCATTCTGATGGATAAAGTAACAAACCAAACTAGTTGCCATCAAGTTGTCTTCAATTTATGTGTGTCAGAGTAGAATTGTGCCCCATAGAGTTTTCAAAGTCTGATTCTTCTGAAGTAAATCTCCAGACCTTACTTCTGAGGTACCTCAAGGTGGACTCAAACCTCTAACCCTTTGGTTAACTGCCAAGTACATTATCTTCTTAAATCACCTATTAAGGATTCTGAAAGGATAAAAGTGGGTTCATAATTGTTGCTTCAATTTACTAGTTGTTGCTTTGACAACTAGTAAGATTAAGTGTACACACACACTCATACAAATACATTTTTTTATAATTTTAGCAAGTCTGTGAATGGAATGAAAACATATGGGTAGTTTGGACTAGATGATATATATTTTACTGAGATTTCCCTGTTAGAATATCTAAAAACCTAGCAATTAATTACATTTTGAAAAAGAGAAATGGAAATGTGACATTTATGGATAAAATATGAGGCATGTTGGACTCCTGTGCATTCACCATATTTTCACTATTTCTTGGTCTGAAGCTAATAGAGATTCCCTATGTTTCATTGGAGAACCCCCAACTTGAATCTTCTCTGTCAAGAGTGGAATTAGAGAGTGTTAAAAGTTGTAATACTCCCTGTACCAGTCATCAAGTTATTAACTTGCAGCTGCAAATCCATAAGTCTTTGCTCTGCTTTGTGATAATGAACTGGATCCAGTAAACATGTCCCCTTTGCCCAGTGGGACAATGTTGAGTTTTTCAGTAGATGGCAATGGAGAGTTAGTACACAAAGGGGCTTTTCTTCCTGGTTCCAGTGTGCTTTTTCACTCTTGCTCTGGTGGTAATCTGCAGCCAGCAGCATTTTGGATCTCTGCTGGGACACACTTCCTCACAAGTTATGATAGCATTCACAAGCAGCTGGAGCAGTCAGTGGCACTCAGCCTCCAGAAATCTTCAACAATACACTCCCTTCTCAGTCCTTGAAGTTCCTGTTCTACTGCATCCTAGCTTTCATAGTCTTGATTAAGAAGTCTGAGCTCTTCTAATTGTCATGATTTGTAGGTGCTTAACCTTGTTTCCATGGTACTTTCAATTTTGTCTTTGGTAATTTCAGGTTGTGATTTTTTTTTTTTTTTGTTTTGTTTATTCCACCTGAGATAGGTTGAGATTTGTGGATTCATCTTTTTCATCAAAACATCCATTATATATTTAGGTACTTCTTTTCTGTATTCTTTGCTTCTCTCACTCTTTTTCCTCTTAGACTCTATATCCCCCATATCTCTCAGCATTTCTTTTGCATGTCAATCTCCTTGTTTTTCTAGACTGTCTTTAGGGTAATTTTTGGACCTATTTTCCAGTGCAACTATTTGTTTTTAGTCTGCTGTATAATTAGTGACTTGGGTTTTGTTTCCTTCTTATACATTTCAATAATTATTTTTGTCATGTATAGATGTTTAATTTTTTCCCACCATATCTGTTTGCTTATTTCTAACAATGCTGTATTTTGATTGCTGAACTTGGTGATTTTGTTCTTTATTTCTTAAGACACTTTGTGCATAGCTGGGCTATAGTTTTTCCCTATAGTTCCTATATCAGCAGTCCTTGGGAGTCTGAAAATATTGTTTATTGTTTCTTCTGGCTCTCAGTCATAATTACTGGCTGTCTTTGGTGTTTTTGCTTATGAGAGCTCATTGATTCATCTTAATCAATGTAAGTTCTCTGGGTCTAAAATGAGGAAAATTTTAGATGTTTTATTTCTACTTTTTTTTGCACTTAGGGAGTATTTCTTTCTTGGGATGCTTTCTGAAGGATTTTGATCAGCACAGCAGTCAAAGAATGCTTTCTTTCCCCACAAGTGCGTGGTCAGAATTTTAGTTTCATGTCCTTGGGTGACCTTGTCACCTCCACTCTTTCCTTTACAATGGTACTGATTTGGTTCCACACATTCAACTATTCTAATCCTATTGTCTTTTTTTTTTTTTTTAAAGACAGTTATTGAAGATCAGCTCCTTTTTAAATAAAATTTTGTTTTATAGATCAGTGATGTCCCAAAGGCTGTGCTTTTCAGTGTTTAATTGTTCTGAGGCAGCAGTTTCCCTCTGAGCTTTCTTTACCACTTGCTCTATTAGAGCTATACTACCAAGTAAAGAAATAGCATAGATTATCATTGATTTTAGAAGTCAGGCCAATTTGGAGGCATAAAAAACTGTTCATTGTTCCAATACGAGAAATATTTCCACATCATCTCATAAATCCTTGACATATGTTTCACTGAATGGAAAGAAACTCTTTTCAGACATTAGTTTTTTTATACAGGGTGCATAATCTCTTGTGTTCTCATTTGTTCTTGATTTTGGCCATAAATCTGAAACTAGAGGGTTGAGTTGAACTCATTTTAGTGTAGTAATAATCAGTGTGCAGTCCAGCACATGTTCAAATCCTGGTTTCAACACATACTTGGAGTGGAAATGCTAGATCATATTTTATTTCTATGTTTAACTTTTTAATGATTTGCCAGACTGTTTTCCATAGTAGTGGCACCATTTTATAACCCAACAGCAATCGATGAAGGTTCCAATGTATTCCTATCATGACAACACCTGGTTGTTGTTTGTTTTGTTTTTCTTTCTGTTTAAAAAAAATATTTACTCTATAAGAGCTTGCAGAAAAACATAATTACTCTTAGGTATTTACTCAAAATAATTGAAAGCAGGTATTCAGATACTTGTACTCTAATGTCTGAAGATTAGTGCACTGTAATGTACTGGACTGCAAGGTCGATTTGAACTAGAAAGTCAGTGGTTCAAGCTCACCAGCCACTCCTCAGAAACTCAATATAGGTTTGCTGTGAGTCAGAACTGACTCAATGGCACTTAACAACAACAACAACAATGTCATTATAGCACTTTCACAATAACCAAAACATGGCCACAGCTGTGATGCCATCAACAGATGAATGCATAAATAATATGTGGTACAAACATACAATGGATACTACTAAAACATAAAGAGAAATGGCATTTCTCGTTAACAACCTGATACATGCTGTACCATAGGTGAACCTTGAGAACATCAGGCTGAGTGGACTAAATCAATTACAGAAGGACAAATATTGTATGGTTTTATTTTTATGAAATATATAGAACAGGTATAGGTTTCTCCTGCTATGTTTCTATGAAGCCTTTGTAAGCCAAAATGGTGTAATGCATAGAAGCAATTACCATTCATTTAAATGGGAAACATTTTTTGAGTATTCCTAGACCCAGTTCTAAAATAAACCTATCAAATTATACCAAAGAACACATAAAACCAAAAATTACACTAAAATATAGATTCACAGATACTATTTAAAATTTAATGCTGAATATAGTTCCCACCCAGGGAAGGAGATTGGTGACACCATTCTCAAAGCTTGGACTATGTGCTGCATCTATAAGAGCTTGCAGAAAAACAAACACTGAAAGGTAATTTCATTTTCCCATTATTTTTCGTGAAATTAAAAATCTTCAGATTTCTTTTGGTTAGTGAAAACAGGCACTAATGTAGGTCTTTTGTAAAGTGAAGTAGTGTAAAACAAACATTCAAAAAGTGATAGATACCAACGATTTCAAGAGGTAGCATATGACCAAGAGCCAATAGTATTAAAGGAAGAAGTCCAAGGTACACTGAAGGCATTGGCAAAGAATAAATCTCCTGGAATTTGTGGAATACAAATAGAAATCTTTCAATAAATTGATGTAGCAATGGAGGTACTCACTCATCCATGCCAAGAAATTTGGAAGACAGCTACATGGCAAACTGATTGGAAGAGATTTACATTTGTGTGCATTTCAAAGACAGGCGATGTGGAAATCACCAGACAATGTCATTAATATCACATGTAAAAAAAATTTGCTGAAGATAAATTTTAAAATGGCTGCAACAGTACATCAACAAAGAACTTCCAGAAGTTCAAACAGATTTAGATGAAGACATGGAACCAGGGATATCATTGCTGATGTCAGATTGATCTTGGCTGAGAGCACAGAATACCAGAAAGAGGTTTGCCTGTGATTTATTGACTTTGCAAAGGCTTTTGACTGTGTGGAACATAACAAACTATGGACAACATTGCAAACAATGAGTATTCTAGAACACTTGGTTGTGCTTATGAGGAACCTATGCATACACTAAGAGGCAATAGTTCAACTAGAAAAAGAGGATACTGAATGGTTTAAAATCAGGAAATATGTGTGCCAGGGTTGTATTCTTTCACCATACTTATTCAATCTGTATGCTGAGCAAATAATTGAAGAATCTGGATTATATGAAGAAGAATGTGTTATCAGGATTAAAGGAAGACTCATTAACAACCTGTGATATGCAGATGACACAACCTTAATTGTTGAAAGTGAAGAGGACTTGAACTACTTACTGATTAAGATCAAACATCACATGTAAGTAGCATCTCAATGTAAACCAAACAGAAATCCTCACAACTGAACCAATAAATTATATCATGATAAATGGAAAAAAGATTGAAATAGTCAAAGACTCCATTTTGTCTAAATCCACTGACAACACTCATGGATGCAGCAATCGATTAAGTCAAATGACATATTGCATTAGGCAAATTTGCTGCACAAGATCTCCTTAAAGTGCTCAAGAACAAATACATCAATTTGAGGACTAAGGTGTGCCTGGTGCAAGAGATAATATTTATAATAGCTTCATATACATATAAAAGTTAGACAAGGGATAATGAAGACCATAGAAGAATTGATGTATTTAAATTATGATGTTGGAGAAAAATATTAAAAATGTCATCAACTGCCAGAAGAAGAAGAACAACGAAGTCAGTGTTGGAAACAGTACAGCCAGAATGTTTCTCAGAAGCCAGGATGATGAGACTTCGTTTCTCATATCCTGTCCCTGGAGAAGGACATCATACTTGGCAAAGTGGAGAGTCAGCATAAAAGAGGAAGAACCCCAATATATAGATTGGCACAATGGCAGCAGTAGTGTGTTCAAGTGTCACAACAGTTGTGAGGATGGCACAGGACTGGGCAGTGCTTCTATCCATTGTGCATAGATGGCACCTAACAGCAGCAACAACAACCTGAATAAAGTTATTTGAGGTTATCAGGGGGTAGGTAGGAAGGAGCAGAGGAGGATAAGGGAGCTCTTGGCATCGTGAGTTTCTGTTGAAGATTATAGAAAATGTTGGAGAGGATAATTTTGATGGTTGTAGAATATAATAAATGCAATCATATTGCTAAATTACACATGTGAAAAATGCCGAACTGGAAAATGTTTTAGAATATTTTACACACATGAACACAAAAATATGTAGAAATTTGATTAGAATAGATAAGGAAATGTTAGCTTTATTGTGTGTGGCATATTCTGTGTGAATGAAAATGGATGGTTGTTAAATGTAGAAGAATGTAATAAGTGTAAGTTTAAATCATGTACTCAATGTTGAGTTCTTACGTGATTTAGGGTTTTTTTCCTGCAAATTTGCTTACCTGACTTTGGTACAGAGGATTCATCAGTCAGCAAATATTTACTAAATAAAGGTAGGTTTGCCTTTCAGAAGGAATTCTTTTTAAAATTGTTGTTAATGGGTCAAGATTTTCCTTCATGAAGATAGCCCGCTGCTTTTGACCAACATTTTAAATGATATATTTACCTGTCATTGGTTGCCAAAAACTTGGCTCAGTGAACTTTCTTTAAATGGGTTCTTCCTATTCTAAGGAAGAATATGCAGAATGTAGATTGACTGGATTCTTTTTATCTACAATAAAAAAGTGAGGAAAGTGATAAATTTTGAAAGTAATGCTTGGATTATGGCTACTTCACTCGCTAAGAAAATTTCTATGTGAGTTGTCTTGCTTTACTATATAGTTTTTAACTCAGTTTTATGTAGTGCAAATTTCTTATCTTTGTATTAAATAAAAATTTACTTTTATTTTATATGAACTATTTTACACTGTATAAAGTTGTTTTGCTATACTCATATTAAATAACTTCCCTCTCCTTCTTTATTTGGTACACAGCTTGCTGCATTCAGTAAGCTTAGCATATGAAACTGATGATTGATGTGGGCACAACAGAATTCTTATTGCACTAAGATAATTGTGGAACAAATCAAATATGCATTTATGTACCTAAATCCATTAGGTGAGCCATTCCAATGGAAACATTTTTAAGTGTTTTATGCTAAACAAGTAGTTGAGAACTGATCCCCAGTAGAAACTTAACAAATATTGGCTTAATAAATGAATAGCCTAAATGAATGAAATATTTATGTGGACTAACCATGGCAACTTTCTAAGAATAGGACTAATACAAAGGACCTCTTGGGTTTATGGAATTTGTAGGGAAGCTCAAAAGAGCAGGTAACAGTTGTTGGTAGCATAAAGCAACCTCAGTTGCCTTTAATGTCATTAATACACAGATGTAGACAAATCTTGGCAGTAGACTTGATGAATCTTCATTTCATTATCAAAGCTAGATTGAAAGCATCAGTTGCTGGAATAAAAAAAAAAGGTCAAAATCTGGCCAGTAGAAAAACTGACCATTAATTTCATGAAAATATGCAACAACAAATTAATCATAGACCTTTAAAACAATTTGTTGTTGGTGTTAAGAGCTGTTGAGTCATTTCTGACTCATAGTGACCTTGCATAAGATTTCCAAGTAGGGGCTGGTGAGTTTGAACCACTAACCTTGCAGTCCAAACAGACCTATGGTCCAGTGCTTATCTTACAGTGCCATACCAGGACTGTATAATTAAACTACACATATAAACAAAGAAAGCTCTCAGTATATTTTGAGTTACTGAATTCGTTGGATAGAAACACACCGAGAGTAAGGTTTCTCCATATAATCCTTTCCTCCCAATAGTTTAGTTTACTGTTGTTGTTGTTGAGAAATTGCAGAGCAGAGCATAAACTAATTCAACATTTCTACATGTAGAATTCCCAGCACTTACTTGTCAGTTTGCACACTGGGTAGCTTGTGTGTTACTGTGATGCTGCAAGCTATGCCACAGG
>NW_006408690.1:1247521-1258116 GCF_000296735.1 Chrysochloris asiatica
TTCAGGAGATATTTTTGGTTTCATGGTTGTTGTTTTTTTAAGTTTTTATTGTGAATTATGTGGGTTTACATGGAAGAACATCAGTTTTACATTCATCCTATCGTATTTCATTTCATTGCAATGATTACAATTCCCTTCATGCATCCTCAAATAACCAAAGGGTACACCCCACAGGCCTGCCCCCCCTCCCGACTGTCAGCACACAGCCCCTCTCTATCCTTGAGTCCAGTGTCCCCAGCCACTCCATCTGTCCATGTCATCGTCTCTGTCTCCATCCCTGGCATCACTGCCTCTCTGGGTAGGGTCCCGTTCTTCACTCTTCTCACTTTATGGTCCCAGGGACCTCCACTCCCAGGCTGCAAAATCAATCACTTCCCTCCTTTTGTCAAAAAACACTACGTCTACATTTCCTACCCTCATAGTCAGTCCTGATGTGGTTCTATTGTACCACAAGAGTCTTATCCCCATTTCCTTTCCCCAGTCTGGTCCCAACAGATTGGAAATCATTCAGTAGAGATTCTACCTACCCTGTCCTGTCTGGAACTAGGCTCCCTCTTGAAAACTTGTAAGCCAGTCACTTCTTGCCTTTATAGCTGCTTCTCCCCTGGCCCCCCATTTTGGGTAGCCAATGTCTGAGTTGCCCATCCCTGTCAACCTTGTGTACTGAGGGCGTGGGAGTGATCCTTGCTGTAAAGATTTGTTCCCTTTTTTTGAGCTACTACACCCATAAGTATAGGTAAAGTTCATCACATTGTAGCAAGTTACTCTTGTTTTTTTCTCCCCCTCTTCTTTCTTCTTCAAATCGAGTTCTGATCATCCAGCCATTGAAGCCAGGTCAAGTGGGTACTACCTGAAAGTATGGGTGTTCTTGTGCATCTCCACTCACTTCTTATCAGCTGGATGCTTCACTCTCCGCTCTAGTCCCCTGTGGCCATGTCACTGCCTCTGGGTTCAGAAGTCCCCAGGTCTTGCCGTACTGCTGGCCATCCAGGTCTCCACCTGGGTTCACAGGAGTGTATTGAATGTGGTCAGACTTAGCTCCCAACTTCATTGCTGTTTTTTTCCCTCTCTTTCCCTGATCGGTGACCAAGGTGGTCACCAGCCAGACTCGGGTATTCCCTTTGAGTTCTTAGTCTTGGAAGGGAGTTTGCTCTGAGGGGATCCGACCACTAATCTTGATAGTTCCCAGGCAAACAGCTTACTTGTTCTTGTAGTAATCAATCAGACTGCCATTATTGCTTCTGGTTTTTCCTGCTGGTCTTTCTTTCATGAAATATCTTCTGTTCTTCTAGCCGCTCCAGGCTGGTCTACTAGTCTTTTCCAGTGGAAATTTCCCACCTAAGATGATTCTGGATGGGGTTCTGGATTCCACCTATGGTCTTATGCAATGCAAAAGCTCCACAGGAAGCCTCTTTCACTGGGCAACTTCTAGCCCACTTTAAGGTATTCCAATCAGTTATAAACTGAAGGCAGACTTACAAGCTTTCTTTCTATTGTGATGTTTCTGACTATTCCTTTCTCCCCTCCTCAAGTGTCTATTTTACAATGGTAGGCAAGGGCAACCAAGATTCAAAAGACAGCCAAGCATCTTAACATTATTTTCCCCTCTTTTACCCCTTCAAACCATGCCTCAATCCCTGTCTCCCGGATCCCTGTTGTTCCAAGGTTGTGCATACATCATCATTTATCTCTGTCCCACTTAGCTCTTGTGAACCTGCATAACTGTTCTCCCATCCACCTTGTTCTTTCATTTGGCTTGATGTTTAAAGATTATCTCAAGTAAATAGTTTCAGGGGTCCATCCAGCCTTCATAGCTGTAGAACTGTGAATTCCATGAGAATTTGAAATTCTGTTTTGCCCATTCCCATTTTTGATCAGGATTTTTGTATGGAATCTTTGATCAAAGTGTTCAGCAAAGGTAGCTGGGCATGATCTGGGTCTTCTGGTCTCATGGTAAAGAAGTAGTTGTTCATGGAGGCAATTAGCCATGCATTCTATTCTCCTTTTCTTGACTCTTCTTCCTCGAGGTGAATAGAGATGAATTGTTGTAGCCTGCATGGTGGTTTGCAAACTTTTAAGACCATACCCTAAACCTACAAGCCAAGGAACCAAAACGAGGTGTTCTGGTGTTACATAAGAATCTTGAACAGCTACATTTTGTTGTTGTTGTCCTTTTATCTGTCACTTTTGCCAATTCAACTTTTTATAGGTATACAACTTATTGACATTAATTGGCCATGCAACCCTTTAAAAATCAATGTGAATATTCCATCACTGTAAACTGAAACTCAATACTCCATAAGCAATAACCAACTTCTCCCCTCCCACCTGCTCCTGGTAACTACTACTAGTAAACTATACATTTTCCTATTCTTGCCTTTTTATACAAGTGAGGCCATACATGTTTATCATTTTGTGGTTGACTTATTTCACTCACCATAATGTCTTCAAGCCCCATTCTGAGTGTAGCATGTATTAAGATTTCATTTTTCTTACTGGTTGACTAGTGTTCCATTTATGCATGTACTATAATTTGTTTGGAGTCCTGGTGTGGCACTGTGGGTTAATGCGCTGGACTTCAAAGTCATTTCAAACTACAAGATTAGCAGTTCAAACTCACCAGATGCTCCTTGGAAACCCTATACAGGGTCGTTATGGGTTGAAATCTACTTGATGGCACCTAATAACAGCAGTATATTTTGTTTATAGATTAATGCATTGGTGAATATTTATATTGCTTTCATCTCTTGCTATTGTGAATAGTTCTGCAGCAAAAATTGGTGTACAAGATTCTGTTTGAGTTTCTATTTTTGAGTCTTCTTAGTATAGCAGGAGGCTTTAAAAAGTTCATGGAAATTTCCATTACCTTTTTTTTTTAAATGTTTTATTGTGAATTATATGATAGTTTACATGAACAAACTTTAGTTTTACATTCATTCCATCGTATATCATTTCATTGCTATGGTTCCAATCCCCTCCATGAATCATCAACCGACCAAAGGGTATACCCTACAAACCCGCCCCCTACATACCCCTCCTCCCCCCCTTGTCTTCAGCACACAGTCCCTTTCCCTCTCTGGATCCAAAGTCCCCAGCCGCTTCATCACTCAACGTCATCATCTCTGTCTCTATCTCAGGCATCTCTGCTTCTCTGGGTAGAGTCCCGCTCTCAGCTCTTCTCTGTTGATGGTCCTAGAGATCTCTGCTCCTAGACTGGAGAATTAATCACTCCCTTCCTTGCTACAAAACGTCTACCTTTGCATTTCCAACCCTCATAATCAGGGTTGGATCCAACCCTCATAATCAGGGTTGGAAATGCAACAATTATTCACTAAAGTATCACAAGTGACCCATCTGTATTTCATTTCATCAGCTCCTCCTAGACAGATTGGATAGTACTCACTGGAGATTCTGCTTTCCTCCATGCCCCCTAGCTCTAGGTTTCCTCTTGAAAGCTTGTAAGCCAGTCACTTCTTGCCTTTGTAGTCCCCCCTCCCCCCAATTTGGGTATCCAATGTCCAAGTTGCCCATCTCTGTCTACTCTGTGTGTGGAGGGGGTGGGAATGTTTCTTGCTGTAAGGATTTGTTCCTTCTTTTGAGTCACTGTATCCTTAGGTGTAGGTCAAGTTCATCAAATTGTATCAGATCACTCTTTTTTTCCTCTTCTTTCTTCTCCTGGTTGAGCTCTGATCATTCAGTCATCTGGTCCAGGTCACGTGGGTACCATCTGCAAGTGTGGGAGTTCTTGTGCACATGCCCTCTCTTCCCATCAGCCAGTAGCTCCACTCTCCATTCGAGTCCTCCATGGCCACGCCACTGACTGTGGGCCCAAAAGTCCCCAGGTCTTCTTACACTGCTTGCCAACCAGGTCCCCATCTGGGTCCACAGAAACCCACCGAACATTGTAGGGCTTAGCTTGCCACTTCATTGCTGCTTTTACCCCACTTCCTCCATTACGTTTTAATTCTATTTTTCCATGAACCTTTTGAAGCCTCTTCATATACCCAGGAATGAAATTGTTGGGTCATATAGCAGTTCTAGTCTTAGTCTTTGAGGAGCTGCCTCACTGTTTTTAACAATTCCTATGCCATTTCGAATTCCTATCAATAATGTATAAGGGATCCAACTTCCCCACATTTTCACCAATATTTATTATTTTCTTATACATTCATTTATTTTGTCTTACCTGGCTATAGGATAACCACTGAACTGCTAAACAACAGCTGGACAGTTCAAATCCACCAGCTGCTTCTTGGAAATCTATACTGGGTCATTGTGAATTGGAATCAACTTGACGTCCCATGACAAATGATGAGGATACTAGTGAGAGTGAAATGGCATTTCACTGTGGTTTTGATTTGCAATTCTCTTATGGTTAATGATGCTGAGCATCTTTTCATGTGTTTGGTGGCTATTTGAATGTCCTGTTTGGTGAAATATTTATTCAAGTCATTTGTCCATTTTATGATGGTTGTCTAAGTTTTATATATATTTTGGTTATTAGATTTTTTATCAGATATATGTTTTATGAAAATGTTCTCCCAGTCACTAGATTGTCTTTTCACATGTTTTTAAAAGTGTTTTAATGAATTAAAGTTTTTCAAAATTTATTTTCATGAGGCATCATTCATTTATTTTATCTTTTTCCATTTGTGCTTTTGTTATTAGACGATCCATTGTTAAAAGTTAGGCCCAAGAGTGCTGCCCTTGCATTTTCTTTTAAGAATTTCATGTATTTAATCCATTTTTGATATATGGAATGTGAGAAATATATCCTTTTTCACTTTTCTGCTGTTGGAAATTCAATTTTCCCATCAAACAGATTTAGCACCCTTGTCGAGTGTTAGTTAACCGTAGATGTGTGGCTTTATTTCTAGACTCTCCGTTCTATTCCATTGGCTTATATGTCTGTTGTTATGCCAGTACCAGGCTGCTTTGATCACTATAACTGATTAGTATGTCTTAAAATCAGTAAGTGTAATTCCTCCTACTTTGCTCTTCTTTATTTGGGTCCTTCTGTCTTTCCATATAAAATTAAGGATTGTTTTTTTCTATTTCTGTAAAAAATGGTTTTGGGAATTTTGATCGGGATTATGTTGTATCTATCTATTGCTTTGGGTAGTATTGGCATATTAAGTCATCCATTGATTGCATAAACATGGAACATCTTTTTATTTGCTTAAGTATTCTTTAATCTCTTTCAGCAATGTTTTTAAAATAGTCATTGTATATGTCTTTTACAATCCTGGTTAAATTTTTCTATAGGTAATTTATTCTCTTAAATGCTATTATAAGTTACATACTTTTCCTAATTTCCCTTTGAGATTCCTCATTGCTGGTATATACTAACTGAAATGATTTCTATTTGTTGATCTAGTGCCCTGCAACTTTACTATATTTCTTTCTTAGTTCTAGAAGCAGTCTTGTGAATTCTTTGGGATTTTCTATATATCGGATCTTGTAATCTCTGAATATAGATCATTTTACTTCTTTCCTAATCTGGATAACTTTTATTTATTTTCTTGTCTTGTTGTTCTAGCTTAGAACAGGCACCCTTATCTAGCTCCTGATTTTAAGGGGAAAGTTCTTAATCTTTCTACATTAAGTATAATGGTGGCTGTTGCTTCCACATATCTTATCTTGAATAATATTGAGAAGCTTCCCTTTTATACCAGTCTTCTTGAGGGTTTATATCCAGAAAAGACTTTGGATTTTATCAAGTCCTTTTTCTGCATCTATAGAGATGATCAAGTGCTCCTTTTCATTGATGTGGCATGTGATATTGACTGATTTTCTACTATTTGAACTGTCTCTGCATTCTTGGAAGAAATTCCACTTGGTCATGTTGTATGGCTATTGGATTTAAGATGCTGTTGAATTCTATTCACTAGTATTTTGTTGAGAATTTTTGCATCTATGTTCATAAGAGTTATTGGTCTATAGTTTTCTTTGCTTGAGTATGTTGTTGTTGTCTTGTTTTGTTATCAAGGCCGTGTTTATTTCATATTAGGGAAAATCCCTTCCATCTTTATCTTTTGGAAGATTTTAAACAGAATTGGTGCCAATTTTTCTTTAAATGTTAGTGGAATTCCCCAGTGAAGTCATCTGGTCCAGCACTTTTTTGTTTGTTTGTTTCTTGGGAGTTTTGTAATCACTGATTTAATCTCTTCACTTGATATGGCCATGTAGACATTTTCCATTTTCTGTTGAGTCTGCTTAGGTAGGTTATGCACTTCTACAAACTATCCCATTTCATGTAGTCTATGGTGCCACTTGGCCAAGCCATCTTGTTGGGGGTCTTCCTCTTTTTCTCTGACCCTCCACCTTACCAAACATGATATCCTTCTCCAGTGACTGGTCCCTCCTGACAGTATGCCCAAAGTATGAGAGACGAAGTTTGGCCATCCTGGCCCCCAAAGAGCACTCTGGCTGCACTTCTTCCAAAATGGATCTATTGGTTCTTTTGGCAGCCCGTGGCACTTTCAATATTCTCTTCCAACACATAACTGAAAAGCATTAATTCTTCTATGGTCTTCCTTATTCACTGTCCAGCTTTCGCATGCATATGAGGTTATTGAAAATACCATGGCTTGGGTCAGGCACACCTTAGTCCTCAAGCTGACATCTTTGCTCTTCAACACTTTGAAAAGGTCTTGTGCAGCAGATTTGCCTGTAAAATCCTTCAGTATAGCAAGTCAAGGCTTGATTTTTTTTCTTCAGTTCTTTCAGCATAAGGAATGCAAAATATGTTCTTTCATTTTTGTTTTCTAACTCCAAGTCTGTACATAGTCAGTGTAATAGTTGACTTTGTCTTCTCAACCTGCCCTTTGAAATTTTCTATTCAGCTCCTTGACTTCCTGATTTCTTTAGTTCTCTTTAGCTTCTGTATGCTGGAGAGCAAGTTTCAGAGACTCTTCTGAAATCCATTTTGGTCTTTTCCTTCTTTTATTTCTTCTTAATGACCTTTGCTTTCTTCTGGTATGATGTTCTTAATGTCATCACACAACCATTCTGACCTTTGGTCATTAGTATCTAATACATCAGATCTATTCTGGAGATGGTCTCTTGAATTCAGGTGGGATATATTCAGAATCATACTTTGGGTCTTGTGGCCTTCAGCCTGAATTTGCATATGAGCAAAGGATGGTGTATTCCATATGCTGTTCCATTCTCTTGCCTTCTTTTGTCTGATGATATGGAAGTTTCCCATCATCTCTTCCCTCAGATGTAGTCAATTTGATTTCTGTGTATTCCATCTAGTAGGGTACATGTGTGTATTCATCTTTCATGTTGTTTAAAAAAGGCATTTGTAATGAATAAGTCATTTGTTGGTGTTAAGTGCCATCGAGTTGGTTCCTGCTCATAGCAAGGTCTTGCAAAATTCTGTCATACAATCTTCAGCATCATTTCTATCATGAAAGCCATACTTTCCAACTACTGATCCTTTTGCTTTGTTTCCAACTTTTGCATTCCATTCACTTGTAATTATAAATAATTATGAGTCTAATCAATTTCAAACTGAAGAAGTTTGTATAATTCTTCAATTTCATCATCACTGTCTTTTGTGGTTTGTGCATAAATTTGAATAATATTGCTATTAACTAGTCTTCCTTGTAGGTGTGTGGATATTATCCTATCACATACAGCATTGTACTTCAAGATAGATTTTGAAATGTTCTCTTTGATGATATGATGATATGACAAATTCCTCTTCAATTTGTCATTTCCAGCATAGTAAACCTTGTGATTATAAGATTTAAAATGGCCAATACCAGTCCATTTCAGCTCACTAATGCCTAAGATATCAATCTCTATGCATTCCATTTTATTTGTACAACTTCTGTATTCCTGGTTTCATACTTCATATATTTCATGGACTTATTAATGTATTTTTACAGCTGTTTCTCCTTATTTTGAGTTCTTTCCCATAAGTAAATGAAAGACCCCCAATGCTTCATTCATGTAATTATGGTCAGCTCTACTCTGAGGAGACAGCTTTTTTCCAGTCATATGTTAAATGCCTTCTAACCTGAGGGGCTCATCTTCTGACTCTTCTTCTGCTATTCATAATGTTTTCATCTTTTGGTACTATGTCTATCAATGTTCTCCTGCTATTTATAAGGTTTTCAGTGGCTAAATATTCAGAAGTAGTCTGCTTCTCCTTGTTCCTAGTCTATCTAAGTTTGGAAGCTCTGCTGAAACCTGTCAACCATGGGTGACCTTGCTGGTATTTAAAATACAAGTGGTATAGCTTTCAGTACCACAGCAACATGCAAGCCACCACTGTATGACAAACTGACAGATGAGTGGAGAAAAACTGAAGTTGTCAAGCATTTCATTTTACTTGGGCCCACTTGGTTGCATTTCTCTCTCTCTCTCTGGTTATTAGTCCTTTTTCTTTTCTGTTTCTGGAACCACATTTTCAGTTGAAAAACTCATTCCTTTGGGGCTGGGTGGTACACTCTGGTTTTGTCAAAGGCCTCCTTTACTGCTCTGTGGGTGTTTCTTATATCTAAGCTGGTATTCAGGGGAAGCAAGGCAGATTTTCTTCTGTTGTAGGAGGAGGAGGTACTGGCAATTCCTAGAAGAACCTCCAAGAGATCTATCTAGTTGCTTTCAAAACCCCAGTGGCCCTGTGGTAGTCAGGGGACAATACCCACTTAAGTGACCTTCCTCCTGGCTCCACTATAGGCAGCCTTTTGTAGGAGTTTCTATCAGTCCAGTAGCCTGGTGGGAAGAGGCTGGCACTCTCTGAATGGATCCCTTGGGAGGTCTGCTTTGTTGCTTTCAGTGTCTTATCCTGAGGCACGCTGTGGGCAAAGCCTCCATTGAAGATGTGAGCTTCCTAGCATGTTGTTGTTGTTGTTAAGTGCTGTCTAGTGGGTTCCCATAGCGACCTTGTGTAGGGTTTCTGAGGAGCAGCTGGTGAGTTTGAACTGTTGAGCTTGTAGATCAAACTGACTTTGCAGTCTAGCACATTAACCCACAGTGAGACCTCGTCATCAATGGGAAAGGCAGCACATAGACCCAAACTACCTTCAGGGATATCTATCACAGCTTGCAGAGGTCTGAACTATGGGATACACAGGGAGAAGGCAGAGTATTTCCTATGGGAGCTCACTCCACTGCAGGATGTCTTTTGTAGCAATTCACAGCATCCTAGAAAATGTCCATGATCTGGTGCGGAAAAGTGTTGTGCTCTAAATAACTCCAGAGGGAGACTTGACTTGTTGCTATCAGAGACCCTGTGATAGACTGTTGTTGGTGAGAGCAGCCTCCACTCCACATGCCTGCTTCCTAGCACAGAGCAGCCTTAGTCAGTAGTTCTCAGCACCAACTCAAAAGGGGGCAGACAAATCTGAACTGATTGCCAGGGAGGTTTGTACTGTTGGTTTGGGGGGTCTGAGCTAGAGGTCATGCTGAGAAACACAAACTGATGAAGCATTGGAGGAGTTTATCTCTGACAAGGAATTTTGAAAGATAGTGGCTGCAGACTCCACTGCAGGGGCCTTCTGCAGCAATGTATAACAGCCCTACTTTTTACTGGTAGTTTGAATCCACCAGTCGCTCCACTTGAGAAAGATGAGGCTTTCTGCTCCTATAAAGATCTACCATCTCAGAAACCCTCTACAGGGCCACTATGAGTCAGAACAGATTCAGTGGCACAAAAGCACCACCACCAACAGACTTTCTATTTATTGTGTTCAACTTGCCTATAAAGTAATTTTTTTCTTGTTAAATTTAACAGTCTTTCAAAGCCCAATTCTAGACCTGTCACTCCATTGTTCATCAATAGGAGCAAGATTATTTTGCCCTAAAATAGGAGTTTTCTATATTATGCCATATAACTTGATCTTTAAACATGCCTTCTGCTTGTAAATTACCTGATAGTTTTCAAAGCAGATCTTAAATGGATTATTCTCTCTGTATCTCTTTTTTTGGAAGCTATTCCCCAAATTTCTTACCACTTAATTGAAGTTATTAGGTAAAGAGTCAAAATAAGTTGAATGCATAGCACCCTATGTCATTCTCTACTTGACTTCTACTCATTCTGCAAAACTTAAGTTAATTGTCATCTGCTCTGAGAAAACTTCTTGATTCTAAAGGGAGATCTCCATTATCTAAATTCTTGTAACAATGTGTTTTTATAACACAAAACATTTTTTTCTGTATCTGTAATCCTTCTTATATTATTCTTTTCTAACTCTTTTTAGGCTTTATAAGAATATAAACTATGTTACATGTTCATTGACATGTCTCCAGTACCAGCTGGGAAATATGCCTGTAACAAAATCAATAAACTTCTTATTCAATGGATATTGGAAACTGTGAATCCTTTATCCCCCAAGAGGAGAAGCTACTTTGAGGGTTTCTTTTATATGTCAGTTATGTTTAGCATGGAAATTTACATGTAGTTATTGTTTTTGTTGTTGTTAGGTACTGTCAAGTTGTTTCCTGACTCAGAGTGACCTTATACACAACAGAATGAAACAATGCCCAGTCCTGTGACATCCTCACAATTGTTGCATTTGAACCCATTGCTGCTGTCACTGTGCCAATCCATTTTGTTGGGGGTTTTCTTCTTTTTCATCGAT
>NW_006408690.1:1259106-1261656 GCF_000296735.1 Chrysochloris asiatica
AGCCATGCCTTGGCAATCCTATACTGGATGGCTATGAGTCAGAACTGACTTGATGGAACGTAACAACAACAAATGATCTCAAAGATTGTGTAAAAAATTGTTTAAAAACATTCTATAAATAAAAAAATAAAAAGGTTACTAAACCACTTCCAGAACTAGTTTAAGTGTAAACAAGGTACATTTTAATCAGGCCCAACATAGCATCCTTACTACTGAGATTTTGGAAATTTTATTTGAATTATAATCAATAGGCTTAGCTTTTTATAATTTTATCAAGAATCCTAAGAAGGATGAAAAATGATGCTGATTGTGAAATCAGTGCTAAATATTGAAACATTAAAAAACTTTTTCAGGTACAGATGAAAATTATTAAATGTCTTACAATCATTATTTTGGCATTGAAGTAGGTATGACCACTATTACTAAAAGATATTCCAAAACAAACTAGAAGTTTTGCTTCAAAATAGAAGTTTGTTTCGGTGCTTCAGTTTTGCTCATTAGAATCAGGCGGGGCTACTGCTGGTGTATTGCCATGTGTTATGGATTGAATTTCATCATCCCAAAGTATGTGTTAACTTGACTAAGCCTTGAATCCCCAAACATTTTGTGATCTGACCGTTCTCCATTTTATGATGTGCTGTAAATCATAGCCTCATTTGAGAGTGAGTTGTCTGTTGTGTTAATGAGGCTGGATGAGGTCATGTTAGTAAGGTAATGAAGATTAGTTTGTTTGTTATGTTAATGAGGCAGGATTGTTGACTCATAGTGAAGGAATCTATGCATAACTGAATGAAAAACAACTCAGTCTGCACCATCTTCACAGTTGTTGTCATGTTTGAGCCACTTTATCAGTCCATTTTGTTGGGGGTCTTTTCTCTTTTTGATGATCCTCTATTTTGCTAAGAATGATGTCCTTTTCCAGGAACTGGTCTCTCATGATAATATGTCCAAAGAATGTGAAATAGGATTAGGGTTGCATGTATCTTGAGACACCATTCTTCACTGCCTTACAGTAGATGATGAGTAGAGGTAGAGGGACCTCAGTACTACTAAGAAAGAGAGCCAGAAATTGGATCCAGGGTCCCTACACTGAGAACCTCCTAGACCCTGGGGAAGAATGATGCCAAGACACATGGAGACCTACAAGGAATCCCAGGTCCACAGATGTTGAAAGGAGACAAGAATCTTTTCCCTGAGCTAATAGAGAGAGAAGGCCTTTCCCTATAGCTGGTGCCCTGAATTTGACTTCTAACCTCTGTGATAGAATACATTTCTGTTTGTTAAAGTCATCCAGTTGTGGTATTTTTATTATAGCAGCACTAGATAACTAAGAAATCATGTCTCCCTTAATGACAAATCTACTCTAAATTGCTGCCATCCCCCGCCCCCGTCCCCCACAAGATCAGTTCTCTGTTAAAGATGGTGAATGAAATCCCTAGCCACTTTCAAAACTTTTAACCTACTCTGTCCTTCACAGGAGCTAATTTACAGTGAGTTTTAAAATGGCTACAAGAGCCATTCATAGTCCTGATGTGGGATTTTAAAATAAGCACTTTACTGCGACTCACAAGATCAGTGGTTCAAATCTACCAGCTGCTCTTCAGAAACCCTATGCTGGGTTGCTATGAATAAGAACTGACTTGATGGCACTTAACAACAACAAGGGCCATCCTATCTGAGTTAGTGATAATGCCAGGTTTGGTAGCTATTGTAGCACTAACATAAATTTCAAATTATAAGTAAATATTAGCCTTCAAGGTCATGATGCTGTTGAAAAGGCTACTTACTCTAAGAAATGATTACATCTATATTTGGTAAGAATTTACCATATAACAAATTGTTGCTGTTTCTTGATTTGTGCAACATATTTGTTTGTTTTTTTCTAAAGAGTAAATTCAGTTTTAATTTCAGAAATGGTGTTTCAATTCTCCCATCAGATCATTTGACGGCAGCGCTAACAGTTGAAAAGTCAAACACTTTATTTTCACTGTTAGTTCGATTCAACATTGAGGGGAATGGAATGATGAAGACCTGGCTCTGCCTTCAACACAGTTTCACTGGGAAATGGGGATGGGTAGCATATATAGCACAAATAACTCTTAAGTAATTAATGGCTAATCAGAAAAATTTAAATTTAGATCTAATTAATTGTGACTTTTCCAGAAAAATAAGATTCTTTTAATTGACTTTGTATTGTTGTAAAGTGAGATTGAGACAGTTCTGACTCATAGTCAGCACTTCGGTTCTGTCGAGTCAGAACCTGTATAGGGTTTTCAGGGAGTGGCTGGTGGGTTGCTGACCTCTGGTGCTTAGCAGCCCAGTACTTATCCTGCAGCACCACACTAGTGGTGGTGGTTATGTGCCAGGGAGTCAGAACCCACTCATAGCGACCCGGTACAGGGTTTCTGAGGCTGTAAATCTTTATGGGAGCAGAAAGCCTCATCGTCCTCCCGCAAACAGCTGGTAGCTTCGAACTGCTGACCTTGCAGTTCACAGCCCAATTTGTAACCACTATGCTACCAGAGCTCCTTACCACACTTAGTACTCCAA
>NW_006408690.1:1261976-1264234 GCF_000296735.1 Chrysochloris asiatica
GAAACTACCAGCCGCTCCACAGGAGAAAGATGAGGCTTTCTGCTCCCGTAAAGATTTACAGCCTCGGAAACCCTGTACAGGGTCACTGTGAGTCAGAACCAACTGGACCACACTTAACAACAACAACAATATATACAGAATGGGCATTATGGTATGGCGCTGTACGTTAAGCACTGGGCTATGAACCACAAGGTTGGCAGTTCAAACCCAACAGCTGCTTCTTGAAACCCTGTACAGGGTCGCTATGAGTCAGAATTGACTTAATGACACTGAACAGTACAGAATAGGCATTCTGGTAAATGAATGCAGGAGTTATATATAGAGACATACCTCCGAGTTATTGTGGGTTTGCTTCCAGATTGCTGCAGTAAAGCCAATATCACAATAAAATGAGTCACATTGAATTTTTTTTTGGTTTCCAGTGCATATAAAAGTTATGTTTATTTTATACTGTATTCTATTAAATGTATAACAGCATTATTATTGTTATTGTTAAGTGCTGTCGAGTCGATTCCAAACCATAGTGACCCTGTGGAGGGTTTCCAAGGAGCAGCTGGTGAGCATGAACCACCGATCTTGCAGTTCAAACAGTTTTGCAGTCTGGCTCATTAACCCACAACGCCATGCCAGGACTCCAACAGCATTATAGACAGTTTGAAATACTGTGAGAATTACCAAAATATGACATAGAGACTTGAAGTAAACATATACTGTTGGAAAAAATAGCACCTGTAGACTTGTTCAAGGCAGGATTATTATAAGCCTTTAGTTTGTAAAAACACGCAACATCTGTGAAGCACAATAAATAAATGAGGTTTGCCTGTTGATCTGCTAATAAGCATTGAAAGGTGGTCTGCAGATCAATTGCTTATTCTTAAACCTTTCCTTCAGAAGCCTCAAATGCTTCAGTGAGGATCAAATTAGACAAGTTGGAAATTTTGGGTAATACAAAAATAAATAAATAAATGGTACCAAAAATCATTGATAATGTGTCCGAAGTATGAGAGATGAAATTTGTTCATCCTGGCTTCCAAGGAGCACTCTGGATGCACTTCTTCCAACATGTATTTGTTTGTTCTTTTGGCAGCCCATGGTACTTTTAATATTCTCCTCCAACATCATAACTCAAATGCATCAATTCTTCTACGGTCTTCCTTACTCACTGTCCAACTTTTGGATGCATATGAGGTTATTGAAAATACCATGATTTGGGTCAGGCACACCTTAGTCCTCAAACTGACATCTTTGCTCATTAAAGATGTCTTGTGCAGCAGATTTGGCTAATGCAATACATTTTTGATTTCTTGACTACTCATTCCATGAGTGTTGATGATCTGAGCAAAATGAAGTCTTTGACAACTTCAATCTTCTCTGTTTATATAGATGTTGTTTATTGGTACAGGGATGAAGATTTTTGTTTTCTTTACATTGAGATGCAATCCATAGTGAAGGCTTGTGCCCTTTGCTCTTCATTGGTAAATATTTTAAGTCTTATTCACTTTCAGCAAGTAAGGTTGTATCATCTGCATATCATAGGTTGTTAATGAGTTTTTCTCCAATCCCGATGCCATGTTTTTCTTCATAAAACCCAGCTTCTCGGATTATTTGCTCAGCATACAGGTTGAATAAATGTGGTGAAAGAATACAACCCTTTTGCACACCTTTCCTAATTTTAAACCATTCAGTGTTCTTTTGTTCTGTTTGAATAACTGACTCTTGGTCTATGTACAGGTAGGTTCCTCATGAGCACAATTAAGTGTTCTGGAACACTCATATTTTGTAATGTTGTCCTTAGCTTGTCATTATCCACACAATTAAAAGCCTTTGAATATTCAGTAAATCACAATTAAACATCCTTCTGGTAATCGCTGCTTTCAGCCAAGATCCTTCTGAAATCAGCATTGATGTCCCTCCTCCTCTTCTTCTGAAGCATGCTAGAACCTCTGGAAGTTCTCTGTCAGTGTATGGTTGTAGCCGTTTTTGTAATACCTTTAATAAAACTTGACTCACATGAAATATCAGTGATATTGTCTGATGATACACATATTCCATTGGGTCACCTCTCTTTGGAATGGATACAAACATGGATCTCTTCCAGTCAATTGATCAGGTAGTTTGTCTTCCAAATTTCTTGGCATAGTAGTGCTTTCAGTGCTGCATCAGTTTGCTGAAAGATTTCAATTTGTATTCCATTAATTCCCAGTGCCTTGTTCTTTGCCAATGCCTCCAATGCACCTTTCAACTTCTTCCTTCAGGAT
>NW_006408690.1:1264604-1269853 GCF_000296735.1 Chrysochloris asiatica
CAAGTTTCATAGTGTTTTCTGAGATCCCTGATGGTCTTTTCTTTCTTTCTTGTCTTCTTAATGACTTTTTGATTTTTTTCCTGTATGATATTCTTGATGTCATCCCACAACTCTTCTGGGTTTCGATCTTTAGTGTCTAATAAATCAAATCTACCCTTCAGATCTCTAAATTCAGGTGGGATATATTCAAGGCCATATTTTGGCTCTTGCGGACTTGTTTTCATTTTTTTTTCAGTTTTACTCTGAATTTGCACACAAGCAATTGATGGTCTGTTCTACAATCTGCTCCTGGCCTTGTTTTAAATGCTACACACAAAATGTTGTTTAAACATTTTTTTAATAACATAAAAAAATGTTTAAACAACATTTTGTGTGTAGCATTTATCAAATTCTATCCAAGAAAACGTAGATAGCCTACAAAAGTTGTGTATGTTGGTCTACTTATCTTTCTTTTTATTTTGGTTGAAACCTCCACAAAGATGCCTTGATTCTAATGTTGATTTTTCCCCACCTCCATGGTAAATCAGGGTATATAGGTTTTAAAATTATATGAGCCAATATGGCTCTAAAATTGGGTTTTTATAAAAATAATAAATGAAGTAACAGACACTGAAGATTAAAGCATCTTATTACATTACAAAAACATAACTGCATTAATATAAAATGCTGTATTGAAGAATTCTGATTTATTTTCTTTAAATGGTGGATAAAGTTTTCTTAAAATCTTTTGGCATACCTAATGAGCCAGAGAGTTCTGAAAGCTCATAATAGAATGAGTTCATCAGGAGAGTCATAAAATTACAGCGTAATTTAGAATTTAGAAATTCTAGAAATTTAGAATTTAGAAATAAAGAAATTCTAGTCCCAATGGTATTATTTCAACAAAACAAGGAATTTCGAGAAGAGAATTTGATTGAACACACTTAAAGGTCTAGACTCAGAATACTTTACTATTTTAGTAAGAAAACAATTATGTGATTGGAGACTGCGACTATATAGCTATAACACATTTGTTGATTAATGATTATTGCTAAACCTATGTGCAAACAAAGTCCTAAATCTACTTTTTCAAGAGAGTAATTTTCTAGGAATAAAGATATTTGGAAAGTCAGCTACTTTTAATACCCAGACCTTGAAATCGACATTAAAAATCTTGGGTGTATGTAGACCTGCTGAGTCTGTTGCTTCCTGGAAATTCTTACTGCAGGTTTTGTAATAACATCAAGTATTCTATGGGTCTGGACTCCCTGCTATTCCTGAATGCTATTTTCATCAGTCTTTCCAGTTATGTAAATGATTTATATTCTCTCTCTCTCTCAAAATAGCTCTTCTACTGAGAGGAACACTAACACAATGCTGATCCAAGTAGATAATTTTAACAATGATAGCCTAGTTTTGTTTTCTCTCAAGTTCTGTTAAGGCTTTCAATATCTCTTTGGGCATCACTTCACTAAGTACTTTGCTGACTAGTATGGTTATAATGACTGAGCCTTATTTATTTTTTGTGATCTATTGTTTAAAAATATTCTATTGTATTTTAGGTGAAAGTTTACATAGGAAATAAAGTTCCCGCTTAAAATTAGCATCCCATTTAACAATTTAACAAGTTACAAATTGTTCATGACATTAGTTACAACTGTTACAGTGTGTCAGTATTCTCATTATTTTCATTCTGTTTGTTCTGTTTCTAGTGATCTAGCTTCCCTTCCCCTCTTTGCCTTCTCATCGCTGCTTTTGGGTTGATGCTGACTAGTCTCATATGGTTGATTGTTTAAGGGATACAGTACTCATGGGTGTTGTAAGCCAACCTATTATTCAGCTCCAGGAGTAACCTCATTTCCAAGTTCGAAGGGTATTTTAGGGTGAGAGTCATAGAGGTTCCTCTAGTCAATGAGTCTGCCCTTTTTTAGGAATTTGAATTTTATTTAAAAATGTTTTTTTCTGTCATTTTGTCTGAGTCTTTCTATGGTGTCCCTGGTGATAGTAGCTGGCCATCACCTATTTCTTTTGACCTCAGATTAGATGAAGCCAGGTGTGGTAAGTATCTAGTGCTACCATCACAGAAATATCAGAAGTGGATTGCTTTAACTAACCGAAATTTATTCTCTCACAGTTTGGGAGCCCAGATGTTGGAATTCAGAATAGCAGCTCAGGAGAAAGGTACTTGTCTCCTTCTAGCATCTGTAGGCCCACCATTCCTTGGGAATCTCTCTGGGTCTTAGCATCCATCTTCCTCTGGATCTAAGAGCTTCACAGTGCTGGGACCCCAGGTCCAAAGGATGTTCTTCACTCCAGACTCTTCTTTCTTGGTAGTAGTAGATCCTTCCTTTTTTGCTCACTTCTCTCTCCTTTTATATTACAAAAGAAATTGACTCAAGATACACCCTAATCCTGTAGATTGCATATAACTCCATAAACATCATAGAAGTGAGGATTTACAACATAAAGGGTATTATACCAAATTAGGGCTGATCACATCTGATCACATTATGAGGGTAGTAATTATGTTATAAGGAGCTCTGATAGGGTAGTGATTACGAATTGGGCTGCGAACCATAAGGTCAGCAGTTTGAAACTACCAGCTGTTCTGTGGAGAAAGATGAGGCTTTCTGCTCCTGTAAAAATTTACAGTCTCAGAAACCGTGTACAAGGTCGCTATGGGTGGGAACTGACGCCAGGGCACTTAACAACAACAACAACAATAGAGCCTAATAATGGGAGTAAAATCCATCGTATTCACAGGCCCTTCCCTAACCAAGGGTGTGTGCAAAATGTCAGTGAGGGGCATGGGCGTTGTGTGGTAATGATTATGTAAAATGGTGATAGTAGTAGCAGCAGCAGAAACCCTACCTTCGTGGAGAACAATGATAATCACTATCAGAACCAAGCTGATCCCCATCACCTGGAGGTCAGTCATACCTCCACTCTCAGATTTTTTTTTTTTTAAACCCATTTCTAACACCAGAAGTTCCTCCCATGGCACTTTACTTCTCTTTGCATTGGTCACACAAAACTGAGACCATACTTATATTTAAGTGGTTTATTAAGGAAGAAGGTTCCACTTGGGATCAGGATCAACATGCTACAATTTAGGATCAGGATCAGGAAGCCCTTTTTCAGCTCATCTCCTGTTGCCTATGCGGATATTTATCTCTCTCAGAATAGACTTCTCTTGACCCCCTCAGTAAGGCTTCTCTTGGCCCAGCCACCTGTCACCATCAGTTCTGCTGCTGAGTCTCTTCAGGACTTGTCACTGTCTTCAAGGTTGCAACCCTGGACTCATATTACAGTTCTTTTAGTAGGCACCTCTTGCCCACTCTTTCTCTGCTTCTTTCTCCCTTCTTCTTCCTGCTGTTTCTCTTTCTTTTTACCTTGAAATGTTTGTAGGGCCAGCTACTTAAATACACAAACTCCTTGCTAATTTCAAGGCATGGGACTCCCACTAGGGCCATGAACTGACCAATTGTCTCCCTTGGTAGGAGGCAGAGCAGTATATTTGCATATTAATCATAGCTGGGCTACAACTCATCTCAGTTGCATCCTCTATTCACCAATCTCTTCAAGTGCATACTAATCAGAGAGCAGGATACAGCTCAGGATGAAAAAAAGTATGAACTTGAGTTGTTTACAGTTATCCAGGAAATGTCACTTAACCTAACAAAAATAACACACCTTCTGGGATAGAAAATTAGGGAAAAGGTAACTCAGGGAATAGGGGGAAAATCTCTCAGCTTGTTTTTCAAAGAACCAAGGCAAAAGGCTACATAAAGAAACTTGTTTCACCACAGATACACAGGAATTCAATTTCTGAAATGTGAAGAGTGGTCTAGTCCTTACATTCCCAATCTCTATCTTTATCACCAGCCACCCCTGAGGCACTCTCTCCCTTTCTCTGTCTTTAGCTGCCTGGATCTAGGTTGCCAAATGGGCCAACACCTATTTGGGAATTCACATTACATCCCAACCTTTTGACCTGTTGTTGTTAAATGCCATCTATTCAATTCCAACTCATAGTGAACCTATATAGTATTTCTGAGGAGCCTCTGGAGAGTTTGAACTGCCAACCTTGTGGTTTGAACCAACCATGTGGTCCAGTCCTTATCCTACATTACCACACCAGGACTCCTTTAAACCTGATGATCACAAACAGAGGACTGGTTTCCCACTGCCTCTTCAGAATGCCAGTTTTGCACTCACAAGTCCACATGACACATTTACTTTCTGACTTGCTTACTCATATTTCCCCTTTGGGATTTATAACTTGCAGGAATGGCTCACAGAATTCACAGAGAATATGCTGGTGTTGCACTGTAGGATCCGCACTAGACTGCAAACCACAAGGTAGGCAGTTTAAACTCACCAGCTTCTCCTTGGAAACCCTATACAGGGTCACTATGAGTTGGAACAATCTAGACGTCACTTAACAACAACAACAACAATTCCATACTTATGACTATAGATTTGTTATAACCAAAAATGATACAAACAGAGATGCATAGGGTAAGATCTGGAAGTGTTTCCATCATGAAGCTTCCATGTCCCAAGGCACACACTTCTTCCTGAAAGCACATGTTCTCACAAACCAGGAAGCTCCCTGAGCCTTTATGTTCTGGACTTTTATACACCAGTCTTACATGATAGGCTAAATCATGCGCCCTGCGGATAGTTGACTTTGGTCTCCCAGGTGAGTCTTTTCTGACATGGCCAGACCTCATTCATCAGCTTAGATTCTCAGGTTGGCCTGGAAGTTGAAGATCAAAGCACCCCAATTACTCTAATGGCTATTTCTCTAGCTAAGGCAAAGGCCACTTTACTTACCACACATGTGTGTGCCAATAAAAGTTTATTTCCAAAAACAAGCAGTGTACTGGATTTAGCCTGTGGGTGGTAGTTTCTTAACTTCTGATATGGATAACTAATTGTTTCAAGGTTTTGGGTCTTGTTTTCTAGCACTAAAGCCCTTTGCTTGCTCTGTCATGCAATGTCTCCATATACTTGTATGTGTGAATCAATTTCTGTGCTTTTTATTTTGTTTTAGTTGCCTTTCCCTGTTCCATTATCCCACTTTACCAATTACTATATATATATATCTGGTAGCGTAGTGGTTACGAATTGGGCTGCTAATCGCAAGGTCAGCAGTTTGAAACTACCAGCTGTTCCGTAGGAGAAAGATGAGACTTTCTGCTCCCGTAAAGATTTACAGTCTTGGAAACCCTGTACAGGGTCGCTATGAGTCGTGTGGAAAAAAA
>NW_006408690.1:1270338-1276714 GCF_000296735.1 Chrysochloris asiatica
GAACTGACTCGACAGCACTTAACAACAATAGTTTTATAAGATTTGATATCTGTTGGGACAAAAACTCCCTCCTGATTCTTTTTTATGGTGTCTTAGCTTTTTAACTTTCTTGGCTATTTAACTTCTAACAAATCTGAAAAAGTATCATGCTAAATTCCATAAAAACTTCATTTAGAATTTGGCTGAACTGATATTAGAATATTGTATCATTTTGAACTTTTATATTATAGTTCTTCTTTTATTTGGGTCTTTTTTAATGGCTTCATATTTTCTTTAATATTTTAAACCAAAGTTTTTGATAATTCTCCAAGATCTTGCAAATAACTTTCTAGATTTATTCTTAGATATCTCTCTTTTGTGTTGCTATGTAAGTGATATCTCTTTTTTTAAATTGTGTTTTCCAACTTTTATTACTGATGTGTAGAATTCAATCAAAGTTTGCATTCTGATCATATATAAAGTAATTCTAATTAATTATTTTTAGATTTATTATCTATATATAATGGCAGTTTTGTTTATTCCTTTCTACTTCTTGTATTTTTTACTTATTTTACTTTATTGACCCAACTACAACATTCAGTACAATATTGAAGAGGAAGATTAAAAGTAGTGAGATCCTCGTAGTCTGATTTTTAAAGAATGATTTGATTATTTTATTACTGTATTATATTTGTTGGGAACACAGTGGCTCTGTAGGTTAAGCACTGAACTGCAAATCACAAAGTGGTTCAAGCCTACCAGTTGTTCCATGGGAGAAAGATGAGATTTTTCTGTTCCAGCAAATATTTATAGTCTTGGAAACCCTATCCAGGGCAACTAGGAGTTCTAACCAACTGTACAGCAGTTAACAACAACAAATGATATTTGTGGTGGATTGTTTTGTTTTGTTTTTGAATATGCACTTCATTAGGTCAAGGAATTTACTTTATGAAGTAATGGTGTAGAAGCCACATCTAACTTTTTCATACTTCACAAAACAGGAGGAAGGGAATCACCATTAGCTTCAGCCTGAGACCAGTTTCTATGAGGTGGACGTCAGAGATACCTCCATCCTATTTCCTTCTTTAACAATTCTGATACCAACTGTCCCCCCACAGCACTATCTACTTCTCTGATGGCTTTGATAATCAATTACAGTGGCCACATCGAACTCACAGATAATACAATTATGAGACTTATTAGGCAAGTTAACATGTTACAATACAGGATTATAACACAGTCCTTTGGGTCAGGAGCGCCTCATCTCAGTTATACTCATAGATTCTGGTCTTTGGCCTCTCATGCACCGTAGCTCCATGGCCTCTACCCATCTCAAGCAAGTTGATAAATGCCCAGAAGGCATCCTATTCAAGCCAGCCTCCTGCTCAAAGGCAGTCAGCTTTACTTGCTCCATGGGCTGGTAAACCCATTACTTTGTCTGATGCTCTTGGTGCCACTGCCTCTGCGTCCACATCTATCATCACTGCTTCTCTCAGCAGGGATCTTAGGATCCCTAAGGGGCATGCTGTGCTTGTGGCTCCTCTTCCTGATGGCCATGATAGTCCCTGTTCTCACCTCTGAGATGGTTCACTTTATATCCAGTGGGATGACAAAATGACCAATCCCCACAGTCGAGTCCCATCCATTCTATTTGCATGTTTCCACCCAGTCATTTGGTGAAAGTTACAAAAACTATGATTATAATAACCATAATTCTCTGTACCACACCTTATATTTCATTTGATAGTTATAATATTTGGCTTGTTTCTTTATCATATTTTCCTTTAGACATTCCCACAAGACAGGGTATTTTTTTATGAATTGTGGTCATATTTCTCAGAGTATCTGTAGAACTCTTTTAAACTTAGTTCAAAGTGTGTTTTTCTTGAGAGGAATTGTGTTTGCTTCTGTTAGTGTGGTCACTACCATCTTAGGACTTCTTAACTTAATTTTGATATTTTTTTCAGGATTTACAGTTAATATGAATGTTCTCCATAAGGTAGACATTTTCTTTCCTTTCTTCCAGAGACTCCAGAGCTAAAGCTAAGAGTGACTTGTCTCACTCTTTTGGGGATCAGTTTTTATTTTAAATTTTTTTCTATTTTGTGTTTTGAAGATCTCATCTCTGCAGGCTCTGAGTTTAAGGGAGCATCTGGTCTTCTAAACTCAAAGGCTTGTTTGCTCTCAATGTGTAATTGAGTGAACCCCAGGGTCTAGGTTAACAATGATTACCATATGCCTCAAAGCATCTGCCAGTTCCCATGCCTTTCATTTCTGTATAGTTATATTTTCTTTTCATTTCTGACCTCTGAGAAGTTATTTTAATTTCTTGTCATCTGAACCATGCATTAGAAAAACATGTTTTAAAATAGTTTATCTAATATTTTTAGTTGTGCTACTCAGAGAGGAGATTTTATGAGCATTTGTTTGGCTATATTGCCCTTCCCTGTGATAGCACCTTCCCGTCCTGGCTATATCCTATCTCTAATTCTCAAATCTTGCTGCACTCCAGACAGATTAATGAGAATTTCTAGAGGCATCAATAATTTGTAAAGCTCCCCAAGGAATCGTACTGTATCATCAAGTCTTTGAACACTGCTTAAAGTTTTGATTCATGCCTACTCCTATTTACCTGTCTTTACAACTTTCTTTAACTTTATAGTTTATCTGAGGCTGGGGGACCAACATTCACAGAAAACATCAGTTTTCCTGATACTTCTGGTCCATTTACTCAAACCACTATACTTTCTGTGAAACCAAGTTTACTCTACCTGTGGTCAATTGAATAGAAAAATGTTCTTATTTTTCTTTTTCTTTACAATGTTCTGTTTTCCTACATGTTAGACTGTATGCTGTTGCAATTTTGTTTTCCTCTTCTGAGAAATTTTTAGTGCAAATGTCTCTTAATTTGCTAATTAATTCTGCTAGACTCATAGATTCATAGTCTCAGTGAATCAGTGTGTGATATGCTTAGATTATGAATAGCTTAGCATAGAAAATGATGTAATTTCAATGGAATAAATTAGAGTCAATTAACATGGTAGAGTCAGTTATCGTTTGAATAATACAGATTTGTTGAGAAAAGCACTCCGTTTTATTTTTAAAGTGATTCAGACTTTTGACCTTTATGACTGATACAGCCCTTTTTGCTTTGGAGCTAAGAGAAAAGCAGATGATAAGAACAATAAGGCTAGGTGTAGCAAACAGAGGTATGGTCCTAGCATCATGTTTTGTTTCAGGCCAAAGCATACTAAATGACCATAGCATATAATAAAATGCTGTGTTTTATAGCTGTCTTTAATGAAATGCTCAAACCAAACCCAACCCACTGCCATTGAGTCGATTCCTTACATAGTTTTCCAAGGCTGTGAATCTTCAAGGAAGCAATAAGCCTTATCTTGTTCCCACGGAGCATCCGCTGAATTTGAACTGCTGATTTTGTGGTTTGTGTTCCAATGCTTATCCTACAATGAAATGTTGCAGGGTCTAAAATATGTAACACAATGATAAATTTATGATTTCTTCTAGGAAAATAAAAATGATGTATTTGTTATGAATAAAATACATTGTTTCACTTTCTTTTAGGGCTTGGAACCAAAGAGTTAAATAGAGGTCTAACTACATTATCAGCAAGTGACTATTTTAACACATTAATTTTAGTGTCTACAAGATAAAAAAAATTCTCTTCAAGGGACCATATGGTTTAAGCAGGAAGGGCAGACGTCTCCTGATTTAATGATGAGAGTCAGGTCTGGAAATAAGTAGCTTTAGGGGAAAAAAAAATCACATTCTATGAGTATGCATTTGGGCAAGCTGTTCTTTTGGAACCTCTTATTGCATTCCATAATAATGGAAGCTTGTTATTATTTTCCTCGGGGAACATTAGTGGAATAACTAATTGATGATTGCTCTGCACTTTGCAAGACATTCTCAGTAACTTAGATTTTGCACTTGCAGATCAGTAGAGAATGAGTATTGATGAAGAAAAATTGGAAGGAAGAGCTTAGTTCCAGATTTTGTGAAATAACTTGTTTGACATTTTATTTTTTATAGGCTTAGTTTTTTTTTCAAAGATGCTATTATTACTTAATTCCATAGTTAAATATACTTTTTTGTGTGCTATTTTTCAAATATTCTGCTGTTGTGTGATAATTGTGTACTGCTATAAGTAGCTATAAGGCCCAATACATAGCATAATAAACTTTATATTAATACTATTTTTTAGTTAATGCTTATGGATATTTGAATTTTACCTTATTGATTACATTACAGTTTTCTTTTTCATGAAATATGTTACTAATTATTACATATTATATATTTTTTACTGTTATTCTTATTTCTTGAACCTGTATGGTAACTACTCTCCAGTAATTCCTCTTCTACCAATGAATTACATCCCTTTGGTATTCTTACTTTTGCCTTCAAGTCAATTCTGACTCAGTAACTCTGGATAGGATTTCCAAGGAATGGCTGGTGGGTTTGAACCATAGACCTTGAGGTTAGCAGTTCAGTGCTTAATCTATAGTACCATGCCAGGAATCTATATCTATAGGTTTCATAAACCTACACATTTAATCTTCAAAACCAATAGAAGGCTACCAGAGTTAGGTCATTAAGAAGCCCTGTAGCTTTTACCTTAAACTTGAAGGCTTTCTCTAGGGAAAGACAATTTCCTTGTAAGAAATCTAATTAACATGAGGTATCTACACTGTGTGGAAGCTCAAGGGAGGTATTTGAAGAGGTCATGTGGCAAGACAGAGAGACTTTTTATACACCAGTCCACAGTTGACCAACCATTCCAGCCAAAACATCATACATGTGAGTGTAGAAGCCAGGCTCAGCCATCACCTGACTGCAAGTGCATAAAGGAATTGAAGCAAGAACTGCCCACCTGAGCTTAATTCACACAGAGCCGAGAGAGACAATGAGAGCGCATTGTTTTAAGTCATTAAGCTTTGGGGTGATTTGTTACAGAGTACAGTGAACAGAACAAATGGCAATGAATACTTTGACATTGACTACTAAGCTGTGTTGGTATAGTGAGTTTCTTCATTTTGATTATTTTTGCTTAGAGAATCATACAGACCCTCCATATGACCAGATGATGTTCATGAGATTTGTCACAGTGATACCGAAAACAGTACCATTTCCAGTCTTCAGTTTTCTCTGTGGTTCCTGATCAAGTGATATTCAGTGATCATTTTTAATATTTCAGGAACCCAATCAGAATGGTATTTTTACCCAAAATAAGGTGCACAGTTAACGCAACATATGTCTTTGCTTTTGTATGACTGTATGCCAACCTTTCAGTATATTGTAGCTGTTAAGTGCCTTTGAGTTGGCACCAACTCATAGCAACCTTACATAGGGCTCCTGAGGTTTGAATCTTTGCGGGAGCAGAAAGCATCGTTTTTTTTTACCCCGAATACCAGTCATCTGGTAGATTCGAACCACCGACCTTGAGGTTCACAGTCCAGTGCTTATTATATGGAGCCACCACGCTTCCCAACCTTTCAGCATAACTTAGTGAAATTAATTATATTTAAAAGTAGTTTTTTTTGTTTTTGTGTTGGTAGAATTTTTAAAATATAGGTTTCTTTTGAGGAGAATAAAAAGACTTCTTTCATATGTGTTTAAACCAAAAAAAAAAACCCAAACCCATTGTCATTTAGTCGCTTCTGGTTCAGAGTGACCCTATTTATTTGTTGCTTGTTGTAAAGTGCCATTGAGTCGCGACCATGTATAGGGTTTTCCGCTTGGGTCAGGCCTGCCTTAGTCAGCAAAGTGCTATGGTTGTTGTTGTTTTTTTTTAAATACTTTAAAAGAGGTCTTTTGTAGCAAATTTGCCAAATGTAATACCTCATTTGATTTCTTGACTGCTGTTACCATGTGCATTAATTGTAGATCTGAGTAAAATAAAATCCACAACCACTTCATTATTATCTTTGTCTATCATGATGTTGCTCGTTGATCCAGTAGTGAGGATTTTTTGTTTTCTTTATGTGAGATGTAATCCATTCTAATGGCTGTAGTCTTTGATTTTCATCAGTAAGTGCTTTAAGTCCTCTTCACTTTTAGCAAGCAAAGTTATGCCATTTATATATCACAGTTGTCAATTAATCTATCTCCAATCCTGATGCTGCACTCCTGGTGTAGATCTGTAGGATTAGCATTGGACTTTGAACCACAAAGTTGGCAGGTCAAACCCACCCGCTTCTCCTCAGAAACCCTATGTAGGGTCGCTTTGAGTCAGAACAAATGGCACTTAACAACAACAGTCCTGCAGTCACACTCTTTTTCAATCTTAATCCAGTTTCTCAGATTATTTGCTCAGCATATAGTCTGAATACGTATGGTAAAAAAATATAACCTTGATGTAGAATTTTCCTGATTTTAA
>NW_006408690.1:1276814-1282947 GCF_000296735.1 Chrysochloris asiatica
TTTGAACCACAAAGTTGGCAGGTGAAACCCACCCGCTTCTCCTCAGAAACCCTATGTAGGGTCGCTTTGAGTCAGAACCAATGGCACTTAACAACAACAACAGTCCTGCAGTCACACTCTTTTTCAGTCTTAATCCAGTTTCTCAGATTATTTGCTCAGCATATAGTCTGAATACGTATGGTAAAAAAATATAACCTTGATGTAGAATTTTCCTGATTTTAAACCATGCAGTACCCTAAGAACAACTGTTTCTTGTTCCTTATATAGGACCCACATGAACAAAATAAAGTGTTCTGAAATTCCTATTCTTCACAATATTATCCATACTTTGTTATGATCTACACAGTCAAATGTCTTTGCATAGTCAATAAAATACAGGCAAATATCTTTCTGGTATTGTCTTTTCCTAACCAAGACCCATCTGATGTCAGAAATGTAAAAATCATTTTACATTCACTTTTGAATCAGGCTTGAATTCTGGTAGTTCCCTTTCAATGTACTGCTAACAAACATTACCATTGTTTGGTAATGCCTTCATTCCATGCAGGATCACCTTTATTTGGAATGGACACAAATACAGATTTCTTATTGTTGATAGGCCAGGAAGCTGTCAGAGATCTCTAGTCTGTGAGAGTTGATAGAAGATGGCATCATTATTGGGACAGGGTACACAGAGGAGGGTAGGTTGGAGCAGAGGGCATTATAAAAACAATTTGGGGTGTATTGAATTTGAGTGCCTTTGGGGCATCCAAAATGTTTGCCTTGTTTCCTGGCCTTTCTCACTTCATCTTCCCATATACACCAACCATGCTGTTATATATTGAATCATGTTCTCCTGAGTGATGTGTCAGCTTGGCTAGCCCGTGGTATTCACTATTACGTAATTATCCTCCATTTTGTGATCTGATGTAATTATCAATTTATACCACATCAACATTGCACTTCTGGCAACACAAAGGACTCAGATTATATTCCTTTTAAGTGCTCTTTGAGTTCTGGAAAGAAAAAGAAATCTGACAGGCAAGATCAGTGCTGAAGGGTGGATAGACCAAAGTTTCCCAATGGACAACACTTACTATCCTCAAAGAATGAATGGGTGCATTGTTACAATGGGAAAAAATTCCTTGGTGCAACCCCCCACCCGCCTTTTTTTTAATCTCCCATGCAGTTTTCAGTATTCTTAAAACTTCTTCTTAATAAGTTCCCATGATCAGCCTTTGTCCTTTAAGAAAATATATTAAGATTACTCCTTGAGAGTCCCAATAAACAGTCACCATGACCTTCTGAGTTGATTTCTGTACTTTAAATTTAACTGTCTCAGCAGATCCCTTCAGAAACCACTGTTTTGGTTTGAAATTCTTTTGAAGATACCCCAAATAGACTAGGTGTGTTACTGAGAAAACTTGTCTACAGCCATCCATTGACCACAGAGAGCTATTGAAACACATTTTCTTTGGAATAAATTTATGCACATATGAACTGAAACCCTACTAGCAATACTTTCTGAGTTACCTGCATATATGAGTTTTTCAAGAGATCCTTTTCCTGGATTAGATTAGATTTGGAAATGGGAAATATGACCCTAAAAACTTACAAACTTAAATATTTAAATCACACACTTAAAAGTAGCATTTTATTATAGGTATATTGTACCTCAATAAATCTGACTATACCAAAAAACTGATGAATCAGTATCCCCTTTGAAGGGCATTAAAAACTTTTAGTATCATACAGTGAGATGTGGAGGATTCTACTTTGTGGAATGCTTTTTTTTTTCTTTTTCCAGTTCTGACCTTCATTTTAAAATGATAACAACATATTTGTGTGTGTGTGTGTGTATGTACAGACTTCTAAAGTCTGGAAATGGAGGCATAAATGGGATAGAATAAACAAGAGTACATTAGTCATAGTGAGACTACATCTTTTGTTCTTTAGACATGTTGTCAGAAGGTATCAGTTCCTAGGGAAGAACATCATGCTTGGTAAAAGTGGAGGGTTAGTGAAAAACTTCAAGCTTTGTGTTGTAACATTGAAGGATTCTATGGTCAAAATATTGAATGATGTAGAAAGGCTCAAAAGAAGATGGAAGGAATACACAGAGACACTGTACCAAAAAGAATTGGTTGACTTTCAATCATTTTAAGAGGCAGCATATGATGAACTTATGGTACTAAAGAAAGAAGTCCAAGCTACACTGAAGTCGCTGGTGAAAAACAAGGCTCCAGGAATTGACAGGACCAATTGAGCTATTTCAACAAATGGATTCAATGCTGCACGTGCTCACTCATCTAAGGCCAAGAAATTTGGAAGACAGTTATGTGATCAATGGACTGGAGGAGACCCATATTCATGTTCATTTCAAAAACAGGTGATCAATGGATGGAGAAATTACAGAACAATATCATTAAATCACATGTAAATAAAATTATGCAGAAGATAATTCATAAATAGTTGTAGCAGTACATAGACAGGGAACGGCTAGAAATTCAAGCTGAGTTCAGAGAAGGATGTCAAATGAGGGATGTCATTGCTGATGTGAGATGGTTCTTGACTGAAAGCAGAAAATACCAGAAAGATGTTTATCTGTGTTTTATTGACTGTGCAAAGGCACTTGACTGTGTGGATCAGAACAAATGGATAGCATTGCAACAAAATGGAATTCCAAAACACCTAATTGTGCTCATCCAGAACATGTACATAAACCAAGATGAAATTGTTTAAACACAACAAGATGATCAAATCAGGAAAGGCTGTACATTGTTTTGGCTTAAATTTTTAAAAATGTGACACTAGCCACTAGCAACATTCCAAATCCTTAACAGGTATATGTAACGCACAGTCACTGAATCTATGGTTTGTAAAAATCAGTCTTGTCAGTTATGTGTCAAGACTTTATCTTTTTACCATATGTATTAACTTTTTATTTTGAGCAAAATATCCTAGAAAGTGAACTATATGAAGAAGTTCAAGACATCAAGATTGGAGAAAGACTTATTAACACCTGCTGTATGCAGATGACCAGATGACACAACCTTGCTTACAGAAAATAAAGAGGACTTTTTGAAGCACTTATTGATGAAGATCAAAGATTACAGCCTTCTGTACAGATTGTACCGAAACAGAAATAAAATAAGCATCCTCAAAATTGTACCAGTAAACATTATGATTGATGTTATCAAGAATTTTATTTTTCTTGGATGCACAATCAACACCCATGGAAACAGTAGTCAAGAAACTCAAAAGACCTATTGCAGTGGGCAAGCCTGCTGCTACTTGTGCAGCAAAGGTGTCATCTTGAGGCCTAAGGTGTCTCTGATCCAAGTTTTGGTATTTTCAGTAGCCTCATGTTTGGTAAGGTAGAGGGCCAGAGAAAAAGAGGAAGGCCACTACTGAGATGGATTGGCCAAGTGGCAGCATCAATGGACTCAAGTGTGGCAACAGTAGTGAGGTAGGCCCAGGATCGGGCAGTGTTTCGTTCTGCTTTGCATAAGGTTGCTATGGGTAGGTACTGACTTGATGGCACTTAACAACAACAACAACAACATATGTATGCAAAAGCTTGACAGTGAACAAGGAAGACCAGAAAATTGGTGCATTTGAATTATGATGTTGGAGAAGAATATTGAATATACCATGAATTGACAGAAGAACAAATAATTCTGTCTTGGAACAAGTACACCCGAATGAAGTACAGCCAGAATACTCCTTTGAAGCAAGTATACAAGATTTTGTCTCACTTAACTTTGAACGTGTTGACAGGAGGAACTAGTTTCTGGAGAAAGGACATCATGCTTAGAAAAGTGGAAGATCAGTGAAAAAGAGAAAAACCTCTAAAGAAATGGATTGACACAGAGACTGCAACAATGCATTCAAACATAGTAACAATTGTGAAATCACTGCAGGACCAGGAAGTGTTTCATTCATTTGCACCTAGGATTGCCAGGAGTTGGAACTGACTTGAAGACACTTAAAAACAGTATACAAAATTCCATACCAGAATTTGCAAGTTAAAATGATGATATCACATTCTAATGATAAATTTCTTCATGGTCCCAAATACCTACTAGCAAACTGAATTTATTGTGTAGTAATGAGAAATGAGGCTTTTTGAGGCAGATTGCTTACTTTTTGCCAGCAGAGAACTCAGAAGATAGCCATCTAAAATCCACATCACATCTGTAAGGGCATCTAATAGGTACTTTGAGGGCAAAAGAGCATTTCTGAGCTACAATATAATGTAGTCAATTAGTCCAATAGCATTGATATAATGTAATGATCGCCTCAAACAATTGCAATAATTTAGGTCTGAGTTTTCCAACTTCTTAAAGTAATCGCTTGTTTATTTGTTTTCAGAAATTCAATATTGTTTATTTGTCTTTTTGACTCTCTTGCCACTTTTTCTTAATGAGGAATAATTTGACATGGTGCTTATTAAGATAATTGTTGTTGTGAAGTGTCATGAAGTGGTTCCGAATCATAGTGACCCTGTAATAGTGGTTCCGAGGAGTGGCTGGTGAGTTTGAACCACCAACCTTGAGTTTCAAACCATCCTTGTGGTTGAGTGCTTATCCTACAATGCTACATCAGGACGCTATTAAGATAATAGAGATGGTATAATGTGGTCACTTCTCTAGTAAGTGATTCATTTTGCACTTCCCATATTTTTAAGTTTCTTCTGTTTTCCTCTCCTTCTTTTCCTTCCTCTCTGAGACCCTCTTCTCTTTACTCTGTTGCAAGCTGCCACTCTTATTTACATGCTTGTATGAGTCCTAGTGTGGCACCGTAGGATAAACAGTTGGTGGTTCAAACTCACCAGCTGCTCCTCAGAAACCCTATACAGGGTCGCTGTGAGTCAGAATCGACTCCACGGCATGTAACGACAACAACAGCAACATGCTTAAGTCAACCCATAAATGCAGGCAGAAAGATGTAGAAATGGCAGCTTTCTATTTTGAGGAGGAATTTACTTCTCTCAGGAGATTCATTCATCTAGACAGAAGTTGGTCTCCTATATGAAATGAAATAGGAATAGAAACAGTCAAAATATACTAGGATAAACACAGCAATCAGAGATTGGGTGGTGAGGGGAAGCCAATTTGGAAGAAAAATGTTGGCTTCTTGTGAGGCAAAGAAACAGAACAGCAAATGTTCCTTCATATTGTAATGTGAGAGGAAGGTTATTCAGTGATATGCCAGATTTTTAAAATTTTGTCTAGGACTTCCTTGAATCAAGGTAGGTTTGCTCTTATAACAGGTAAGATTAAAGCATATGTCAGCATCATAGTTTCATTGGGTCCTAGAAAATAAGAGCTGAGAGGCTCCTTAAGGCGAGAAATACACTATATTTTACTGATCTGGTTTTAAGCCAGATCTGGGAGTAGAATTAAAATAGTCTGTTCCTTGTGAGGGCTTACAAGGAATGTAATTGCTTTCTGCTTCCTGGATGTACCTCCAAATCACCTATGTCCTCCCTTATCCACTCTAGTGTGCTTTAATGGATGTGATTAGCAGACACATCATTTCAGTCACATCTCCAATACAGGCAAAACTACATTGTCAATGGCAACATCTTTTAAAGAACAAAAGCATAATAGTTTATACAATTTAACTAAGCACCCTCACTTTCACTCAGGTTACAGAAGTTTATTTGACAAATGGGCTATAGTTGGAAACCCATCCTAAGATTATTCAAAAACTTTCTTAAGGGTAATGATATCTACTTTTTTGTACATATAATAGGAAGTAAATTATTTTGGGGTTCTATTTTCCCAAAATGTAATATAGCATTTACTTTACTTTAAATATATTTTTGGCTCAAAATATTCATAAGAGAAAACTGATTAAAGTGCTTTAGGACATCTGAGGTGCTAAAAGCTGGATTCAGAAGAGGCCGTGGAATGAGGGATATCATTGGTGATGTCTGATGGATCTTGGCTGAAAGCAGAAAATATCAGAAAGATGTTTACCTGTGCTTTATTGACTATGCAGGCTTTCAGTTGTGTGGATCATGACAAGCTATGGACAACATTGAGAAGTATTAGTATTCCTGAACACTTAATTGTGCTCCTGAGGAATCTGTATGGACCAAGAGGCAGTTGTTTGAACAGAACATGGGAACACTGAATGATTTAAA
>NW_006408690.1:1283822-1289119 GCF_000296735.1 Chrysochloris asiatica
ATTTAACAGCAACAAGTCTCTATGGATTTTCAATTATCAAGGAGAAAGCATTTATTTGCTCCTAATTTATTCTACCTCTTTTGTACTATCTCTGTGAATTAGTGAGAATATTTATTGTTCAGCAGAGTTTTTCTCTGCTCTGTGTGTTTTATAAAAAGTGGTCATTGTCAGTGCACAGCTCCTCTGTGGTTGTCTTTTTACAATTGGGATGTGTTTCTCTCCACCCAACTCATTTATTCTGCCACTGAAGCCATCACTTCAATGTTTTTAAATTTTTTATTTTAAACATTAAAAAACTTCACTCTTTCAAAAATTTTATTTACACAACATCTAGCGATTTCATTGCTCAACTTTTTCTAAATATTTTTATTTCCTCAGGGTAGATCTGTTTTCCTCATATCATAAAACACGCACACACACACACACACACACACACACACATATATATACACATGCATATTTGATCAAAAGTCTATAATTTCATAAGGACAAGTCATACTCTATATAGTTAATAATGATAAAAGATAAAAGTAAATGGTAAAATATGCTTTCTTCTGAAATAAACTAATAATTATGTATCCAAATAGTAACGATATAAAAAGGGCATGAAAGAGCTATATTACAAAGCTGATTTTGCATGAAGATTAATTTATATGCATTCTTAATTAATATTCATCTGTTAGCAATAATGGCAATTTATTCTGGATCCTTAGTGTTCACTATGGACAGAATATCATGAGGAAGTAGGTAATAGCTGAAAAGCAGATGATCAATTACATGGTAGACGGTTATGTTTCTGATGCCAGAATGATACATTCTTTGGATATATGTATATAAAAACCCATCAATTCAGATGTTTTAAAAATTAACTTTGCCTTATGCCACCTAACCACCAGAGCCATATAACTGCTTACATAGGCGTGGAAGATAAATTATGAAGTATTTTAGTTATTTTAAGTGATATCAAAATATATTAAACTATCTTGACTTAATGTTTTGTGTATTATAATGGATTAGACATGGCACTATGGGTGAATGTGCTAGGCTGCAAAGTTTGTTTGAACCCCAAGTGGGCGGTGAAGCTCATCAGCTGCTCCTCAGAAACCCTATACACGGTAGCTATGAGTTGGAACAGACTTGACAGCACTTACCAACATTAACAACAAATATAAATTATTCTTCATTCAAATCATAAACTCTGACTTGTGTTCATTGGGATGGGAAGTTTTATATACTGAATTACACTGACAAAGAAAAAGTAATTAAACTGTTGGGAACACCATACAACTGGAATTACAGAAAGTTCAAGAAATTTGTTGGGGCCATTTGCTAAAGAAAAATTAAGTCAAATTTTGCTAAGTTAAAAATACTTTCAGTATTAGAATCTTGTTCGTAGCCTACTGGCATTAAATAATTATTTGCTAGGGTTTTATTTAAATCATCTTAAAAGATTCCCACTAAGTGGAAATTTGGTAATTTGAGTTTTGTGGAGGCTTGATATGCTGCAGGGCCTTATATCCATCTCTCATTGCCCAAGTCAGATGTGGCACCCAAGAAAGATCATGATGACTTTCATTCATATAGCTAGCTCTCTGCCAATGGCAAAGCCCTTATCGGATACTCACTTATTTAATTCATATAAATAATGATCTTGCCCAGTTAGGTCATTTTACAGGCCAAGAAAATGATGCCTAGAAAGGTCATGTGATTTATTCAAGCTCACACAGTTAAGTATTGACAGAGCTAGAATAGGGACTCAGGTCTCCTACTCAGACCATTGATTTTTTTTAGGATATGTTATTACAGAGAGTATTGCATACTGCACATCCTTTATTGGAAGAAAAAATTGCGTTGTAGCTAGGACATCATTTTTAATTTGTTATTCTTAATAGTTTTACTCATTCTCCAGGTTTGTTTCTATTCATTGTGTGTTGTAGGAAAACAACTGAAAAAACACATTTCTAATTGAGTGAGATTTTGTAAAAATTGTAGCTTTCAGAGGAATTGGATCCTCATTGCCTGGGGTTCAAGTTGGTAAGACTTTACTTTAGGTGTCAAGGCATGGCATGTCTAATTAGCCTTCACTATAATAACACTGATCAGTGTAAATTCTGTTGATTTAAATGTGGATGGTAGTGTTACTGTACCCTGAACAGAATCCACCCACATACTGCCATGTTCATTTGCTGGATTATCTCTCTCTTTTGCTCAGTTTTGATTTAGCTAAAACAAAACAAAGTAACGCCCCTTATTTATTTATTATTTATTTATTATTAATACATAAACTAAATCAACCACCAACAAAACAACAGCACCTGTTTTCTCTTTCTTACTTTGTTGTTGTTAAGTGCCATTGAGTCGGTTCCAACCCATAGGGACCCTGTATAGGGTTTCCAAGGAACGGCTGGTGAGCTTGAACTGCTAACCTTGCAGTTCAAACTGACATTGAGTCTAGCACATTAATCCACAGCACCAAACCAGGACTCCAAAAAGACCTACGACTTTGCTGGGACAGTGCATTGGACTTCTAGAGGTTTGAAGGCATGTCTTACTTGCGAATGTTTAATTGATGGTTGTTGTACTAGCTCAACGCATTCAGTGAAATGGGTACAAGAATGAGGTTTATGCTTTTCCTGATCATTATGTGACAGCTCAGTTGTAGAGTTATTTAGCTTTGGGTGTAGGGCATTTTGTATAACATAAAAATTCATGGAAAAATAATTAAAAGAATGGAAATTTTCCATAATCTTTTTGAAGCCACCTCATACCATTGTGATTCAATCAGAATGCTATTAAAAAAAACAAACAAACAAAACTAGACAAAGAGCCAAGACAGCCAGAGGATTAGTTTAAATAAATGAATAGAAACCCTTGTATTTTGGCCCCATCTGGGAAGAGAGAAACTAAAAATACTCTAACTTGTATGAGGATTGCTGTTACATTTGAGACATAAAAAATAGTAGTCCTGGAGAACAGAATCTGCTGAGCCAATTTTTAATCAAGTAAAATGCTTCCTCTATTATAAACCTAAGCAAGAAACCCACCTGAATTAATTCCAGAGGTTTTCAATCAAGATAAATGAAGAGCAGTAGAGTGATTTGGGAACTGATTTATCACAGAGGCTGTAAAAATATAAGCAAAGCTGTGAAGTATACGCCCTTGAGATTTTTGTTTCACACCCAGAGTATTACAAAAGTGCCTACATGTTAACTTCATTTTAGTTAAAGTTTTTCAAAGGAAGCGAAAAACTTATAATGACTTTTCAGCTGCTATAGGAAAAAGGCCAATAAAGAGATTTCTTTTGGAAGAATGATAATCAAGATATTCTGAAAAACTCAATAAAATAAACATATTTGCAAGTTATGAATTAAAAAAAAAAAATAAGAGAACTCCCCAAATACCAAAAACAGACAAATAGGAAGCAAACATCAATACATAATCTAACTCCAAAACAAAAGGAGATTAAGCCAGAGTTTAAATTTCGCTCCTTGGAAACCCTATTCCAAGGTTACACCAAGCCGACTCAATGGCTCTTTGCGATAACACAACAACAAACCAGAAAATCTGAAAATTTGTGAGTAAGGTGGTTATTGTTGTTAGGCGTGTCTTGGAGATTAATAGTTTTCTGGAGGGGAATTCTGTAGAGACTAGATTGTAAATCACAAAAAAGTATCTGAACCTTGAAACCTCAAAAGGACAGCACTTTTCAGGGAAAAGTTGACCTATTGAAAACACTACTAGGCTGGCAAATTTAACTACAAAACAACCTACCTAATAATTTAGGGACACTGACTTATGGGGGGAAATGTAAAGCCTCCTTGAGAATTTGCAACTCCAGGCCTACAGTCATCTGACTCTGGAGATTGAATTTAAATGATCTACCCAGTAGGAGAATCTAAGCCAAGACATTAAGTTAAAGTCATCTTTGGAGGACCTTCTGTGGTGCTTCTTGTGGTTTTTAAGTGCCTTCGAGTCGGTCCAACCCATAGGGTTTTGTAGAAGCTGCTGATGAGCTTGAACTTCTGATCTTGCAGTTCAAACCAACTTTGCAGTCCACTGCATTAACCCACAGTGCCACACAAATCTTTCCTGAAGAACCATCTGCATCTCCAGATCTCAGAATTCCACTGATGAAGGATAAGTACTGGAATACTAACCATGAGGTCAGTGGTTCAAACCCACCAACATCTCCAGGTTGCTGTAAGTCAGAACTTGATGGCACTTAACAACAACATGGCACAATGGTGAGTCCTTTCCATGAGGATTTGATTCCAACCAATGCACCTCAAGCATAGTAAGTGAAGGCTTTGTTTCAGCAGAAATTCCACACTAAGACAAACTGGAAAGAAGGCCAGGTGATCTACTGCCAATCTATGAGGTAATTAAACCCTATGGGATCACAAGGTGTGATCCTATTGTGTTTGCAATGAGTTGGGCCTGACTTGATGACAGCTAACAACAAGTTTAGTCAAACAATCTATGATTTTTTTTTTTAAAAAGGCTAAAATGAATAGAGAGAAATACTGTTAACTGGTGGTACATGGTGGGGATTATAATCAGTGTCATGAAATAAAACACATGATTTGTTGAATGTAAAACTGATGATCTGCTCTGTATACTTTCATTCAATTCACAATAAAAACTTAAGAAAAAGAATGAGTTTTTAAAAAACAACAGGCAGCTGCACTAAGAAACTGTGAGCATGTGCATAAGAACAAAAATGGCACCTGGATTAAAGACAAACAAACCTCTAGAATTAAAAAATTAATTAATGAATTTAAGAGAGTGGGTGGGTTAAACATATTAGATGCATATGAAGAGAGAATTAGTGAACCATAGTACTGATTTGAAGACATTAATCAGACTGCAAAGAAGAGAAATAGATGGGAAATATGAGAATTAAAGAAAAAAGGATAATTAACTAAGAAGTCCTAATCTACAGCTACCCAGATAACTAATTTAGTAAAATCAAGAGAACGAGGAAGAGGCAGTACTTGAAGAACTATTCATAATGCTGTAGAATTTTCTAGAACTAATGAAAGATCGATGTCTTCTGATTCAGAAAATTCCAGTGTATCTCACTTACGATACACCTATGCATGTTGAGATGTATCATAGTAAACCTTTGGGGTAATACAAACAAAAAGAAAATATTAAAAACAATGAGAATTGGGTGAACAATAACTAGCTACAAAGGAATACTAAGTAGATGACAACAGACTTCCAGACAGTTATACTGATACCATAAGATAGTAAATTCATAGCCTTGGAAACCCTGCACAGGGTCACTATGAGTC
>NW_006408690.1:1291189-1297087 GCF_000296735.1 Chrysochloris asiatica
CATGATATTTTCAAGAGCCTCAAATGCATGTGAAAGTTGAACAATGAATAAGGAAGCCCACAGAAGAATCCATGCTTTTGAGTTATGGTGCTGGAGAAGTATATTAAAAGTTCCATGAACTGCCAAAAGAACAAACAAATCTTTGTTGGGAGAAGTACATCCAGAATGCTCTTTTAATGGTGAGACTTTGTCTTTCACACTTCCGATATTAGGAGGGACTAGTCCCTGGAGAAGGACATCATGCTTGGCCAAGTGGAGGGTCAGAGAAAAGGGGAAAACCCCCAGTGAGATGGATTGGCACTGTGGTGACAGCAATGGGCTCAAACTTAACAACAGTTGTAAGGATGGTGCAGAACTGGACAGTGTTTCATTCAGTTGAAACACTGTGAATAAAACACTATGAATAAAACAAACTCAACTGCATCTAACAACAAAGCAATAACCACTGATGAATATAATGAGGGGGGAAATAAGTGGTAAAATACTTATAACTACAATATATATGGAGCCCTGGTGTGGCATTGTAGGATAAGCACTGGACTGCTTACCACAGTATCAGCAGTTCAAACCCACCAACAGTTCCTCAGAAACCCTATACAGTGTCACTATGAGTCATAACTGACTCAAGAGCACTTAACAGAACAAGGAGAGCAACAAAATATATAGTGCATTGTTAGGGTGTTAAGTGCCTTTGAGTCACTTCTGACTCACAGCAACCCTGTATAGGGTTTCTGAGGAGCAGCTGGTGAGTTTCAACCTGGAGGTTCAAACCGATCTTGAGGTTGAGTGCTTATCCTATTAAATACATGTTCTATATACTAACTCATTTAATACTTACTAAAACTCTGTATGGATATTATTATTCCCATTTTACTGATAAACTGAAGCACAGATAGATTAATTAAGTTACCTGCTCAAGTTGATGTAGATATTAAGTAGTGGATTTAGATTCCGAACCCAAATGTTTGCAATCACTAAACTTTATTGCCTCCCCAAAACAATCAAATGAAACAAAGTTACAAACATATGATAAATCAGTGAAATTTAGCATTCTGAAGAACATCTATCCCCACTCTTTCATTTTACAAATCTTAGTAAGATGAATTCAATGATTTAATCTAGGAATAAACATAATTTGTGGCTGATTGAAAGTAGAACCAGGGTCTCAAATGTTTCATTCCATTTTCATTTAATAAAGAATTTGATTATAAGTGGGAGTCGATTCTGGTGCTCCTGTCCTCATTATAATTGACCTATTTCATTTTCTCTCCATTTATTTTACCGGGAAGAAATGTAGTCACTTTAATTTATGTTACTGGGAGGAAATGTGATCAAATAAAGAAACAACTTTTCTAGACTTTCTGAATCTGGAGATTCATTTAAAAATATTTCTTATTTGGGGCAGGATTTATTAATAGATTCTGCTCAAGTGGAGGAAATGAGGGTAATTTTCAGCTTGCCATTTGATTATATCATATATACTTATATAAATCAGAACAGAATACATCCCAAGTTAAAATGTCCATCTTAGTTCAGTCAGAGAAAAATATAAATACCCATAGCTTGGCATTTTCTATCAAAAGACTCTTTTCCTTTAGGTGATTGTTACTAATACATTTTATTTTTTAAGACTTTTGTTTGACTGTAGTTTTTCAGTAATATTAAACTGTTGTTAATCTTCTGAATAACTGAATCTTAAATGTATAGTTCATTCAGTATTTTAGGTTAATTCCTGACTATTTAATATAGTGTTGATGGAAGTTCATATATCCCTTAAGTCCAGCGTTTCCATGCTATATTCTTTTTCTCTTTGCTTTTCACCTTGTGGTGCTGTTGGTTAATGTTTGTTGTTGTTGTTGTTAAGTACCATGGAGTCAGTTCCAACTCATAGTGACCGTTTACGGGAACAGAAAGCCTCATCTTTCTCCCGCGTAACTGCTGGTAGTTTCAACTGTCGACCTTGAGGTTAGCAACCCATTTCGTAACCACTAAGCTACCAGAGCTCCTTGTTGGTTAATGTGCTAGACTGTAAAATCACTTTGAGCCACAGGGTCGGTGGTTCAAACAAACCAGCTGGTCCTCAGAGACCCTATACAGGGTCGCTTTGGGTCGGAACTGACTTGACGGTACTTAGCAAAAGCAATGGCATAATGATTATACAAACATAATGGAGTGTAGCAGGGTTGTTGTTGTTAAGTGCCGTCGAGTAGGATCCGACACATAGTGACCCTATACACGCTTTTCGAAAAGCGACTTGTGAGCTTGAACCACCGACCTTGCAGTTCAAGCTCACCACCTCCTCCTTGGAAACCCTATACAGGGTCTCTGTGGGTCCGAATCAACTCAACAGCACTTAACAACAGCAACAACAAATGCTTTATTATTTTTTGAACCCCATTTTGTTACCTATACATTGTAATATATGAGATCAAATTAGATCATTCATTTACCCACAAACATTTATTGATTATTGATAATTTATAATATGCCAGACATATGGGCATAAGGGACACAAGGTTGAATAGGATATGTTCGCCACTTCTCAATGAGTTTAAATATATGAAAGTTTATCTAGCCATCTATTATCTGTCTATATACAAGGGAGCTTCAAAAAACCAATGGAAATGGAAGTAATGGACCTTTCCCATGAACTCTTTAAAGCCCCCTCATATCTGTCTGTATATTTAATGTAGGAAAGGCAGATTGAGAGAGTCCGAATAGGCATAGGAATTGGATTTAAATATGAATGAGTTCACCAAGCTGGTTTCTAGAAAAGGGAAAGGCATTTAAAATTATTCTAAATGCACATCACGAGCTGTTCAGGGCTCACAAGTGTGAGGGGTTGTCATTCTAAGAACTGATATATCACAGGAGTATGAAAAATGTAATTTAAATTTGAAAACCATCTTGTTATGGTTGTAGATAATAAACATTACAGAAATGGTAGTTTTAAATTCATGAGGATATGTAGATAGAATGATAATCAAGGATGTAATTAATTATAAGAAATTGGGTCCTGTAACTCATTATTGTTATGAGCCATGTTAATTATCATTTCATTAATTAACTTGACAATAAAATCATCACACAATTGGTGACCCCATAAGATCACAAACACATAACAAACACAAAGTTAGTGCTTAGAATGTCTGGGTTAATTAATTGAATGTGGGTTTACAAGCTTCATAGTCATATACCATACAATTTAGAGAAGAGCAGACAATAGAAAACATACCTAGATTCAGTAAGACTTCTCTGTAAATGTATGCTTGCAGCCGTTTCTGTATTACCTTTAGTAAAACTTTACTCGCATGGGATAGCAGAGATTGTCCGATGATTTTTGCCCTCCTTTTGGTCACCTCTCTTTGGAATGGACACAATCAGCTGGCCAGATAGTTGTCTTCCAAATTTCTTGGCAGAGATGAGTGAGTGCCTCCAATGCTGCCTCATTTTCTTGAAAGATTTCAATTTTTATTCCATCAATTCTTGGAGCCTTGTTCTTTGCCAATTCCTTCAATACACCTTGGACTTCCTCCTTCAGTATCATTGGCTCTTGATCATATGCTACTTCCTGAAATGGTTGAACACTAACCATTTCCTTTTGATACAAGGACTCTGAGTATTCCTTCCATCTTCTCTTGATGCTTTCTGCATCATTCAATAATTTGCCCAGAGAATGTGTCAATAACAAAAGTTGAGGCTTGAATTTTTTCTTCAGTTCCCCCAGCTTGAAGAATGCTGAGCGTGTTCTTCCTCTTTAGGTAGTCAATGTCTAAATTGCTCATTCCTATCAACCCTCTGTACAGAAAGGATAGAATTCTCCTTTTTCCCCATTCAGACTATGCCTTGATCCCTATATCACAGAGCCTTGTCTGTCCAAGGTTGAGCATGCATCACTACCTTGTCCCATTTAGCCCATGCAGATCAGCCTGTGTTCCCCTGTCTACCCTGTGTTTCTATTCTCCTCCCCCTTCTTGTGTATTGCCCTTCTTCTGTGCTCTACCGTCCCTTCCCTCCCACCCCTGGTAACCTTCAAAGATTTTTTGCCCCTTTTAGTATGAGTATCTTTTCTTAAGCTTTTACAATAAGGGGCTTATGCAATATTTGTACTTTTGTGACCGATTGATGTCATTCAGGATAGTTTCCTCAAAGTTCATCCACGTTATGAGATGGCTTGAAGCTTCCTTGTTATTCTTCAAGGCAGCATAATATTCAATTGTGTGTATGTACCAAAGTTTGTTTATCCATTTTTCCATGATGGACACTTAGGCTATCTCCATCTTTTTGCGATTGTGAATAGAGCTGCAATTAACATTGGTCTATATATATCTACTCGTGTTCTGCCTCGTATTTCTTGTGAATATATACTGAGTACAGGAATTGATGGATCATAAGGTATTTCTATTTCCAACTTTTTGAGGAAGCACCGTACTGTTTTCCTGAGTGGTTGGACCAATTTGCATATTATAAGGTTATTTCTGTTTTTGTAAATCATTTCAATTTCTATTTGTCTTGTTGCTAAGTCTTGCAAAGTTGATTCTGACTCAGAAATCCCATATAGGTTTCCAAGGGATTTGAAGTACAAGCTGGTGGGATTGAAGTACAAGCTGAAGTGTGTTAATTTCACCAGCTTATATGATGCACAATTTTTCTGGGTATATGATTCTGGGTTGGCAATTTTTTTTCTTTTGAGTTTTATATACGCCATTGCATTGTCTTCTTGCCTGCCAGTTTTCTGCATGGTTCTCTTTTGTAGGCAACATTTTGCTGTTTCTAAGATGCTCTCAGGATTTTTTCTGTATTTGATTTTTAAAAGTTTGATTATAATGCATTGTGGTGTTTTTCTTTTGGGGTCTGTTCTGTTTGGACTTTATATAACGTCTTTAATAATTGTTCTTCATGATGTTAGGGAAGTTTTCTTCCAGTAACCCTTGGACAACTTTCTCTATGGTTTTGCTTTTGTCTCTTTCTGTTCTGGAATTCCAAGCACTTGTAAGTTATTCCTCTTGATGGTATCCCACATAAACCGTAAACCTCCTTTGGGTTTTTTCTTCTTTTTGCTGATTATTCCTCTTGAAGATTAGTTTTGAGAGATTTGTCTTCACACTCATTGATTTGGTGTTTCATTTATTCAATTCTCTTTCTTTGCCCTTTTAATGTATTATTTACTCTGACTACTTTCTGCAGTTATTTGAGTTATTTCAGAATAAGCAAGTTCTGATGTATAGGTGTCTCTTCAAAAGAATACAAGTTGTTCACTTCTAGGTTGACCAAATATAGCCTTGTGATAAGCTAATCTTTCTCAAATCCATATAAGTATGATTTCTGTCTTCATTGAGACTCCTTTTTCTTTTTATGTGAACACATTACCTTCTGGTTTGAAGTCCACTGCTTACCCTACAGAGCCACTTCACTACCCCCATGCACTCCTAGTAACCACTAAGAAGTTAAGGTTCCTATACACTTGCATATTCTAGACATTTTTGTAAATTGGGATCATACAATACTTGTTCTTTCACGACAGGCTTATGTCACATGTTTTCAAGGCTCATTCGTGTTATAACTTATAGCAGGACTTCATTTCTCTGTGTGCTTTAGTAATATAACATTCTCATATGTACCACATTTTGTTTATCCATTCATATGTTGCTAGGTCTTTAGGCTGTTTCCATCTTTGGGCTATTTTGAATAGTGCTACATTGAACAATGAGCAACAGTGAGGTTGGCCCAGGATCGGACATTGTTTCGTTCTGCTGTGCATGGGGTCGCTATGAGTCGGTTCCGACTCGATGGCACCTGACAACAACAACATGGTATTTGTATTTTCAACTTTTTGAGAAGGCATCATACCATTTTCCATAGTGGTTGCACTATTTTACAGTCCTATCAGTAGGTAGG
>NW_006408690.1:1298157-1311949 GCF_000296735.1 Chrysochloris asiatica
AGCTGGATGCTTCACTCTCCACTCTAGTCCTCTGTGGCTATGTCACTGCCTCTGGGCCCAGGAGTCCCCAGGTCTTGCCACTTTGCTGGCCAACCAGGTCTCCACTGAGTTATGCTTTTTGATGCAGCCTCCCATCAGTACCTGTGTATAACTAGATCAGTGTTGTTAGGTGCCATTGAGTCAGTTCCAACTCAGACTAACCCTATATCAGGTTTCCAACGAATGGTTCATGGATTTGAACCTGTGACCTTGAGGTTAGCAGTCCAGTGCTTATCCTCTTGTGCCCCACCAGAACTTGAATAAGGAAATAAAGAATTTGAGATTGAGAAATAGCTAAGTTTAGTAAAATGACTTGTGATAAGAACAGAAAATTCCAGTCCAATAAAGAAAAGAATAGAACTTAAGGATAGCAACCTAAAACATACACATTTGAGCCAAATTTCACAAATACAAGAGTTGCTTCTATCTCTCTGTGTGTGAATGTGCATGTGTTCACATTTATTTCCTAGACAAAATTCAATATTTTCTTGTTAGACTGATTAATTTTCTATAAAAATTACTACATTAGTTGATACAGAGGAAAGTTGTTTATCCAGAATTATGTGTTTCATTAAAAAAGCAAATAGTGATGGATGGTGATAAAGTAAAAGTTATAAAATATGATGGATGGAGGAATCAGTCATAGTGAGTTGAATGTAATTTTTTTTTTAACCAGGAAATGAAAGATTTGATCAACTACCCCAAAGATACGATTTGCTATTAGTTGTTGTTGTTGCCATTGAGTTGGTTTTGACTCTTAGCCACCGTTTATAGTAAAAAAAAAATTATGATATAAGATCATTGATTTCTAATTAATCCTTTGAAATTTTGCAATATAGATATATATCACTTAATTTTTACAGATGTGCTGTGAAATAGCACATTTAGATTTTGTGCAAACACTGTGTCATATGTACACAAGAGAGAGTTGTACAGGACAATCACCAGGTGATCTGCACCAAGGGACTGTGGGAAAATTTTGGCTCCTTCATCTTCCTGCAAGCTTGCTACCTGGGCTTCGCTTCACCCAGTGAGGTGCATATTTGCCATCCAATCAACTAATAAGAGATAATTGAGATTCCAGTTATTTGAAACAAGGGAAGGACTACTGACTAAGCAATCAAAACATCTTTAGAAGGAGGATAGGATATGTACTTAAGTCATGACCATTTAAATGATTTTAAATCAATAATAAAATCATGCCTTAATTTGAATACTCTCTTGTAATAATAATGGAAAAAAAAAAAGGACTGGAGATTCCTTTCTAAATAAACTTAGTTTGCTCAGCAAGATAATTTCAGCTCATAAAGGCATCTTCTTGCAGAGCTTTCTGAGTCAAGCTTGTGACTCACTGGGCTGTCTTTGAAGATGGTGAGTCATTTCATATTTTGGGGGGATAAGGCTACCATTGCTTTATGTGCGGTTCTCAACAAATTGAGAAAGTACATGCTGACATGTGAAAATATAGATAATAAAAGGAATATGGAGAGAAAAGCCAAATTCTATGATGTGGATGTAATCTCTTCTTTGAGGTAAAGGGTAAGTGATTTTTGCAATAAAAGAGATACTTCTCATTAGTCCCTTATCTATATGTCATTGCAAAATATTTTTTCCAATTTGGTGGGCTCCCTTTTTACTCTTTTGGTGAAATCTTTGGATGCATATAAGTTTCTAAATTTTAGTATGTCCCAATCATCTATTTTGTCTTCTTTTGTTTGTGCAACTCTGACAGGGTGTTATTCAGTTTTCCTTTATTTGACTTTATTTCCTTGGTCTTCCTATTGTTGATTTTTAATTTGATAGTATTGTGGTCTGAGAAGATGCTTTGTAGTATTTTGATATTTGTGATTTTATGGAGATTTGTTTTCTGGCCTAAGTCATGGTCTATTCTGGAGAATGTTTCATGTGCACTGGAAAAGAATGGGCATTGTGTTGTTGTTGGGTTGAATGCTCTGTTCACATCTATGAGGATCAGTTGGCTGATTGTATTGTTTAGTTCTTCTGTGTCTTTGTCAAGTTTCTTTCTGGTTGTTTTATCCATTTTTGAAAGTGGTGTATTAAAATCACCCACTATTATTGTAGATTCATCTATTTCTTTCTTCAAATCTATTAGAATTTGCTTTATATATTTTGGAGCTCTTTCATTGGGAGCATAGATATGTATTATGGTTATGTCATCTTGTTCAATTGTCCCTTTAATCATGAGATAATGTCCATCTTTATCTATTATGCTGGTTTTTGCCTTAAAGTTTATTTTATCAGAGATTAGTACTGCCACTCCTGTTCACTTTTTATTGCAATTAGCTTGGTATATTTTTTTCCATCCTTTGACTTTTAATCTGTTTTTGTCTCTGTGTGTGATATGTATCTCTTGTAGACAGCATATTGAAGGATCTTGTTTTCTTATCCATTCTGCCACTCTTCCTCTCTTAACAGGCACATTTAATCTGTTTACATTCAGTGTAATTATTGTTAGGTATGGATTAATTGCTGCCATTATGTGTTTTGTGTGGTGTTGCTGCTTTCTTTATTCTGTGTGTCTTCCTTTGTTGAGTTCATGCTTTTTGTATTGTTTCTTGTGAATTTCTTCATAGTTTAAATGTTTCCATGTTCTTTTTGGAATTTCATTTTCTTGATATGTTGTGAAGTGTTCATTTTCTTTAAGGTTGCCTTATAGTCCCTTAACTTTTCTCTCCATTTAGTGCAGTCTATTTTATCTTGTAATCTACCTAACCTTCTCACCATCTGGATCTCTGTTCCAATATTTTACCTTCTTTTACATTGTAATTGTTTTGATCATAGACTGACCTCGAAGATTCTCTGTGTTTGTTCTTACAGTTTTGTTCTGTTCTCGACTCTTCCTTCTGTAGAATTAATTCTGGGAGGTGCTGCCATGTATGTCAATCTCTGGTTGGTGTATATTCTTGTTGGTTCTCAGTCCACAGAACTCCCTTTAGGATGTTTAATAACGCAAGGTTGGCTTTGGCAAAATCCCTTAGATTCTGTTTATCCTGGAATGTTTTGATTACACCATCATATTTGATTGATAGCTTTGCTGGATAAAGAATTCTTGGTTGGTGGTTTTTTTCTTTCAAGGTGTTATTTATGTCTCCCCATTGCCTTCTTGCTTGCATGTTTTCTGCTGAGAGATCTGAGCTTACTCTGACTTGCTTGTCTTTGTATGTAACACTTCTGTTTTCCCTAGCTGCTTTCAGGAGTGTCTCCTTATCTTTGATTTGGAGAGCTTGATTATGATATGTCTAGGTGATTTTGTTTTGGGGTCTATCCTTCCTGGGGTTCATTGAGCTTCTTGAATGTTTATCTTTTCACTTTTCAGGGTGTTAGAGAAATTTTCTTCAAACAGTTATTCAACAATATCCTCTGTGGACGTGTGTGACTCTTCTTGTTCTGGAATGCCGATAATTCTTAAGTTATTCCTCTTCATGTTGTCCAACATGAATCTGAGACCTTATTCAGATTTTCAATCTTTTTTTCTGTTTGCTCTTCTTAGTGATATTGAGTGATTTGTCTTCTAGCTCACTAGTTCTGCCTTCCATCTCTTCTATTCTACTCCTTCATCCTTTCAGAGTATTGCCTATTTCTGATATTCTATTCTTGATCGTTTGGACCTCTTTCTATAGGTTTTGAATTGTGTCCAATGCTAATATCTGTTTGATCATTCCTGTAGCACTTTCCTGACTTCTTTCTTGTTTTTCTCAACTCCATTGTAAAGTGTTTTGAAACATTTTATAATCATTTTTCTGAATTCCTTCTCAGACATTTCCAAGGTCTGCCCTCCTTCCAGAATGGAGTCCAGGTCTAACTCTAGGTCATTTGTCTCAGACATTTTATCTCATTTCTGGACATGTGCTGATATGGTCATCTGCTTTTGCTTCTTGGACATGTTTATTGTTTATCTGTGGCCTGAATACTTCATTGAGAGTGTGTGTTGATATTTTTTATGCTTTCTGATTGCTTCCAGGAAGATGTGATCAGGATGTGGGCTTCCCGTTTCACTCTTCTTATTATTTCACTCTTCTACTTGACTCAGAGTAACGTTCACAGATGTTTTCTGTTTCCCCGGTGTATGGCAGAAGGCCATTGAGTTTCTTTTGGGGTCTAGCCTTCCTTGGGTTCATTGAGTTTCTTGAATGCTTGTCTTTTCATTTTTCAGGATGTTAGGGAAATTGTCTTCCAGCAGCTCTTCAGCTATCTCCTCTGTGGACTTATGTGATTCTTTCTATTCCAGAATGCTGATAATTCCAAAGTTATTCCTCTTTATGTTGTCCCACATGAATCTTAGACTTTCTTTAGATTTTTTTTTTTTTATCCTTTTTGCTGTTTATTCTTCTATCTTATCAGTCTTAAGACATTTGTCTTCCCGCTTACTGGTTCTTGCTTCTATCTCTTCAATTCTGCTCCTTTGCCTTTTCAGTGTATTGTTCATTTCTGATATTTTATTATTAATTGTTTTGACCTCTTTTTGTAGGTTTTGCATTGCTTCCAGTGCTGCATGTGTCTTTTTTGATTGTTCCTGCATTGCTTTCCTGACTTCTTCCTTATTTTTCTCAACTTCTCTGTGGAGCTTTTGGATTCATTTCAATATCATTCTCCTGAATTCATTCTTAGGCAGTTCCAAAGCTTGCCCACCTTCTGATGTGAAGTCTAGGTGTAACTCAAGCTTATTTGTCTCAGTTACTCTATCTTGTTTCTGTATTTGTGCTGATATGGTAAGCTGTTTCTTGGGCATCTTCAATAATTAGGTGTGGTTTCAATAATTAGATGAATGTATGTTGATGTATTATTATGCTTTTTGATTGCTTCCAGGTAGATGTTATCAGGAAATGGGCTTCTCTTTTCACTTTCTTTTTACTCAACTCAGAGTAATTCTAGCAGGTGTTGGCTGTCTATCTGGTGTATAACAGCAGGTATTGGCTCTTGCCTGGATGGTGGGATGTTTTAGGGTATGATTATAGCTTGGCTATATGATTGCAATTGCTATCTCTTCTTGGGGAATATAGGGAGAGAAAGAACCTCCTGAAGGTAAAAGGGGGACCAAAAAACAATAACAAAAAAGCAGCAGTACCAAAGGAAAAAACAGATTGGATACTATAGTCTATAGTTACAGTAAAGAAAAAACATAATCTGTAACAAAATACTCTAGATTTTTCTTTTAGTGGGAGACAGTTCACAGCTGAGCAGATCCATGCCAAGTGCATAGTAGGACACTCTGGGGGTGGGAGGAGTGTCTGCTCACTCAGGCACTCCCTCTAGTCACCAGAGTCATTGTGGGCAGACAGAGAAAGGAAAATGGGCAGAAAAAAAACAAATTCCCACCTTTATCTCTAAAGATCTGTCAGGTCTCTGCAATGGGATTTCTGTCCTGCAGCCATATTTGCATATAGTATTTTGCAAGGCCAATGACTTATTCATTGCAAATACATTTTTAAAACAATATACAAGGCAACTAAACACAATTGATTTCACCAGACAGAATATACAGAAATAAAATTGAGTACATTTATGGGAAGACACTGTAGAAAATCTCAATATCATCAGCTAAAACAAGGCCAGAGGCAGAATGTGGATCAAGTTATAAATTGTTCATGTACAAGTTCAGACTGAAACTGAAAAATTTTTTTTAAAAATTCATGAGAGCCAAAATATGGCCTTGAGCATATCCAACCTGAATTTAGAGACCATCTCAAGAATGAATTTTTACTTTTGATGTAATTCAGTGTTATCTATTTTGTTTTTTGCTGCTTATGTTTTTGGTGTCATATCCTAGAATCTGTTTTTCAAAACTAGTTGCTGAACGTTTTGAAGTTTCAAATTTAAGAATTGGGGAATTAATTTTCATATATAGCGTAGGATCTGGATTAAGACTATTTTTGAATATGGAAATGCAGTTGCATCAGTTCTATTTATTAAAAAGATTAGTTGAATAGATTTGACTAGATGTGTTGGTTTATGTCTGGATTCTTAATTTGATTCCATTGGTGTATATGTCCATAACTATACCATCATTGGAGTCCTGGTGTGGCACTGTGAGTTAATGTGCCAGACTGCAAAGCTGTTTGAACTGCAAGGATGGCAGTTCAAGCTCACTAGCTGCTCCTTGGAAACCCTATACAGGGTCACTATGGGTCAGAACTGACTCAATGGCACTTAAGAACAACAAATACCACTATTAGTCCATTTTAAATATTGTAACTTTAACATTTGTTTTGAAATCAAGAAATGTGAGTCCTCTTACTTACTCTGGTGTTTTTTCAAGATTGCTTGTGTTACTCAGGACCCCATTTCAGTCTATATATTTGAGTTTTACCTTTGTCATTTCTGCAAAGAAGGCCATTGAAATTTTTCTAGGAGTTGAATTGCATTGAATATATAAGCTGCTTTGGGGAGTGTTGACATCTTAACAATATTAAGTCATGAACATTGAACGTCCTTCTGTCTTAATTTGTGTTCTCTAAGGAGTAAAGCCAGTGAAATATATATTTCATATATATGTATATGTGTTAAGGAGCTCTGGTAGCGTAGTGATTACAAATTGGGCTGCGAACCGCAAGCTCAGCAGCTCGAAACTACCAGCTGCTCCGCGGGAGAAAGATTAGGAGATGAGGTGGTCTGCTCCCATAAAGATTTACAGCCTCAGAAACCCTGTTCAGGGTCTCTATGGGTCGAAACCGACTCGTCGGCACTTAACAACAACAACATGTATATATATATATAACTACTATAAGGAAATGACTTATGCAATTGTGAGAAAATGGTCCATGTAGTTGTGAGGCCTGGCAAGTCCTAAATTCATGGGTCAGGTGGCAGGCTGAAGACTTTTGATAGGAGGTTGAAGGCTTTGCTGTTTCACATGATTGCAGAGCCTGATTAATCCAATTTCTGCAGGCCAAGATAGTGGCTGAAGACTTCTAGTATCCCAAGAACTGACAGTCAAGCAATAAGAAGAATGCAGGATCAATAGAGTGTGATCTTTGCCAAAACGTCTATTTATATACTGTTGGCATGCCCCACCCTCAAAGAAACTCCCCTTTCAAGGATTATCTGCTCACATTTAATCAAAAATGGAAAATGATTACAGTTGTTTGAGTCGGCCAAGTTGTTGTTTGAGATTACACAGTTGTTGTTTGAGTCTCCCAAGCTACTCAGAATCATAGCCTATCCAAGTTGACACAAATCATTCACCATCACACCCTCCATTTATTTAAACCTTCCTTTATTTCTTTTAGTAATATTTTATAATTTTCCACATCTAAATCTTTCACCTTCATGGCTGAATTTATTCCTCAATGTTGTATTCTTTTAGATGCTATCATAGGTGGAATTACTTCCTCAATTCACTTTTCAGAAAGCTCATTGCTGATTTCAGAAACTTTTCCTATAATATCTTTAAATAAGTATTTCATTGTGCTTTAGGTGAAAGTTGGGTTCCCATTTAATAATTTTTGTACCAATTGTCCAATAACATTGGGTATAATCTTTGCAATGTGTCTGCATTCTTATTATCTCTATCCTATTCATTCTGTTTCCTTTGATCTAGATTTCCTTTTACTCCTTCTATTCTCATCTTTACTTTAAGTAAATGTTGACTGTTTGATCTCACATAGTTGATTGCTTGGTTATGTGCTGTGAAGTCAGTTCCAACTCATAGTGATCCTGTGTAGGGTTTCCGAAGCTGTAAATCTTTATAGGAGCCGAAATCGTCATCTTTATGCCATGGAATGGCTTGTAGTTTTGAACTGCTGACCTTGAGGTTAGCAGCTAGAATCATAACTACTATGCTAAGGGAGCACATAACATTAATAAGTACCAACTTCTTCAATAAAAATTAAAAAAAATAAAAATTCATTTATTTTGATTTTTTCTGTTTGTTTTTGTTGTTAGTTGCTGCCAACTAGGTTCCAACTCATGGCGAACAACTCATAGTGAACAACAGAATGAAACACTGCCTAGTCATACATCATCATCACAGTTGTGATTTGAGCCCATTGTTGCAGCCACTGTGTCAGTTTCGTCTCATTAAGTGTCTTCTTTTTACTGACCCTGTGCTTTATATACCAAGTGTGATGTCCTTTTCCAGGGATTGGTCTTTCCTGATAACATGTCTGAAGTACTTGAGACAAAGTCTCACCAGCTTAAGTTCTAAAGAGCATTCTGATTATACTTCTTCCAAGACAAATTGGATTGTGCTTCTGATAGTCCATGATGTATTCAATATTCTTCATCAACACCAAATTCAAATATGTCAATATTTCTCCAGTCTTTATTTATTGTTCAGCTTTCATATGCATATGAAGAAGTTAGATATACTATGGCTTGGGCCAGGGGCACCTCAGTCCTCAAAGTGACACTCTAAAGAGATCTTTTTGTAGCAGATTTACCCAATGAATTTTGTCACTTTCTTTCTGAAATGCTGCTTATATGTGCATTGATTGTAGATCCTGGTGAAATCCTTGACAACATCAATCTTTTCTCCATTTATCATGATGTTTATTTGTCCAGTTGAGAGGATTTTTGTTTTCTTTACATTGATGTGTGATTCATACTTGGTCTTTGATTTTCATTGGAAGTGTTTCAAGTCCTCTTTGCTTCCAGCAAGAAAGTTTGTGTCATATTCGTATTGCAGGTTGTTAATGAGCTTTCCTCCAAACCCAGTGCCATATTCTTTTTAACATAGCACAGCTTCTCAGATTATTTGCATATGGATTGAATGCATATGGTAAAAGGACACAGCCCAGACACACACTTTTCTTGATTTTAAACCATTCCATTTCCCTTTGTTCCATTCAAATGACTACCCATTTGTCTATGTACTCTTTTTTTATGAGCACCGTTATGTATTCTGAAATCTTGATTCTTCACAGTGTTATCCATAGTTTGTTATGATCCACTCAGTTGAATGCCTTTACATACTTAATTAAGCACAAGTAAACCTTTTTCTGATATTCTGTGCTTTCAGCCAAGATCCATCTGATGTCAGCAATGATAACGCTTGTTTTACAACCTCTTCTGAATCTGGCTTAAATTTCTGGCAGCTTCCTGCTACGATTGTTTTTGAATTATCTTCAGCAAAATGTTCCCTGCATGATTTTAAGAATAGTATTTGTAATTAATATTCAGTGGTTTGAACTCAGGAGCTTCTCTGCAGGATAAAGATAAGGCTCTTTGCTCCTGTAAAGATACCATATGGGGACCATTCTACTCTCTGTTCTTTATGGTGGCTATGGATCAAAATTGACTTCACAGTAGTTTCTTCTTTTAAAAGAATATATAATTTATATATTTATGTAAACTTTTTATTATGAATTGAGTAAAGTTTTACAGAGTGGATCATCTGTGTTATATTCTACAAATCGTGTCATTACAATGATTGTGATCCCCTTCATGTACATCAGTTAACAGTATTTACCTCTATTCACTTTAACTCTTGCACTCCTCCCTGTGTCTCCCACTATTAAGCAAAGAGTGTTGGTGGTGTTTTGGGATAAGCACTGGACTACCAGTCACGAATTTGGCAGTTTAATTCCACCAGCCATGCTATGGAGAAAGACGAGATTTTCTGCTTCTGTAAAGATTTAGAGCCTTGGAAACCCTATACAGGGTCACTATGCATTGGAACTGACACAGGCACATTAAAAACAATAACAACAACAATGATTAGGCATAAGTAAAACACAAATTTATATCAGAAACTATGGAGACTTAAAGCTTCATACCCAGTTTATTTGACATCAGCTGCCCTACGTGAACTATTTGATGGTACGTAACTTTGAGATATATTTTGTTTTTCAGTATCTGTACACAAAACTTGTCAATATTGAGTTTGTCATTCTTAGTGTTATTTATATTTCTGTAATTTCTGATGATCACATTAGTATTCTATGTACAGATTTCTGCAAGGAACTTCATTAGAATATAGTTTAGGGGCTATATACAGCATTTGGAGCCCTGGTATAATAAGGTCAACAGTTCAAACCCACAAGCCGCTCCTCAGAAATTCTATATAGGGTCCTATGAGTGAGAACCGACTCAATGACATTTAACAAAAACAATGCCACATTTTAAACATGGGATTTTGTGTTGACTGGATTGTTATGGTTTAAACTGTTACATATATGTGTGTGCATGCATACTTGCCTATGTGGTTGTATAAACTAAGAGTTAAAGTACAAATAAAAAGGTATTTCAGAACTCAGAATTACTCTTTTATCAGATTATAACTGGTATGAACTTTATCCTAATGTTCATTGTTAGCAACTTTGTGGCCAAATCTTTTATGGGTGCAAGTGGGAATATCTGTCTTTTGTGAAGTAGATACGAAACAATAAGTAGAAAGTAAAATGAATTCACTCATGTAGTAAAAAGTAAGGGCAGTCAGGCTTCTTTGAAGGTTAAGGTGAGATAGCCTGATTCTACAAGCTGCCTAAAACATTACTTGCTTGCTGTTGTTACCTACCTACTGTTGTCTTATTCTAATTGTGCTGTGTTTGGATATACCTATGTTCCTCTTGGACTCCTAGTATGGCGCTATAGGATAATGCACTGGACCGCAAGGTTAGTTTGAGTTGCAATGTTGGTGGTTCAAACCCACCAGCCACTCCTTGGAAACCCTATACAGGGTCACTGTGAGTCGGAATCGACTCAACGGCACTAAACACCAACACTTTTCCTCTACTATGCCATCAACTCATCTGGGCTCTGGTTACTTTGCAGTTCTTTTCCTCACATCTACCTCTATCAGGTCTAAGAAACCTCAGTTGTGCTAACAAGGAAGCACAATATTCTAATGGTGATTTTAACAATCACTTGTGGAATTTGTGTTAAAAATTCATGAAGCAGTTTGGAGAGAACTATCTCAAAGTCTCTTTGTTTTGCCTGCTGACATGCCATATAATATTCTGGATTATGTTATATATGTCCCAATTGTCAATAGTTTTAGCTGCCATTGGGTTGCCTCCAACCCATGGTGAACTCATGCTCAATGGAACAAAATGCTGCCTAGTTCTGTGCCATTCTTATGCTCTGTTCCAAATTGAATCTGCTGCAGGTTGTGATCCCTAGAGTTTTCATTGGATCACTAGACCGTTCATCCTAGACCATTTTAGACTGAAAGCTCTGCTGGAATCTGTTCAACATCTAGCAACACATGAGTGTTCACTGATAGATGAGTGATTGGTTATGCACCAGCTGCATTGACTGGGAATCAGAACCAGGCCTCTTTCACATGGAAAGTGAGGCTACTAATACTGATGACTAACAAACTACTGCATGAGATAATTTTCATTCAGTTTAGACTCTGAAAAGGGAGAAACTAATAGTCTTCAGGAGCCAACATTCAGAGAAGCTAAGGGTGAGCACATAATCTGCAGATGGGGGAGATCTGAGTGAGTCACTAGCAGCATCTGCTATAAATAAGTTTCCTCAATTACATACTCTGTTTTACCTTTCTGTATAGATTTTACCCCTATCTGTCATTGTATTTTCTGACTGCTCTACAGCATGTTTATCTATCTATCTATCTATCTATCTGAAACTTTTCTTGCTTATTTCTTTATTTCTAGTGCCCAGGTCAGTGTCCAATACATTATAAATATAAAATAAAAATAACTAGCATTTATTAAGTGCTTAAAACATCCCAAGTATGGGTCTAAGTGCTTCCCAGGTTTTAACTGATTTATTTCAATAGTAATTTTATGAAAAATTACTATTACTAGTCGTATTTTACAGAAGTGGAAACTGAGAGAGGCTAAGTAACTTGCTCACAGTTACATATTCTGGAAATAGTGGATCTAGGATACGCCTCCAGGTTGAGTTTACTGCTGCTCCATAAACATTTGTTGAGTGTTCAAAGATTATATTAGTTGAATTAGACTTATCAAGCATGTTCTAGGTAGCTTCAACATTTCTGCCATGCCTTTTCAGCACAGTAATGAACTGGGAGTTCTGATCAATTCATCTTTTAGTGCCTTTCTGTGTCTGTCCTGTAGCAGAAGCCAGAGTAGTAAGATGGGTACTCTACCCTATTTTTGTTGGCCTTCCACTGTACTGTAATCAGCTTTCTGTGACTCAGTTACTTGTTCATTGTCTGATATACTCAGTATCCTAAGAGTGTCATCAGAAATTTGACGGTCTGGTTTCTCCTCCTATTTCTAACATTGCTAGCTTTGCAGACTGGGGCAACAATCTCAGTCTTTTTGAACTTCATTTTCTTAATTTGTAAAATATGAAGCTTGATTAAATTAATGGATTTATAAGTGTGTTTTGTAGCAGTCATAAAGGGTTAATCTATGAATAAATCCATATATAAATTGTTGTTGTTGTTGTTGTCAAGCGCCGTCTCATCAGTTCCAACTCAGAGTGACCTAGTCTAGGGTTTCTGAAGCTTTAAATCTTTGCAGGATCAGAAAGTCCCATATTTCTTTCACAGAGCGGCTAGCAGACTCGAACCATGAACATTGTGGTTTGCAGTATAATGCCACTGTGTTCTCCTATATATAAATGAGATAAATGTGTAAGCATGACTTGAGATTCCAAAGAATTGTTTCTGCTGTTTTAATTGTTTTACCAGGAAGCATAAACATAAGAAAATACAAACTGAACTGAGGCATAAACATTTTTATCCAGTGTTCCTAATATATACCTAAGTTTCCGTTATTCTAAGAAACTCTGGTGGTGCAGTGGCTAAGTAATCAGTTGCTAACTGAAAGGTTGTTGATTGGAACCCACCAGCTGCTCCACAGAGAAGATGTGACAATTTGCTTCTGTAAAGATTGGACACTCTACAGGGGCAGTTCTGCTCTGTCCTTTCAGATCACTATGAGAAAGAATCGACTTGACAGCAGTGAGTGTGTTTCAGTCCTACCATCATTTCATAAACCCTGAAATGCATGGTTTATTCTACAGCGCCCCACAAGGAATCCAGGACATATAATAGGCACTCAATAAATGCTAGTTAAATAGAGCCCTGGTGATACTAAATGCAATGTCTATGATTCAAACCTACCAGCTGCTCCATGGGAAAAAGATGAAGCTGTCTATTCTGCTACAGGATAGTGCACTGGACCACAAGGTCACTTTGAACTGCAAGATCAGTGATTAAAACTCACCAGCTGCTCCTCAGAAACCCTTTATAGGGTCTTTATGAATCGTTTCAAGAACAGGGCACCATGAATTGATGAAATAAAAATTGAAATATTTCAAGAACGTGAGGTGGCACAGGAGGCACTCACTCATCTCTGCCAAGAAATTTGGAAGACAACTATCTGGCCAACTGATTGTAAGAGATCCATATTTGTGCCCTTTCCAAGGAGAGGTGATCCAATGGAATGCAGAAATCATCGGACAATCTCTTTGGTATCTCATGCGAGTAAAGTTTTGCTAAAGGTATTACAGAAATGGCTGCAAGCATATATTAACAGAGAACCTCCAGAGGTTCAATCTAGATTCAGAAGAGACAGTGGAACAAGGAATATCATTGCTGATGCTTGATGGATTTTGGCTGAATGCAGAGAACACCAGAAAGATGTTTACCTGTGCTTTATTGACTATGCAAAGGCTTTCGATTTTGGGGATCATGACAAGCTATGGACAACATTGCGAAGTATGAGTATTCCAGAACACTTAATTGTACTCATGAGGAACCTGTACATGGACCAAGAGACAGTTGTTGGAACAGAACATGGAACACTGAATGAGGAAGACTCATTAACAACCTGTGATATGCAGATGATACAAC
>NW_006408690.1:1312451-1320044 GCF_000296735.1 Chrysochloris asiatica
GGATGGCCAAACTTTGTCTCTCATACTTCAGACATATTGTGAGGAGGGACCAGTTGTTGGAGAAGAATATCATGTTTGGTAGGGTGGAGAGTCAGAGTAAAAGAGGAAACCCTTAGCGAGATGGATTGGCAAAGTGGCAGCATCAATGGGCTCAAGCTTGGCAACAATTGTGTGGTTGGTCTAGGGCTAGACAGTGTTTTGTTCTGTTGTGATAAGGTCTCTATGAGTCGGTACTGACTTGATGGCATCTAACAACAATGACACAATAAATTGGAATCAACTGGATGGCACTTAATGACAATTCTCATACAGATATTCAGACTCAGAAACTAAGGAGTAGTTATACTGTCTTATAGGGTCACTATGAGTGAGAATTGACTTGAAAGCAGTGGGTTATTTTTTAATAACAATACTAGTATATTCGGTTCTGTATGTAATGCTGTAGGATAAACACTTAACTGCAATTTTAGTTTGAACTGCAAGGTTGGCAGTTCAAACTCACCAACTGCTCCTTGAAAACCCTATACAAGGTTGCTCTGAATCAGAACCAACTCAACAGCACTTGACCACATTATTAATAGGATACTTTTTTTCACACGTTGCTTCTATAATTTGGATCTGTTACATATTGAGGTTTAACTTTAAGGTTCCAGATATGGAGTCACTGCTTGACTTACCTGCATTAATTCTAGTTTTCCTATCTGTATTCACTACTAAATATTTGTTTTTTTAATTTAGTAAACTTTTGACTTCCAGTAGGATTGCACAAAAAAATAGATAATTTCAAAACATGCTTTTAAAACAAGGTTTACAAAGTAGATATAAGCTGGCTTTATTATTCTATAAGCAGTAGATTCTTTCCTCTAAATTAAAAGAATGTCCTTTTGAAATTTTTCTTTATTAAAGGAAAATTAATTCAAATTAACATGTTAATATATGTTTTTAATCTAAAAGGGAGCTTCTAATTCTCTTAGTGTACAGTGCAAGTTCATTCTCTTAAGCAGCTTAAAGTATGGTTTTATTTTTCTCCATTTTTTTACTTTTTATTTTTTCAGCTTAGTCAAAATCCTGACTTTAAATTCAAAGACATTGTCCAAATCTTTGGATGAATCCTAAACTCGGCTTTGTAACAGTTTTACTTCTTTTTATTCCTTTATTTATTCAAGTCTAAGTTGAAAGTCTTTTATTTTTCCCTGTATTGGCAACTGAGCTAATTTAAAGAGATGTTTCAGTTTGTTGTTTCATTTTCTCTACTCCCAGAGCTTTTCATAAATTTGCTGAAGAGATGAAAGTTTCATGTGTATTTTCCCCAACAAGAGGAATGGACTTTTCACTTTCCCTTTAATTCCCAGTCTTCTCAGTTTCTTTAGCTGTGGTTAATGGGTAAGTGTGCCAGAATGCTCCTTAGAATCCAGATAGGTTAAACTTCATTTTTCATACTTCTGACATGTTATAGGCATGACCAGTCCCTGCAGAAGGACATTATGCTTTGTAAAGTGGAGGGTTACTGACAAAGAGAACAACCCCCAATGAGATGAATTTGCATAATGGTAGCAAAGATTGTGAGGTTGGTGCAGGACCAGGAAGTGTGTCTGTCTGAGGTACATAACATTGCTTTTTGTTGATACTAACTTGATGGAACCTAACAACAAGTGTAACATGCCCTTGAGCTGATTCCGACCCGTGGCAACCCCATGTGTTTCAGAGTAGAACTGCACTTTGTAGAGTTTTCAATAGTGTGAATTTTTGGAAATAGATTGTTAAAAATCAAGATAAATGGGGGAACAAATAGAAGTTGTACATGTTTTCATTCTTCTTGGATTAATGAGCAGTGGCCATGAAAGCAGCTTCAAAAAATCAAAAGACCTTTTGCATTGGACAAATTTACTATAAAAAAATCTCTTTAAAGGTTTTGAACTCAAAGTTGTTACTGTGATGACTAAGGTGTATCTGATACAGACCATGGTCTTTTCAGTAATTTCATCTGCATGCAAAAACTGAACAAGGAAAAACTTAGACAGAATGAAGATCAATGCATTCAAATTGTGGTATTAGGGAAGAATCTTGAATATACCATGGACTGTCAGAAGAGTGAACAAAATTATCTTAGAAGAAGTGTGATCAGAATGCTCCTTAGAAGCGAAGATGATTGAGACTTTGTCTTGCTTACTTGTTATCAGGGAAGACCAATAACTACAAAAAGATCTCATGTTTGGTATAGTAGAAGGCTGCTGAAAATGAGACAGTTGACACAATAGCCACCACAATGTCCCCAAAGCTACCCATGATCCTTAAGATGGCATATGACTGGGTAACATTTCATTTTAATATGCAAAATTTATCATAAGTTGGAGTCAACGTATAGCAACTAACAACAGTAACTTGTGTAACTTGATGTAAAGGGTGAGTCAAAAACTAAGTGCACCTGTTAGTAGAATTGATTTTAATCAAACTTTAGAAACGACAATTACATCATTTTTTGACATAATCTCCTTGCTTTTAAAACGCTTTGTCCATCTGACAATAAGGTTTAATATTCCCTATTTAAAAATGTTTTAAGCTGAATTATGAGCCACAAAATACACTGCTGTCTTCACTTCTTCATCAGAGGTGAATCTTTGTCCTTAAAGGGCTGCTTTCAGGGGACCAAACAGATGAAAGTCCAATAGAATAAGATCATACTAGGGAGAATGCTTCAACATCTCAAAATGAAGTTTTTTCAGAGTGTCCACAGAGTAGGCAGAGGTGTGCATGGTCATGCAAGATCACAATGCCATTGGATAGCAGTCCTCTGCATTTAATCCTAAATTTAGTCTTCAGCTCTTCAGTGAGCACCTCACCAAGGAGCACTGTTAATTGTTTAACCTTTTTCCTGATAGTGTTCTAGTACAGGCCCCTGAGAATCCCAGAAAACTCTATGCATCAATTTTCCTGCTGACGATTGACTTTTGAACTTTTTCTTGGTCAATGATTGAGGATTTTCCATTCCATACGCTGCCATTTACTTTCAGCTGGTAAGGATGAATACATGTCTTGTCACCAGTAACAAATTTTTTAAGGAAACTTTTACTTTCCTCTGAGTATCATTCCAAATTTTGTTTGTAAATGTCCACATTCACACCACCAATGAGTCAGTGACTTCTAAATATTTAACTGAAACTTTTGCTGTATATTTAACCTAAGCTTGTTGTGTACTTTTTGTAAAACACTGACATCTGTTGTAATAGAGAACAGGTGGGTGTTTATATGTATTTTAGCATTTAATCTTTTGCTGTATGTTTTGGTTGAAGTATATGAAGATCATCTGGCCTCATAAAGATATGCAGTTGTAAAGCAAAGGAATATTTTAGTAACTGTTTCATATAATTGTGGTTATTATCCCTTATACTCCAAACCTGACACATGGTAGTTTCTTAAAAGTTACTTGAAATGTCAGATCTGAAATTACACCACTGTACTTTTTGTGCTTACCACTCATCTATCAGTTTGTTGTACTGTGGTGTGGGTTGTTGTGACACTGGAAGCTATGCCACTTGTATTTCAAATGTTAGCAGGGTCATGCATGGTGGACAGGTTTCAAGGGAACTTCCAGACTATGACAGACCAGGAAGAAGGACCTGGCAATCTATTTCTGAATAAACATGGCCAATGAAAATCTTATGAATATTAGTGGAACATGGTCTGATATAGTAATGTTAGTTGAACACCTCAGATTGGAAGGCACTAAAAATATGACTGGGGTAGAGCTACCTCATCAATGTAAAAAATTCGAATAACACCGATGAAGTAAAATTTTGGTGATCTTCATTTGCTAATGTGGCACAACACAAAATAAGAATGAACAGCTGAAAATATCCATTAATAATTAAAACATTAAATGTATAAAATATGAATCAAGGAAAATTGGAAAGGGTAAAACATAACATAGAATGCATACAGACTGGAACCCTAGTCATTAGTGAACTGAAATGGACTTGCATTGGCCACTTTGAAGTAGATAAACAGCTGAAAGCATCTATTAATAATTGGAACATGGAATATACAAAGCATGAATTTAGGAAAATTGGAAGCTGTCAAAAAAGAAGTGGAACACATAAATATCTAGACATTATTGTTTTTGTTGTTATTAGGTGCCATTAAGTCACTACCAACTTACAGTGACCCTATATGTACAACAGAATGAAACACTGCCTGGTCCTGGGCCAACCTCACAATTGTTGACATGCTTGAGCCCATTCGATGCTGCCACTTTGCCAATCCATCTCACTGGGGGTCTTCCTCTTTTTCTCTGACCCTCTACCTTACCAAACATGATATCCTTCTCTAGCAACTGGTCCCTTCTGACAATATGTCCAAAGTATGAGTGATGAAGTTTGGCCATCCTGGCCTCCAACTTCTTCCAACTGCACTTCTTCCAACACAGATCTGTTGTTTTTTTGGCAGCCCATGGCACTTTAAATATTCTCCTCCAACACCATAAATCAAAAGCATCAATTCTTCTATAGTCTTCCTTATTCTCTGTACAGCTTTCACATACGTGTGAGGTTATTGAAAACACCATGGCTTGGGTCAGGCACACCTTAGTCCTCAAGCTGACATCTTTGCTCTTCAACACGTTAAAAAGGTCTTGTGCAGCAGATTTGCCTAATGCAATAACGTCATTTGATTTCTTGACTGCTGCTTCCATGAGTGCTGATAGTTGATCCAAGAAGAATGAAGTCCTGGACAACTTCAATCTTTTCTCCATTGATATTAGTAACATGAAATGGACTGCTATTGGCCATTTTGAATCTGACAATCACATAGTTCACTATACCAGAAATGACAAATTGAAGAGGAATGGCATTTATCATAAAAAATAGCATTTAAAAATCTATCTTGAAGTACAATGCTGTCTGTGATAGGATAATATCCATACACCTACAAGAAAGAGCAGTTAATACCACTGTTATTCAAATTTATGCACCAACTACTAAAGTCAATGATGATAGAATTAAAGAATTCTACCCACATCATCAGTCTGAAATTGATCAAACATACAATCAAAGTGTACTGATAATTACTAGTGATTGGAATGCAAAGTTTGGAAACAAAGAGGATGGATCAATAGTTGGAATGATGCTAGAGATCACATGATAGAATTTTGAAGGATCAATAATTTCTTCATTGTAAATACCTTTTTTCAAACAATAGAAAAGATGATTATACACTTGGACTTCACCAGATAGAATATACAGAAATCAATTTAAAGATTTAAACAAGTTTAAATAATTTAAACAAATTCATGTAAAGATTGTGAAACATATCATCATGTTCAAGTTCAGACTGAAGCTGAAGAAAATTAAGACAAGTCCATGAGAGTCAAAATATGACCTTGAAGATATTCCACCTGAATTATGACTAGAAGAGTTGTGGAATGACAACAAAACCATCATACAGGAAGGAAAAACAAAACTAAACAAAAACAATCCATAATTCATAAGACAAGAAGGAAAAGACCAAAATGGATGTCAGAAGAGATTCTGAAATTTGCTGTCCAACCTATAAGGCAAGAAAGGGAAACTAAAGGCATCCAAAATCTAAATCAAGAAGTAAAACTCTCTCTAGTTGCAGATGATATGATCATATGAATAGAAAATCCCAAAGACTCAATAAGAAAATTACTAGCAATCATTGCAAGAAAAGTAGCAGAGTACAAGATCAATATACAAAATCAGTTGGATTCCTCTATGCTAATAAAGACAGCTCTGAAAAGGAAACTAGGAAAACAATATCATTTACAGTAGTCATCCAAAGATGAAATACTTAGGAATATATCTAACCAGAGAAACAGAAGGCCTATACTAAGAAAACTACAAAAATCTACTATAAAAAATAAAAAAGGCAAAAATGGAAGAAGATACCATGTTCACGGATTGGAAGACTAAACATGATGAAAACATCAAAACTACCCAAAACAATATAGATATAACACAATCCCAATCAATATTCCAATATCATTAGCTAAACAGAAGAAAAAACTAATTGCTAACTTTATATGGGAAAGAAAGATACCTCAGATAAGCTAAACTTAAGAAGAACAAAATTGGAGGCCTATTACTCCCTGTTCCCATAATTTACTGCACAGCCACAGTGGCCACAACTGCGTGATAATGGTACAATATAGATCAATGGAACAGTATCGAGCACCCAGAAGTAAATCCGTCCACATAAAGTCAGCTGATCATTGGCAAAGGGCCAAAACACATTAAATGGAAAAGAGATAGTCTCTTCAGCAAATGGGCTGGCAAAACTGGAAATCCATTTGAAGAAGAATGAAGCAAGATCCATATCTCATACCAAATACAAAAACAAACAATGTGGATTAAGGACATAAATGCAAAACTTAGCATTATAAATATCATCAATGAAAAAATAGGGACAAACATATGGACTGTAATACATGGCATAAATACACTGACACACATTATTAAAAACCCACAAACAGTAGATAACAAATTGGATGACTGGATAACAAACAGTGGATAACAAATTGGACCTCCTAAAAAATATGTGCATCAAAACATTGTACCAAAAGGGAAAAGGGAGCCCAGAGACTGTGAAAAAGTTTTTTGAAAAAACATATCACAGAAGGAACAAGTCTCTAAAATTTATACAACACTACAAAACTTCTACAAGAAAAGACAAAAAGCCGTTATCAAATAGACACAGGACGTGAATAGACACTTAGCTAAAGAAGACATTGATGTATTCAATAAATATATGAATACCTGTTCATAATTATTAACCACGGTTGTTAAGTGCTATTGATTCAGTTCCGACCCATAGCGAACCTGTATAGGGTTTACAAGGAGCAGCTGATGAGCTTGAACTGCTGACTTTGCAGTTCAAACCTACATTGCAGTCCAGTGCAGTAATTTACAGAGCCACACCAGGACTCATTTAGAGAGATGCAAATAAAAGCAACAATGAGATATCATGTCACACCAGCATTAATAACAAAGTTCAACAATGACCAGAAAGCAACAAATGCCATCATAGGTGTGTTGGGACTAAGACCCTTTTACATTGTTGATAGACAGGAAAATGATAGACAGAAAAATCACTGTGGGAAAAGGTATGGCGCTTCCTTGGAAAATTGGAAATAAAAATACTGTATGACCCGGTAATCCCTCTGGTATATATACAAAATTAATTAAGAATCAGGACAAAAGTAGATATATGCACACCAATGTTCATTACAGCACTATTTACAATAGCAAAAACATGGAGACAACCTAAATGCCCACCAATGGAAGAATGGATAAACAAACTTTGAAACATATATACAATGGAATGCTACGTAATATTGAAGAACAATGATGAATCTCTGAAACACCACATAACATGGATGAACCTGGAGGATATTATGATGAGTGAAAATAGACAATCACAAAAGAACAAATGTTATATGAGACCACTATGGAAAATCAGTAAAATGTTTCCATACTTACTGAAAGAAACATTCTTTGATGGTTACCAAGGGTGGTAAGAAAGCGAGAGTAATTCACTGGCTAGAGGATAGACACATGTTAACTCAGATGATGGGGAAGG
>NW_006408690.1:1321234-1323374 GCF_000296735.1 Chrysochloris asiatica
ATTTTTACTCAATTTGTAATAAAAAGTTATTGTCTAAAAAAGTAAGACCTTTACTACCATATATGGAGTCCTCATGTGGCATGTAGTGGTTACGCATAGGGCTGCAAACCTTAAGGTCAGCAGTTCGAAACTACCAGCAGTCCCGCAGGAAAAAGATGAGGCTTTCTGCTCCGGTTAAGATTTATAGCCTTGGAAACCCTGTACAGGGTCGCTATGAGTCAGAACCGACTCCATGGCATATAACCACCACCACCACAAGACACTGTAGGATAAAGTACTGGACCAAAAGGTGGATTTGAACCACAAGGTTGGCAGTTCAAACTCACCAACCACTCCTTGAAACATACAAGGTCACTATGAGTTGGAACCGATTTGATGGCATATAAAAACAAACAACTTGATGGCATTCAACAGCAATATTTTAAGAAATATTTTCATAATCTGTTGGAATACATTTAATGTTGGGAATTTCAGTAACATCTTATTACTATGGGATTTTCTTTATGTTAATTCAACTCATAAGCAACATAACAGTGGAATCTACTGTCCCAAAATGGGTGTTCTTTAATCATACTTGCTCATTTTTTTACTAGAATTAAAAGATGAGAACTGTTACATTACTAGTACATACATTATAAAATGCCTTCCAGACTATGATTAATGATAAGGAAGTCAATGTTTTATTTCTTTGTTTCATATCCATCATCAGAAGCACAGATGAGCAATTAACCCCCTATCCTCCCAGTTTTCGCCACTGTAAAATGGTTTATCACATGACAATCAGGGAACTTATGGTCTGGAATTTTCCAGACAGTTCAGGGCTACTTAAAATGTTTATGAAAAAAATCAATAGCGTTTTTTTAGAGTAACATTAAATTATATACAGTTCAGTCTCAATAGATTACTACTTTGATGCTCTTTGCGAAGAAATTTAAGTGTTCATTTTAATTTTTTCAATTAATTATCAATCTTAAGAGAACTTGCAAGTTCAATACTGAACAATTTTAGAGATATTTGTCAATCTGATGCCCATCACCCAAATTATGTTAGTGTATATCTCCTATAATTATAGCTGTATTTTATAATAATATGCGTCAATTATATCTAAAATTATACTTGAAAATTTATTTTTCTCCCTTGACTAGAGGAACTGCTAACATAGCAATCTTCTAGTTAAATGAAAGTACAAATGGAGGAAAAATGTTTCTGAAATAATTTGGAAATGATGGTGCTGAATCATAATCTTTAATATTTTCACATCTCCTAGCACTTGTTTTTATGGTTCTCAGTGCTAATGTCTGTTCTTATTTATGATGATAACATGAGAGGACCACTACATGATAACATGTATAGCACTACAGTGGTCTGCAAAATCAATGATTCGTTCATTTCAAATACCTTCTTTAGACAGCATAAGAGATGACTATACACATGGACCTCACCAGATGGAATACATAGAAATCAAATTGACTACATCTGCATAAAGAGACAGTGGAAAAGCTCCATATCATCAGTCAAAACAAGGCCAGGAGCAGACTGTGGAACAGACCATCAATTAATCATAGGCAAATTCAAACTGAAGCTGAAGAAAATGAAAACAAGTCCTCAAGACCCAAAATATGATCTTGAACATATACCACCTGAATTTAGAGATCATCTGAAGAACAGATTTGATACATTAAACACTGAAGACAGAAGACCAGAAGAGTTGTGGGATTACATCAAGGATATCATACATGAAGAAAGCAAAAAGTCATTAAGAAGACAAGAAAGAAGGAAAAGGTCAAAAGGGATGCCAGAAGAGACACCAAAGCTTGCTCGCCAGTGTAGAGATGCTCTCTAAAGCAAATGAAAGAAATGAGGAGGTACAAGAGTTGAACAGAAAATTTCAAAGATCAGCTCAAGAGGGTAAAGCCAAATATTACAACAAAATGTGCAAAGATCTGGAGTCAGAAAATCAAAAAGGAAGAACACTCTCAGCATTTCTCAAGCTAGGAGAACTGAAGAAAAAATTCAAACCTTAACTTTTGTTATTGAAAGATTCTCTGGGCAAATTATTGAATGATACAGAAAACATCAAGAGAAGATTGAAGGAATACACAGAGTCACTGTACCAAAAGGAAATGGTTCATGTTCAACC
>NW_006408690.1:1324559-1326353 GCF_000296735.1 Chrysochloris asiatica
AGACCGTAGAAGAATTGATGCATTTGAGTTATGGTGTTGGAGGAGAATATTGAAAGTGCCATGGGCTGCCAAAAGAACCAACAGATCTGTGTTGTAAGAAGTGCAGCCAGAGTGCTTCTTAGAGGCCAGGATGGCCAAACTTTGTCTCTTATACTTTGGACATATTGTCAGGAGGGACCAATCTCTGGAGAAGGATATCATGTTAGGTAAGGTGGAGGATCAGAGAAAAAGAGGAAGATTCCCAGTGAGATGGATTGGCCAAGTGGCAGCATCAATGGACTCAAGGTGGCAACAGTAGTGAGGTTGGCCCAGGATTGGGCAGTGTTTGTTCTTCTGTGCATAGGGTCGCTATGAGTTGGTACCAACTCTATGGCACCTAACAACAACAGCAACAATGGTTTGCCTGCTACTTTACTTTTGGTCCTTTTTTTCTCTAGTTTACAAGAGAGCTCCAATAGAATTTTCTCAGTTCTGTTTTGAGGAGGGCTTAACTGTAGAGTGACAGTTGGAATGAAGTGGAATGTGGTTCTCTAGTTCCTTCTCGCTTAAGATTCAGTGTATAATGACCACGTGGTAGTATTCAGTCACTTTCCATAAGAATAGAGGTAAACATAAATGAGTTTGGAAGTACCAGGTATTGTGATTTACACTTTGGAATGCAAAACAGACTCTCTCATGCACAACTGAATGAGAGCCCATGGGAAGAGGTTGTTTTTTATTGTGAATTTTGAGTTCCCAAACTCTTACTACTCTATTAATTATTGATGGTTCTTAGGTATATTCTTTTTCCATGACTTTATTCATTCATCCATTTGCTCATTCATACTTTGATTCTTTTTTATTGCTCCAATCAGGACTAGGGAGATAAACAAGATGAAAAAAATCAGAATTGAAACTAAGGATTCTAGAAAGATGACTGTTTGGTGCTCCACCCCAATTAACCACATTTGCTCTCTCAACTTTATCTGAGTAGGACAGATAGATAGGCAGACTATGGTTGTTGTTAAGTGCCATCAAGTAAGTTCTGACCAATAGCAACCCTGTATAGGGTTTCCAAGGAGCATGGTGTGTTTGAACCACCGACCTTGCAGTTCAAATGACTTTGTTGTCTGACACATTAGCCTACAGCGCCACACCAGGACAGCAGAAAAAATGGGGTCTTCAGCCATTTTTTCTAAATAAAGTTTATTGGATCATGATCATGCCCATTTATTTGTATATTTTCAATGTCTGCTTTCCTGTTATAGGGGTAATGTTGAGGAGTTTCAACAGAGACCATAGGCCCAGAAAGCTGAAAATATTCATTGTTTAGAAATTTACACAATGCATTTCGAAATTTAGCACGCAACATAAAGTATAAAAATGTTTTAATGGCAGAGATTCTGGGAAGATCTTTCATATGTAAAAATTCTTTTTAACAAGATAAAGTTTTAAACCTTCTGTATATGGTGTAAAACAGCAAATATATAGATTATTTTATGCCATAAGCAGAAGTATTTTGAATGTGTTCTTCTGATTGATTATTGCACAGATCATAACAGATATAAATTTGAGTAGGAAAATGCAGTGATAGATTGATTAAACTGGGATTCTGCACAGTGTATTTAAGTATACAAGACAGAACTCAGAAGCTACACAGAAACTAGCTGACTTTTAACATAAAAATCAAGCAATTATTAAATTTTAATACTGAACTATAGTTATTAAGGAGCTCTGGTAGCATACTGGTTACAAGTTGGGCTGCTAACCTTAAGATCAGCAGTTCGAAACTACCAGCCGTTCCACATGAGAAAG
>NW_006408690.1:1326858-1327657 GCF_000296735.1 Chrysochloris asiatica
GACTCGATGGCACTTAACAGCAACAACAAAAATAAGTAAATCAATGTCTAACCACATTTTGCATTTATCTGTCATGTCACTTAAGTTCCCTTCAATCTGCAACAGTTTATCAGTCTTTCTTTAAAATCTTGATCCGTTTTTGAAGATTATGTGCTATTTTTGGAATGTAATTCAATTTTCATTTACTTGGTATTTCTCCTGAATAGACTGAGGATGTTTGGCAGGAATACCAAAGAAATGATGCTGTGTTCTTTTCACAGGTGTCATATGGGCTCCAATTGTTTGATAAACAATGATATTCACTTTGATCACTTTATTAAGGCTGGTTCTCATTGTAAATTAGCTTTCTCCACTTTCGTCAGTAATAAATATTTTGTGCAAAGGTTATTTTAAAACTATGGAACAATCTTATCTGTCATACAATATTTCTTTTCTTGTGTTCTCCCCAAAAATATTTTATTAAAGAAAATGTGACTATTCATAAATGATTTTCATTTCTCTTTCAGATCCTTTAGGATATTCTGAATGATTGTTGATAAGTGATGCTTTTTCAACCTTTCAGATAATGATAAACACAAACAAAATAAAAATGAATGCTAAGACTTTCCTAATTACATGGAAACCTATGGATGTAAAACAGTTTCCCTAATGGTATGTCACAAAGATGGTGGAATAGCTCCATATCATCTGCCTAAACAGGGCTGGGGGCAGACTGTGGAGCAGACTGTCAATTGCTCATATACAATTTAAGACTGAAGATGAAGAAAAAATTTAAATGTCCAGGATAGCCAAAATATGA
>NW_006408690.1:1328220-1328721 GCF_000296735.1 Chrysochloris asiatica
TATGGGTCAGAACCAACTTGATGGCACTTAACAACAACAATGGGGAAAATATTGAATTATTCGGAAAACATCAAAAGGTAGATGGAAAGAATGCATAGAGTCACTGTACAAAAGAGAAATGTGGATGTTCAACCATTTCAAGTGGTAGCATATGAGCAAGGACCAATGATACTTAAGGAAGAAGTCCAAGGTGCATTGAAGGCATTGGCAAACAACAAGACTGGGAGTTAATGGAATATAAGTTGAAATCTTTCAACAAATTGATGTAGTACTGGAGGCACTTGCTCATTTATGCCAAGAAATTTGGAAGAATAGAAAGCTTGTAAGTCCATCTTCTGCCTATAACTGACTGAAATACCTAAAATGGGCTACAACTTTCCCAGTAAAGGAGGCTACCTGTGGAGCCTCTGTATTGCAGAAGACCATAGGTGGGATCCTGAACCCCATACAGAATCTTCTGAGGTGAGAAATTTCCACTTGAAAGGACAAGCAGACCAGCCT
>NW_006408690.1:1330016-1330920 GCF_000296735.1 Chrysochloris asiatica
AGGAGCGGAGGCCCCTGGGACCATCAAAGGAGAAGAGTGGAGTGCAGGACCCTGCCCAGATAAATAGTGACACCAGAGGTGGAGGCAGAGACAACGACATGGAGAGATGGAGAGGCTGGGGACTTTAGACCCAGAGACGGAGAGAGGCTGTGTGCTGACAACCATGGGGCAGGCTTGCAGGATATACCCCTTGGTTGGTTGATGATGCATGGAGAGGACTGTAACCATGGCAATGAAATGATGTAGGATAGGATGAATGTAAAGCTAATGTTCTCCCATGTAAACTATCATACAATTCACAATAAAACATTTTAAAAAGAAAGAAAGAAATTTGGAAGACTTATTGGAAGAGATTAATACCTGTGCTCATTCCAAGGAGAGGTGATGCAAAGGAATGCTGAAATCGTTGGACAATATCACTAATAGCACATGCAAGTAAAATTTTGCTAAAACTTATTGAAAAATTGCTGCAATAGTACATTGACAGAGAACTGCCAGAGGTTCAAGCAAGATTCAGATGAGAATGTGACAAGGGATGTCATTGCTGATGTCAGATGGATCTTTGCTGAAAACAGAGAATACCAGAAAGATGTCTTCCTGTGTTTTATTGACTATGCAAAGGCTTTTTATTTTGTGAATCATGAGAAGCTATGGACAACATTGTGAAGTATACTCCAGAATACTTAATTGAGCTGATGAGGAACCTGTACATAGACCCCAAGAAGCAGTCATTCGAAAAAAAACAAGGGAAGACTGAATGATTTAAAATCAGAAAAGGTGTGAGCCAAGGTTGTACTCTTTCACCATATTTAGCCAATCTATATGCTAAGCAAATAATCTGAGAAGCTGGATTGTTTAAAGAAGAATGTGGCATTAGGCTTGGAGGAAGACTATTTAACAACCT
>NW_006408690.1:1333018-1339436 GCF_000296735.1 Chrysochloris asiatica
GCAGTATTTCGTTCTGTTGTGCACAGTGTTGCTATGAGTCAGTACCAACTCGATTGCAACTAACAGCAGCAACTCAATGCTACAGCATAAACTTACCAGTGTGTATTAGGAAGGTATTTTAATACTCAATCATTGACTGAATATATTCTAAGAACTGCCCATTGGTGAGCATGGTGGTGGTGATGTGCTGTCAAGTAGGATGGGGCTCCTAGTGACCCTGTATAGGATTTCCTATGGCTGGCTCAAAATGTATAGATTAACTAAACAGAAAACAATCAACTGCTTCGAGATAGGGACCTACTACTTTATATCCTACAATATTAAGCGAATCTGGCAGGATGTAAAAACACACGGTATGAAATGGCATATTATGTTCTAAAATTTTCTAAAGTTTGTCTTTATAACACAGTAACATATGAAATTAGAAAAATCCAATTTTCAAACTTCACATAAATAGTGAAATATTTGATTTGCAGTTTCTTTACAGGCATGCTTTTTTGAGCTGGTAAATGTGAAAAATCACTCATTAAGTTTTCCATTTGTTGAAGATATGGACCTTAAAATATTATTTAACTGATCTCTGTAAGAAAGATCAAAAGGGAATCTACAGACAAACTAAAATATTGAGCTATACTAATTTCACTGAAAATAGTTTGTCACATTAATAAATAATTTTATTAATTTTCACATGTTTTAATAAATATGATATGCATTGCCTTTTCCTATGTTTCTATGTTTTGATACATGACCTGCTTAAAATGGATCAGACTAAGCAACAAGATCAAGTAAACCCCAAAAATTTCCATTAATGATCACCAAAGTTTTTCATTTTTTCCTCAAAAAGATAGCTCACATTCAGCAATTATTATAATGACAGCAACAACACATTGCAAAATGACTTTTCAATACTGATATTCTTCATTAATCTGTGTTTCCAGTTCATGAATTAACCCAAACCATGTATTCCATTTAAATATGACATATAGGCTCTGTGAATTGAACTGTTTTCATGCTTGTCAGTTATGTTCTGGTTGTACCAATGACTAAATCCACCCATAGCAAATTAAGGATTAAATGATTTAGGACTGAATACTTTGAAAATAAAACAATATACAGAGTTGAATGATGGAGAATACAGTAACTACTCCTTTTTATAATTTTCACCATTAGCTTTGTACCCTAAAAATGCAAGGTACTTCTAAAAACAGAGCTATAATATCATAAAAACCTTTATTAAACAAAAATTTCAAAATATGAAGCTATTTTTTCTACACATATCTATATTTTAGGTCAGTATACTTCAGAAGGCTGTGTTTCCATCTTTCTGACTCTTCCTGAAATCATTCTGAGCTCTTCAATTTATACCATGTCAAAATAGCAGTTTTTGCATCCTCAAGGAATTCAAATTATATTCCTTTTCAATGTTCCTTCAGTCCAGGGAACAAAAATAAGTCTGAAAGGGCAAGATCAGGGATATAGAGTAGATAGGGTAAGATTTCCCAATGAAATTTGCATAGAACAGCCTTTATTACATTTACATGCATGATCATAATGGAAAAATAACACAAACAAAAAAACCCATAACTTTCCTGGCCTTTTTCTCACCAGTGCTATTTTCAGTTTTCTTAAACTTCTTCATAATAAGCCCCAGTCACCGTTCTGTGTCCTTCAAGAAACTCTACCATGATTACTTTTGGGAATCCACAAAAAATAGTTGCCACAACCTTCTGAGCTGAACTAACTGGTCCAGCAGATACCCTCAAAATCTTCCACCTTTTTTGAAAGGCACCCTAATGAGACTAAAACAAGTGTAGTACTGAGAGAAATTGTCTGTAGCTATCCACAGATCCCAGAAACTTATTTAAACATGGTTTGGTTGGAATAATATGGTGAGTATATGAACTCACCACTGGAAAAATAAACAAAATTCTTATCAGTGGAGAAAAAATTGAAGTTGTCAAGGACTTCATTCTTCTTGGATCAACTATCAACACTCATGGAAGCAGCAGTCAAGAAATCAAATGACACTATTGCATTAGTCAAATCTGCTGCACAAGACCTTTTTAAAGTGTTGAAGAGCAACGATGTCAACTTGAGGACTAAGGTGCACCTGACCCAAGCCATGATATTTTCAATAACCCCATATGCATGTAAAAGCTGTACAGTGAATAAGGAAGACCGTAGAAGAATTGATGCTTTTGAGTTCTGGTGTTGGAGGAGAATATTGAAAGTGTCATGGGCTGCCAAAATAACAAACAGATGTTTGTGTTTGAAGAAGTGCAGCCAGAGTGCTCCTTGGAGGCCAGCATGGCCAAACTTCATCGCTCATAATTTGAACATATTGTCAGGAGGGACCAATCACTGGTGACGGATATCACATTTGGTACGGTGGAGGGTCAGAGAAAAAGAAGAAGACCCCCAGCGAGATGGATTGGCAAAGTGGCAGCATCAATGGGCTCAAGCGGTTCAACAATTGTGAGGCTGGCCCAGGACTGGGCAGTATTTCGTTTTGTTGTACACAGGGTCGCTATGAGTTGGTACCAACTCGATGGCACCTAACAACAACTAAATATGAACTGGAATTGTAGTAGAAATACTTTTTGACTTATCCTCATATATTCTGGCTTTAGAACTTGTTTGCTTACCATCCATAAATTTTCAACATGAATTTTCAGATGGTTCACTGTGATGTTGACAATAACTTGATCATCTTCCAATCCAATAATTGACATCTTTAGAAATAAAATCATTCCACAAAACAAGATCTGTATTTTTATCATTTATGGGGCCTGTAGATGTGACAATTTCAGATTTTAACATAGCTTTTTTTGTTTTTTTTTTTTACTTTTTAAACCATCATTATTTTATAATATTGGTGTATATTAACTCTGAATATAATAGACCTAATGCAGATTTGGAACAAAGTCTGTTATATTCATTTTGCTGTTAGTAATTTCAGTACTAGCACTGCTAGTACAACAATTTGCCCCCATTAGACTTGAATGTTCAACAGATATCTTTTCTGATTCATTATGGGGTTTTTTTATTCATTATGTTTTAAAAATTAAGTTAATTTTGGACTTGTTGTTGTTGTTATTACGTTCTGTTGAGTTGAATCCAATTCAGAGCAACCTTATCTATGGATTCCAGGGAACAAGTGGTGGTATTGAACTGCTTAACCTTGCTGTTAGAAGTTCAGTTTTTGTCCTGTAACACTACACTAGGACCCCAAATTTGTTTCTTTTTATCTTCTGTAATCCTTTATCTTTGTACTCAATTTAACTGTTGTTGTTCATTTTACTTTGTTGAGTTTTTTTTTATCAGGAACGGATGTTGGCTATGATATTTTTGAGAATTTTTTCACTTTGTTTTCTTTTGTTAGATTTGTCAATTTTATTAATCCTTCAAACAACTAACTTCTTATCTTGTTGAATCGTTCTATTGTTTTTCCATTTTAATTCATTTATTTCTGCTCTAATATTTATTTTTTCTTCTGGTGACTGTAGACTTACTTTATTGGTCTTTTTCTAATTGGAGTTGTTGTGTTGATCTGCTGATTTTTGCTTTTTCTTGATTTTGGATGTGTGCATTTATTGCTATAAATTGCCCTCTAAGCATGGTTTTGCTGTGTTTCAAAGATTTTTGTATGTTGTGATTTTGTTTTCATTGATTCCAGAATTTTTGAAATATAGTTTTTAATTTGTTCTATTACTGAATAACTGTTAAGCAAGGTGCTTTTCAATTTCCATGTATTTATTTGCTTTTATTTTCTCTCTTGGTCTTCCTACTGTTGATTTCTAAGTTTATAGTACTGTGATCTTAAAAGATGTTTTGTAGTATTTCACTGTTTTTAAATTTATTGAGGCAGGCTTTGTGGCCCAATACATGGTCTGTTCTGGAGAATGCTCCATGTGCAGTGGAAAAGAATGTGTATTGTTCTGTTGTTGAGTAGAGAGCTCTGTATAAATCTATGATGTCAAGTTGATTGATTGTGTTGTTTAGCTCTGTGTGTTTGCTGAGTTTTTTTCCTATTTGTTCTGTTCTTTTATCAAAGTGGTGTATTAAAATGTACTGCTATTATTATAAAGTTGTATATTTCTTTTTAAAATTCCACTCGTTTGATTAATGTATTTTGAGGCTTTTTCATTTGTTTGTTGTTGTTGATAAGTGCTATTGAGTTGTTTCCAACTCATGGTGACCCCGTATAGGGTTTCCAAGGAGTGGCTGGTGAGTTTAAACCACTCATACTATTTTTCAAACTGACTTTATGGTCGAGTGCTTATTTTGCAGTGCCACACCAGGAGTATAGATATTTATTATTATTATATCTTCTTGTTCAGTTGACCCTTTAGTCATGAGATAATATTCTTCTTTATTTCTTTTTGCTTTAAAATCTATTTTACCAGAAATTAATATTGCCAGTCCTGCTCATTTCTATTTGCCATTAGCTTGATAGATGTTTTCTATCTTTTAATTTTTAATTGATTTTTGTCTTTGTGTGTAAGGTGTGTCTCTTATAGGCAGTATATTGAAGGATCATGTGGTTTTTTGTTTTTTTTTTATCCTTCTGCTACTGTCTGTCTCTTTGCTGGTGCATTTAATCCATTGACGTTCAGTGTAATTATTGGTAGGTATGAACTGATTATTATCATTTTGTTGTAAGATCTTTGGTGGTGCTGCTTGTTTCTTTGTTCCACATAGCTTTCGGTGCTCAGTTCATTTTGTTTATGTGTTTTCTTATCAATTTCTTCTTTGCTGATGTTTTAGTGTTTACAACATTTTCATGATTTTCCTTTTTCTTGATTTGATATCAAGGTATATTAATTTTCCTTGAGATTACCTTTTAATTTATTAAGTTTGTCCCTAGTTTAAGGCAGTCTGCTCTGCCTTAAAATGTACTTGACTTCCATGCCATTTAGAAGTTCTATAGCCTTTATTTTCCCTCTTTTAGCTTTGTAGTTGTCTTCATTATAAATTGCTATTTCTGACTCTTTCGTTTCAGTCTTGTAGGTTTGTCTTACTTTGGATAGTTCTATATCTGGATTTAATTTTAGGTGGTGCTGAGTCTTACTCTTTTTTCAAGATCTTGTTATATACATTAAAAAATGCTTTAATTTCAAAAAAGTTAAACTTCTTTTTTTTTTAATGTGGCTTTGTTATTGTTGTTGCTCTATGCTTAATCATAGGAACACTGTATAGGGTTTCTGCAAGGCTGGTCAGTTTGAACTGCCAATCTTGGGGTTAACAATCCATTGCTTATCTTACAGTGCCATAGCAGGGCTGTTTAGGAGCAATATACAATTCATTGTTTCTTAAGTCTAGTTGCTGAGGACAACTTTTTTCAAGGAACATCTTGTAAAGTACTGTTTTATGTATAACATTCTAGGAAAGATTGTGTAAGAGAAAGTACATTATTAGAGAAGAGTGTACTGAGATATTAGAACATGTGATAATTATATTGAAAGAATAGTCCATGGGTTAGTTTGCTTTGATGGGAGTAGTTCAGTGCTCAGAATCTCTGGCCATTGATCATTTCTGTGGGAGAACTGGTTTGATAGTAACGTAAGGTCAAGTGTTTGAGCAACCATCTTGTCCACATATCATGTGGTGACAAAAATCACAGATATGGAATCACATTGATGTGGATTGTAATCCAAATTCTTCAAATTCTTCTCTGTATTGTTGGTTAACCCACATATCAACTCTGAGCCTCAGTTTTGTCATCTTTGGGATTGTGATAAAATAACAATAATTATTATAATAGCAAATGCTTATGTTGACTGACTTTATTCTGGGTATTAGCCCAAACACTTAATATATGTGTCATTTGATTTTCGTTTTAAAATAGAAGGTTTTCTTATCTACATATGAAATACCAATCTAACGGGATTGTTGTGATGATTAGGTAAAATAAAAATTAGATAAAAATACAGTAAAATAAAGGGCCTGTGTGATGCCTAGGATAAAATGAATATTTGATAAATGCTCATTATCATCATTATTGTCCTCAATATGAAGGTACTGGGTACCACAGGTGTAGGTAGGGAAGAAGTAGAGTTGAAGAAGGTGTTGTTATTAAGTGCTGTGGGGTCAGTTCTGAATCTTAGCAACACTGAATATGGTTTTCTAGGCTGAAAATATTTGCAGGAGCAGACAGCCTCATCTTTATTCTATGGAGTGACTAGTGGGCTTGAGCTGCCAACCGTGTGGTTCACAGTTTAGTGCTTACCCTACAAAGCCATTGTGTTCCTTGAAGAAGGTGAGAATGGAGGAGAACTAAAGATAACCTTCACAGTGTAAGGACCTAACTGATTTTACCTGATTTTGCCTACCTAGAGACTGCTTGACTAAACTCTAGTCAGGCTCAGAAAAGCATTTTAAATAGACAAGGCCTCAGTTTTTAGTTCCCTCCAGAGAC
>NW_006408690.1:1341591-1371063 GCF_000296735.1 Chrysochloris asiatica
CTGACCTTAAGGTTCGCAGTCCGATTCGTAACCACTACGCTACCACTAGTTCCCTTTAATTTTCAGTCCTAGTAGGAGATTTCCTCTGATGGGTGCAGACTCCTTTGGTCTTGATTCCTCCAAGGCAAACAGCTTCCTTGAAACAAGCTTTATTTCCACAGTTAGCTTTTTCTCTGCTTTCTTCCTGTCATGAATCTCTGGTTCTCCCATCAGTTCTGGGGTGGTCTGCGTGTCTTTTCAAATGTAAATGTACTAGCTGTGAAGGTTCTGGGTGGGGCTTAGGCTGCCACCTAATATCCTCTATTCTACAAAGGCTTGTTGTTGTTGTGAAGTGCCATCGAGTTGATTCCGACCCATAGCGACCCTGTATGGGGTTTCCAAGGAGTAGCTGGTGAAGTTGAACTGCGGACCTTGCAGTTCAAACAGCTTTGCAGTCTGGCACATTAACCCACAGCACCATACCAGGATTCCAACAAGAAGCAAATTCTCTGGGCTAATTCTAACTCCGTGTCTAGCAAATCTAATCAAATATAGGCTGAAGGTGGGCTTACAAACTCTCTGTGATCATAATTCCCAGGATTCATTTCCATCACCCATGTATATCTATTTTACAAGCAAAGGATCTCTGGTAGCATAGTGATTACGAATTGGGCTGCTAACCTCAGGGTCAGTTGAAACTACCAACTGTTCTGCAGGAGAAAGACAAGGCTTTCTGCTCCCTTAAAGATTTACCACCTCAGAAACCCTGTACAGGGTCGCTCTGAGTCGGAACCAACTCCATGGCACATAACCACAACCACCATCAGGCAGGAAAAACCACCATTCATTAACACATAAATCTTTTAAAACACTGAAGTTCAATCTTTTCTTCTCTCTTGGACTAACTCCATTGATATACATATGGCCTTGGGCATCTGGCAAGTTGGATTCCAGTTGACCTTGGCCCAATATCAGTCATCTAGTTTAACCAGTGTGACATAGGCTTTAGTGACTCTGACTCCTTGTGACTGCTTTTCTCTTCCATTCCTTTCTGCCACTACAGATAACAAAATCCAAAATAACCACCTAAAAATCAACAACTTCACTTCCCATGCCCCTTGGTTCTTTTCCTACAAAACCTCATGCTTCCATGAGTCTGGAGCCATTGCAATGAATCCCACTCCTGATGCCAACTGCTAAAATGAAGTGGAAACCATGTCTGACTCTCCCTGGTTCACAAGGAGGAAAGAGAATCCACCTAAGGCTGATTCCTATCAAGTGGAGGGCAGACATGCCTCCACCCTATATCAGTTCCTTTCAAATTAGTCAGACTTGAGATCCTTGTGATTTTGTTTCTCAAGAACACCATTCTAGGTACCACGTGTCTTAGGCCAGGTATTCTAGAGACGCAAAGCCAGTGAAACATGTATGTCACTATATAAAGAGAAGTTTATTATCAAGGAAATGGCTTAAAATTGTAGAGTCCCAGGTACCCAGTTTGGAAGAGAGAGAGCCTGTCCAGCATGTCCATTATATGGGAGAAGGCCAAACCCTCAAGGGCACATCTTTCAATTGATTGGCTGCTCATAGCCACTTATCATAGTGTTAATTATGCCTGTACTCATTTTCATCACTATGGGGATAATCATATATCAACTGCTAAACTGCTGGAAATCCTGGGTTACTCAAGTTGACACAGAACCCTATTACAACAGTTCTTACTTCTATAGCCTTGCCTGGAGCTAATTGTGGTCTTTCTGTCCCATTCTTTATTGTTTTGATACACTAAAATTTGAGTTTTCCTTATACACCAGGATGTTGCTTTCAGAAAATAACTTTTTTTTTTAAATAAACATTTTTTATTTCATGTGTGCTGTGTGTTAGGTACTATTCTATATGCATATGTGGAACTATTAGATGAAAATAAATAAAATCTCTGTTTTTAAGGAGTGTACCTTCCTTAGGTGAAGACGAACAACAAACAATATTTATCATGATTAAATGCTGTTTAGTTAGTCCTGACTCATGACTTAATGGAATGAAATGATGCCTGATCCTGTGCTACCCCAGGATTGGTTACAGATGTTGTTGTTGTTGTTGTTGTTGTGTACCGTGGAGTCTGTTCTGACTCATGGCGACCCCGTACATGGTTTCCGAGGCTGTAAATCTTTACAAGAGCAGAAAGCCTCATCTTTCTCCTGGGGAACAGCTGGTAGTTTCAAACAGCTGACCCTGAGGTTCCCAGCCCGATTTGTAACCACTACGCTACTAGAGCTCCTTTGTAGGACCTCTGTAATTCATAGTTTTCCTTGGCTGGTTTTGGAAGTCGATTATTAGGTTTCCATAACTTGTCTTATTTGGGAAGCTCTGCTGAAATCTGTTCATCATCCTAGCAATATACAAGCATCTGATGGCAGAGGGGTGGTGACTGAGCATGAGGCACATTGGCTGGGAACCCAACTCATTTCTGGAAAATGAGAATTCTAACATTGAACTGCCAACATAAAGTATTTAATAAATACTTGAAGTAAAATATTTAAAATGTCATGTGGCTGTAAGCACTATGAAGAAATATAAAGCAAGAAAGGAGGACTAGAAGTGTGGAAGTGGGGATGAGGTTGCTTTTCTTTCAATATTGCTTATAATTTCCCTAGATCGAAGGAGCCCTGGTAGCATAGTGGATTACGAGCTGGGCTGCTAACAGCAAGGGCAGTACTTTGAATCTACTAGTCACTCAGTGGAAGAAGGATGAGGCTTTCTGCTCCTGTAAAGATTTACTGCTTTGTAAGCCCTATACAAAGAGCTCTGGTAGCGTAGTGGTTACGAATCGGGCTATGAACCTCAAGGTCAGCAGTTCGAAACTATCGGCTGTTCCACAGGAGAAAGATGAGGCTTTCTTCTCCTGTAAAGATTTACAGCCTCAGAAACCCTGTACAGGGTCGCTATGAGTCGGAACCGACTCCATGGCACATAACAACAACAACAACAAACCCTATACAGGGTCACTATAAGTCAGAACTGAGTCAGTGTCACACAACCACCAACAACACAGCAGAGGAAAAGACAAATTGCTAACAGAGAGAAGGAAAGAGAAAGAATTAGGGTGTCAAAACTATGGTGGGCATTTAACATTAATTTTATTAATTCAAAAATGTGGAATGAAGAAAAGCTCCCTTAAATACTTTCAGCAGTATTCTACCTTATGCTCTTTAAAGTTACCCAGACAACTTGATTTCATTGATTTCCTTGATTTTTTTCTTGGTCTTAAGTCTTTGCTAACGTAATGCCTCACAAATGGCTAATACATTGCTGTACTAAGCAGCATTTTTCTGTCAGTGGTTCACCAGCAAATGGAGTGCCTCACAAGGGAACCATTGAAGTAAGTGGTGCACGGTGAACTGGCTGTGTTCTCTCCCATTTTAGAATGGCTTCACCTCTTTAGTTCCCAAGTGAAATAAAAATCCCTCTGTCTGTGGCTAGATGTGCATTCTGAAGGGGTTTAGGGATTTATGATTCTTAGAGATTGAAGGCAAAAGCAATGAAGCACTAACCATATTTAAATTGCCACTCTGGCTTTTATAGCTCTTTCTACTGATGGGGGAGTTAATTGTCTGTGCATTTTATTTTTAACTATTGGGCTCAACTGGAAACTGAAAGTTGATAAAATTACAAAAAGGTCAGAAGACAGCAAAAGAAAAGAATTGAGAAAATAGAAATTCAGAGTGATTTGGCTTGTAATACCAACTAGTTTTATCATTACTATGATGAGATGACCAGTGTCTCTTTAAAATTTGTATTATGTAGAAGTTTGTATGTTTTATTACAATAATCTGTTAGGCATTTATGTTGAATGTATTCCTGAATTAGCAAATACTTTGGTTGCTAGAGAATGATTTTCCAAATCCGAAGACAAACATTTAAAGAATTAGTGTTAACAGTATGTTCTACGGGTAATTCTAAAGTGAACACTTATTGTTGTTGTTGTTGTTATGACTCATAGCAACCCTCCATAGAGTTTCTGAGGCTGTAAATCTTTATGGGAGCAGAAAGCCTCATCTTTCTCCCATGGAAGAGTAGTTTCGAACTGTTGACCCTGAGGTTAGCAACCCGATTTGTACTATTTACCCGTATAATGTAGGTAGTGCATTACCCTGAGAGTTAGTTCACTTGAAATATGAGGAAACGTGAAGACAGATGGGTTTTCTTTTGTTAGAGTCCAAGGAATTCTCAAAACTTTTGTTACTAGAACATAACTATGACAACTTTTGAACCTGTGATTTAAGTGGTGGCACTAGGAAGGCCTTTTGATAAGCTTACTTTATTTACTGTTTAAAAATACATTTCATTATTTGTAAGAAATTGTTCAAAAATGTCAATACTAATAGTACCATGTTAAATACATTTTCCAAGATGAGTAAAGAAAATTGAAGTCACTTGGAAACAATTCGTCCAATTGACTAATGGACATCAATCTCCACAACCCTGAGATTAGAACTACATAGTGTCTAGCCATCACTGCTAACTGCTCTGAATGGATCACGTTAGAAAGTCCTGCATAGAGTGAGAGAAAATGTGGAACAAAATTGAAAACCATAAAAAAACAACAAACTAGGCTACTAGTCAGATAGAGACTGGAGGGACCCTCAGACTGTGTCATCCTTAGGTCTGCAAATGAACTCATCCTCAAGGCTCAATTTTGAGCCCCCAATAGATAGGTACATAGGGGAACAACAACATTAGTGAGGCATGCACACCATAAAATGATCAACTAATAGAGATTAAAAGGGCAGCATTTAACCAAGGTCAAAATTCAGATGATTTGGGGAAAAAAAAGAAATGGACACAAGAAAGACAAGGAGGAAATGGTATAACTGATATTACATTGAAGTAGATTGAACAAAGTATGTGATTTGCTCCACGTAAAACCGATGATCTGCTCTATACACCTTCACTCAATTCACAATAAAAGGTAAAGCAAAACAAAACAAAAAACATGGTCCTTTGTGTATAATTTGTTTCCTTTCAATATTTTCTTAGTTTTGGGAAACCTGAAGAATAAAATATTGTTGACAACTTAATAAAATCTTTGATGATCTAGAAGCCAGTGTGTCTAATAAACCAGTGGAAGTGATTATAAACATTTCCTTTTGTCCACAAAAATGGAACAACGAAAGTAACATACTATAGAAACCTGTGAGGAACATTTTATGCACCTTAACTTAGTAATAATTGTATGTGAATGACTATATTTTTCATCCTTATCTCACTAAATATGTTTCAGAATCATCCTCCCTTAGTGTTGTTCAGAGGTGTCTGTTGAGTTGGTTCCATCTCATAGCATCCCTATGCATAACAGAACAAAACATTGTTTGGTCTTGCCAAGCAATTTCACAATTGTTGTTATATTTGAGCCCATTGTTGCTGCCACCATGTCAGTTCATCTCACTGGGGATTGCTTCCTTTTCCGCTGATCCTCTACTTTGCCAAACATGATGTCTGTCTCCAGGGATTGGTCCTTTCTGACATGTCTGAAGTATGAGAGACAAAATTTAGCCATACTCACTTCTAAGGAACATTCAGGTTGTACTTCTTCCAAGACGGATTTGTTTGCTCTTCTGGCATTCCATGGTACTTTCAATTATTCTTTACCAATGCCATTTTTCAAATGTATTCATTCTACTATGGTCTTCATTAGTCATTGTGCAACTTTCACATGCATATGGGGCAATTGAAAATACCACACCTTAGTTCTCAAACTGATTTCTTTGCTCTTGAATATTTTAAAGTGGTCTTGCTCAGCACATTTGCCTAATGCAGTACATCCTTTGATTTCTTGATTTCTGCCTCCATGACTGTTATTCTGGATCTAAGGTAATTAAATCTTTGACAACTTCAATCTTTTCATGCTTATCATGATGTTATTTATTGATCCAGTTATGAGGGTTTTCATTTTATTTACACTGAGGTGCAATCCATATAAAGGCTGTAGTCTTTGATCTTCATCAGTAATAATTTTGAGTCCTCTTTACTTGCAGTAAGCAAGGTTGTGTCATCTACATATTGCAGATTTTCATCCCATCCTGATGCCATGTTCTTCTTCATGTAATTCAACTTCTTGGATCATTTGATCTGCATACAGATTGAATAAGTATGGTGAAAGGATACAACCCAGGCACATATATTTACTGATTTTAAAGCATTAAATACCCCCTTGTTCTGTTCTAATGACTGCTTCTTGGTCTATATACAGGTTCCTCATGAGTACAACTAAGTGTTCAGGAATGCCAATTTTTTTTTTTTTTTGCAATGTAACCCAGAGTTTGTTATGATCCACACAGTTGAATGCCTTTGCATAGTCCATAAAGCACAAGTAAACATTTTTCTGGTATTTTATGCACTCAGCTAAGATTCATCTGACATCAGCAATGATATTCCTAGATCCATGTCCTCTTCTGAATCCAGCTTGAGTTTTTGGCAACTTCCTCTCAATGTATTGCTACAATCGTTTTTGAATTATGTGCAGCAAAATTTAGTTGCATGAGATATTAATAATGTTGCTCAATAATTTCTGCATTCCATTGGATCACCTTTCTTTGGAATAGGCACAAATATAGATCTCTTCCAATTGATTGAACAAGTAGCTGTCTTCCAAATTTCTTGGCATAGATGAGTGAATGCCTCCAGCACTGTATCAATTTGATGAAACATTTCAATTTGTGTTCTATTAATTCCTGGAGCCTTGTTTTACAACAGTACCTTCAGTGCAGCTTGGACCTCTTCCCTCAATATCATCAGTTCTTGATCACATCATCAGTTTTTGAAATGGTTGAGTTCTGGCCAATTCTTTTTGGTACAGTGACTGTGTATTAGGTTCATCTTCTTTTGATGCTTCCTGTGTCATTCAGTATTTTGTCCACAGAGTCCTTCAGTATTACAACCCCAGGCTTGGGGTTGTAACATTGAAGGATTTTTTTTTTTTTTTTTTTTTTCTTCCATCTTTCAGCTTGAGAAATGCTCTTCCCTTTTGGTTTGTGTAATTCCAGGTCTTTGAACATTTTATTATAATATGTTATAATAAATGACCTCCAGCATTTCTATCACCAAGACCATATTTTCCAGCTCCAAATCCTTCTACTTTGTTTCCAACTTTCCCATTCCAATCACCAGTAATTGTCTTGATTGCATGTTTGAGCAATTTTAGCCTGAAGAAATTGGTTGTTGTTGTTGTTGTTGCTAAGTACTTTTGAGTTGGTTCCAACTCAAACCTTGTATAGGGTTTCCAAGGAGCAGCTGGTAGGTTTGAACCACCAACCTTGGGGCTAGCTGTCTAGAGCGTATCCTACAGCACCACACCAGGACTCAGAGGAAGTTGGTAGAATTCTTCAATTTCATCTTCACTGATTTTAGTGGTTGGTGTGTAAATCTGCATAGCAGTGATACTAACTGTTCTTCATTGTAGGTGTATGGATATCATTCTATTATAGACAGCATTATACTTCATGATAGATCTAGAAATGTTCTATTTGATGATGAGTGTGATGGCATTCCTCTTCTTTTTGTCATTTCTAGCATAGTGAACCATATGACTGACTCAAAATGACCAATACCTGTCCTTTTCAGTTCACTAATGCCAGAGATTTCTATTGCTATGCGTTCCATTCCTTTCTTGACAACTTCCAATTTTCTGAGATTCATACTTCGTACATCCCAAATTCTGATTATCGATGAATGTTTGTAGCTATTTTTCCTCATTTTGAGTTGAACCTCAGCAGCATGATCTTGAAAACTTTGCTCCATCCACATAATTATGCCTTATGCTACATGTGGTGCTGTGGGTTAATATGCCTGACTGCAAAGCCATTTGAACTGCAAGGTTGGCAGTCACCTCGGAAACCAGGTCGCTATGTGTAAGAACTGACTCGACGGCACTTAATGACAACAACAACACTTTAAGGAAGCAGCTCCTTCCCAGTAGTATTTTGTGTGCCTTCCAACCTGAGGGGCTCATCTCCTGGCACTATATCTGACAATGTTTCATTGCTATTCATAATGTTTCCACTGTTTAACCATTCAGAAGTTATTTGCCTCTCCTTCTTCCTAGTCTGTCTTAGTCTGGAAGCTCAGTGAAACCTGTTCACCCTGGGTGACCCTGTGGGCATTAAAAATAGCAATCTCAAAGCTTTTAGCATCACAGCAATGCAACATACAAGCCACCACAGTATAACAAAATGACAAACTCCTTGGTAGTTTAAATGAAGTGCTTTTAAGTTTGTTTTCAGCATTGTGTAACACCTATGTTTACTCCCTTTACATTTTAAAAACATTTCTCCTCTAGCTCAGCTCTTCTTTTTCTTTTTTTCTATTCTTTACTCTTCCTCTCTTTTTCTAATTTTCTCCAACATTGGTGACTCACATTTGTTAAAGTCACAATTTTCATAATTGCTGAAAAATCATAGAATCAAAGTTATATATTCTAACATTTAACATAAGGAGAAATCAAGGTTGGGGTGATATTGCAATGTTTTATTTCATTCATTTGCTTTGACAGTTTGATATGTCACTTTATAATGGAGAGATAAAAGTAAAAGAACACTAGGGTACCCTAGAAAACTTTAAGCAAATAGAATTTGCAGCTTTTTGAGATTGATCCTATTATGCCTCTGACTAGATCCTGGGAATGTTTAGAAAACATTTAAAGGCCTATGCTGTTGGAGTTGAATTTTATTTTCTAACACCACTAAGAAAAGCTTCTTTCCTTCATAGATGAAACCAAATTGACTCAATGATATGTTCTGAAAGGTCAAGGCCTTAACCTTGACATTTCCAAAATGCCATTCTTTTAACCACCAAAGACAATTAGTAGAGTAGAATGGAATGCAACAATTTGTCCTATCTAGGAAGGACACCATAGCTGTAGTATACCTGCAAAAAGGGTGTGGGGGCAGTGGCTGACATCCTCTGTGTCACAGGTGGGAGGAGGAGAATCACCATCAGCATCAGCCCTAGGCAGATTCTTAGGAGGAGGAGATCAGACATGCCTTCACCCTCCAATTAGGACACCAACTGTTCCTCCCACAGCATTTGTCTTTCAGTAATGCAGCCCTTTGGCCTCTGCCCTGCTCTAGTAAGTGTTACAATACTCCTTTAGCATTACTGATACATTCCCAAAGGGCATTCCACTATGCCATAAACCTCAGCCTGAAGCTCTACACCTGTGGATCAGAAAATATAACTTCTCAGATGAAGTGCCTGGAGGTATCCCACAGGAACTCTGCTCTGCCACTGGCTCCTTGGGCTGGGAGCCCACTGCTCTGTTCTATCCAGTGCTCTTGGTTTTGCTGCATCTGTTGCTGCTGCTGCTGCTTCTCCTCACTTCTTTACTTCTCTGCTGTTACAGTCCTCTGTCTCCTGGATCAAGGAAGTTCAGCTCAGGGATCTCAGGGTCCAAAGGATGTGTTCCTCTTATGGCTCTTCTTTCTTGTTGACTCTGAGATCCCCATCTTTTCTACTATTAAGATGACTTATTTTATACCTAGTGGGGTGGCAAAATTGACCAAACCCCACCATAGAGTTTCATGCACCATACTTGCATGGTCATAATATAATGGTTATGAGTCGGACTGCTAACCTCAAGGTCAGCAGTTCAAAACTAACAGCTGTTCAATGGTAGAAAGATGAGGCTTTCTGCTCCCATAAGGATTTACAGCTTTGGAAACCCTCGCTATGAGTTGGAACCTACTCCCATGGCACACAACCACCACCACTACCACCCAATCATTTGATGGTAATGACAAAGATTATGGCTAGAATTCATTGCATTTCAATGTCATATTTGATTCTATATGAAGCATCTAAATTATAATGTTGTTGTTGTTATGTGCCGTGGAGTCAGTTCTGACTCATAGCAACCCTGTATAGGGTTTCTGAGGCTGTAAATCTTTACAGGAGCAGAAAACCTCATATAATAAATGAGATTTTTATTTTAAAAACAATGCCTTAAAACAACAACAACAACAACAAAAACCAATGCCTTTTCTCTACTGAGTAACACATTTCTTTCAGATCTGCTATAGGAAAGAGAAAGAAAGTGGACAACATCTTTTCTTAGGTAGGGGTATGATGCATTTAATAGAATTTTGAGCATTTTTGCCTTTATAGATGCATTTGTAGTACTGGAGTTAGTTAGACAAGTGTCATGCATTTCTACTAACTAGTGTTGTTTTCATATGGTTAGCCGGATTGGGCCTATCTAGCTTTTATTGAAATAGAATTCCATCTATGAACTGGTGACAGAAAAACTAACTGACTTAAACATTTATCCCAGACGGTAGGGTAGCACATTAAATTGTGAAATGAATAACCTTAACACTAATAAAGGCTGAAAGAAACAAGTCTGAAGAGAGATTGCCAGCACCACCCATGTCTCCATGCACTGGGCCTGTCTCCAGACGCACAGTCTTTCTACTCCAACACTTGGTGTATGCAAGTCTCCTTGTCCACTGTGTTAGCTCATAACATTAGACTGAGGAAAACACATTTTATTATCATTCAAAAGAGATCCTTTGTGCTCTTTGGGATTCATGTCAAACTAATAAGCAAGGTGGTGGTTACATGCTTGGAGTTGGTTCCAACTCATAGAGACCCTGCACATGGTTTCTGAGGCTGCAAATCTTTACAGGAACAGAAAGCCTCATCTTTCTCCTGCGGAACAGCTGGTAAATTCAAACTGCCGACCTTGAGGTTAGCAACCTGAACCATAACCACTATGCTACCAGAGCTCCTTCCATAAAGACTTACAGTCTCGGAAACCCTATGCAGGGTTGCTATGAGTCAGAACCGACTCTATAGCACACTACCACCACCAGTCTGTAATTGGTTTACTTGAAATTATATTTAGCAAGAATTTTCATAGGACATTAAAGCTGGAAGTTTACTTTGACATCCCTTGCCCAATATCTTTATTTCACGATGAAACCAAGGCCTACAGAGAACATGGCACTGAACTCAGCAGTTGGGTTTAGTATTTATTGAAAGTCTAGGTACCTGTTTAGGTAGGCACTTGGGACACAGAAATGACTAAAAACTATAATTCTTGACCTGGGGAAATGTAGAACCATGTTTCCTGACTCATTTAATTGTTCTCTCCTACCACGCTGCCTCTCTTCTCATCTTTCCCCTAACTTTGAGTATGAAGCCTGTTTAACTTAAAAGAGAATATTTTAATTTCAAATTAATGCTTAATACTTAGATTATTGTTTTATAATTTAAAACATTTCAGTGCTAGTTCTAGAAATTGTATTTGTTTACCACTAAGGGATGATCCTGGTGTGGCTCTGTGGGTTAATGCGTCACACTGCAAAGCTGTTTGAACTGCAAGGTTGGTGGTTCAAGCTCACCAGCTGCTCCTCGGAAACCCTATACAGGGTTGCTATGGGTCGAAACTGACTTGACAGCACTTCACAATAACAACAACAACAAGGGATGATCATCTCACTGCATGTGAAAAATTGGTCATGGTTGCAATAATCTTTAAAGATTCCCCCAGCATCAATAGGCCAAAGAAGAAAGGAGGTGGTATGGAGGAGCAAGGCATAGATGAGTTATTGTTACCTAATATTACTGGGCTCTACAGGATTAACTGGAGTCCTGGTGTGGCACTGTGGGCTAATGCGTCAGACAGCAAAGTCATTTGAACTGCAAGAACGGTGGTTCAAGGTCACCAGCTGCTCCTTGGAAACCCTATACAGGGTCGCTATGGGTCTAATCAGACTCAACATCACTTAACAACAATATATATATATCTGTATACTCTACCCTGTAAGGAGCTCTGGTAGCATAGTGGTTACGAATCGGGCTGCAAACCTCAAGGTCAGCAGTTCGAAACTACCAGCTGCTCCGTGGGAGAAAGGTGAGGCGTTCTGCTCCCGTGAAGATTAACAGCCTTGGAAACCCTGTGCAGGGTTGCTATGAGTTGGAACTGACTTCATGGCACACAACAACAACAACAACATACTCTACACTATGGAGGATTTAAGTGATTTTCTTAATTTTAATGCCATATAGCATTTAACAACAGGTGTATGATATCAGTGATGTCATAAAGTACTTTCCCATTGTAAATAAGAGACTGGACATGATATAATCAAAAGGGGAACATGAATAAATAAAAATTAATTTTCATTCAAGAGGGGAAAAAATTATAATTTATTTTTACTTCCCAAATGGGAAGAGACAAAAGATGTATCATCTAAGCACATGCACAGAACACATGTATCTAAATACTATATGCATAAAGGACAGGGAGATTGTTCTTTTGCACTGCGAGAAGACATTAACCATACTTAATTGTGGGATGCTTTATTGGAGCTTTGATTGAAAGAAATAAAACAATGGGAAATCATTTCTTACATAGGTTGAGTTTCAAGCAACCTGTGCCAAGTATAGAGAGCCTCCTTGCTCTACTTTTGAGACAGTTCCTCAAGTGCTGCTTTATTTGTTTACTTATTTTGAAACCTTTTGTTATGAATTGAGTGAAGGTTTACAAAGCAACAAATAATACCCTTTGTTTCATCTCAATGATGGCATCTTTTCCAAGTAACAAGTTATCCTACTTCCTCCCTGTGGTACCCATTTCCATCCCACCCTCCTTCCCAATTTTTCTGAACTTTGTCCTTAGGTAAATGTTGCTCTTTTGAGCTTGAGTGGTTAACTATTCCATGTTGAGCATACCTTACTAGTGTTGTTGTCCTCCCCTGTCCATATATCTATCTAACACTTGGCTGCAAACTGGGCCATGAGGGTGAGTTCTGTTCTAGACCTTAAAGGTGGCTGAGGGCCATAGTCTCCAGTTCCTCCAGTCTCCCACTGACCAGGAAGTACAGTCATTTTTATAATTTTTAGTTTTTTTGCACATTTTCTCCCACTCTGGGACTTTCTAATGTGATCCTTTTCAGAGCAGTTAGTAGTGGTACCCAGGCACCATTTAGATCTCCTGGTTTCACAGTGCTTTTTAAACCTATAGAAAGTATACACTTGGTAGTTCAAGTATAAACTGGTTACTAAAGAGGAAATACTTTATTTTTATTTGCAAAATACATTTTGAAAGGAGAGTGGTTTCTTACAAGAAAGCAAAGAGATTATTTTGTCTATAAAAAGCTAAATGTATACTAAAAGTACAATAGGCAATTTACATAAAATTATACCTAGAAGTGAAATTTAATTCAAGTTTTGGCATTAATACTAATAATAATCCCCAGAAATTTTGACATTAAATTAGTAACTAGCAAAATATTTTTCTGAATTTAAATAGGGAGTGTGTGTTGAATATAATTTGGAAGGATCATTAAGTAGAATTTATTTTCTGCTTATTCTATTACAGCCAGTTTCCCAAAATCTATAATAAGTAATTCGTCTTACTGGAGAAAATACCCTCCTTGCTTTTGCTCAGTCTCCTGTCATTGTGAAGCTTAAATGCATGAGGCTTTTACAACTTTTTTATTGAATTATATGCATATAGTTTAGTTTATTCTTTTCTTTCAGATGTATCCCTTTGTTTAAAATTTATTAGTAATCCAGTGCTTTGATTATACCATATTTGACTCTCTGAGATTAAGGTATTTTATGGTGAAAATGAAACAATATTGATATACAGTAGGAATTGATTTATTATGATGAATGTCCTCTTAATATTTTAAATTTGCCAATCACAATTATGACTGAATAATTCCAACATTCACTTGTTGTATGGCTTTGTGAAATTTAAAGAATTTCTTTTTTTTAAAGTTGTGGATTATGTGATAGTTTGCATGGGAGAATATTAGCTTTATATTCAGCCTATCATATATCGTTTTATTGTCATGGTTACAATCCACTCCATGCATCATCAACCAACCAAAGGGTATACCCTACAAGCCTGCCCCCGGTCATCAGCACACAGCCTCTTTCCCTCTCTGGATCTAGAGTCCCCAGCTGCTCCATCTCTCCATGTCATCATCTCTGCCTCCATCTCTGGCATCACTGCTCCTCTGGGTAGGGTCTCGCACTCTGCTCTTCTCCCTTGATGATACACTCCTGGCCTGCAAAGTCAATCACTCCCCTCCTTTTGCTACAAAACATCTACGTTTACATTTCCAAACTTCACAGTCAGTTCTGATAGAACTTATTCACTATTGTATCACAGGAGTCCTATCCCCATCTCCTTTCATCTCGAAGAACATTTTTGTAACTCTGTTCTGTCATTGGGGAAATAGGGGGGTAACAATAATATCTGAAGGACTTGGTTTGAGGATTCCATGAGAGCTCATTATACTTTTTGTGCTGAATATGTTGCCTGTCAACTGTAAATACCTGATAAAACTTAGTTTCCATTGGTTATTACTATTATCAAATGTTAAGACTAATAATTGTTATAATAATGTTATTATAAGAGATGTGGGAGATGAAGCAATGCATATTTAGTAAAAGACTTAAAATGGAAGACTTTACAAAATGAATCTCTGTATTTGACTTGTCTACCTATATCATAAAAGTGGGACACAAAATATGAATAAACTATCACTTGCTTCAATTTTTATAGTATTTGAACCTTAGGTACTTCTTAAGAAGGTTTCTTTTCTTTTTTAAACAAATACATAAATAATAGAGCCAGAAGTAACATTTAAGGAATTAAAATAACTGTTTCTATTGTGTGTCCTTTATTATTACTTACAGAGCCCTAGTAGTGCTACAGGTTAGACATTTCACTATTAACTGCAAAGTTGCCAGTTCAAATCCAACATTTGTTCTGTGAGAGAAAGATGAGGCTGTTTACTGCCATAAAAATTTACAGCCTCAGAAACTGTACATAGGTTACTACGAGTTGAAATTGACTTGATGGCATTGGGCTTTATTATGATTTAGTTGTTACTGTAGTACGAAGGTTGTTGTTGTTGTTAGGTGCCATCAAGTCGGTACTGACTCAGAGTGACTTATACACAACAGAATGAAACACTGCCCGGTCCTGGCCCAACCTCACTACTGTTGCTACGTTTGAGTCCATAGATGCTGCCACTTGGCCAATCCATCTTGTTGGGCGTCTTCCTCTTTTTCTCTGACTCTCCACCTTACCAAACATGATATCCCTCTCCAGTGACTGGTCCCTCCTGACAATATGTCAGAAGTATGAGGTGCAAAGTTTGGCCTTCTTGGCCTTCAAGAAGCACTCTGGCTGCAATTCTTCCAAAACTGATCTGTTGGTCCTTTTGGCAGCCCATGGCACTTTCAATATTCTCCTCCAACACCAGAACTCAAATGCATCGATTCTTCTACAGTCTTCCTTATTCACTGTCCAGCTTTCGCATGCACATGAGGTTATTGAAAATACCATGACTTGGGTCAGGTGAGTTTGGGCACCCTCGAGAGATCAATATTGTATTTCTTTTAAGTGTTCTTTGAGTTTGGGGAACAAAAAGTCATCAGAAAAGGCAAGATCATGGCTGTAGGGTGGATGAGGTAAGGTTTCCCAACAAAATTCTCATAGGGCTGTCTTTGCTACCCTCAAAGAATAAATAAGCACATTCAGTATTGTGATATAAGAAATGTCTCAGCTTTCTTGGCCTTTTTCTCACCAATGTAGTTTTCAATTTTCTTAAAACTTCTTTATAACAAGCTCCTATGATCATCATGTATCCTTCAAGAAAATCTATCAAGCCGACACCTTTGGGATCCCCCCAGATAATCATCTTAACCTTCAGAGCTAAGTTTTCTACGATGACTTTAACTGGCCCGGTAGACATTTTTTTGGAAACCACTGTTTTGATTTAAATTCTTTTAAATGATAGTTTAAAAAGTATGTAATGATAAAGCATGTGTGTATATTTAAAAACTTATATTAAAAGCTGAAATAAACTCCCTTTTTATCTCCTCAACTCTGTAGGACTGATGTGAGCAATGGGGAACCTCTTTTGTTTTGAACTGTTTCCTGGTACAAACTTGCTAATGTCTTGAAAGGGAAAAGAGTCTGTTTTAATGAAAGCTCACTTCAGTGAAGTTTGCTTCTCTTAGGATCTTAGTCACTGAAGTTCTGACTGTTGTTCTTTTCAAATCTAGTTTGCTTGTTTGTTTTTCAATTTGATTGTGTTATTTTCTATAGGTCTTTGAGTTAGTCTCAGCAAGATAGTTAGTTTGAAGCAAGTTACGATCTAATGACTATAAGTGAGCTTATGAGCAGTAAATTACAAATATTTCAGGAGGGTGCTAAAATACAATGTTTGTGTTCTATCTATTAACTGTATATATAACAAACAAGGAAATTACAGCTCAAAGAAAGGGTTTAGTGAAGTATTTGTTCTGTGTTCTTAGCTTCTAGTGTTGTCAGCAATCCTTGGAGTCTCTAAGTTTGTAGACTCATCACTCAAATATCTGCCTACAGCATTACACGCATTCTCCCTATTTGTCTGTCTCTTCTCCTCTTCTTATAAAGACATGATTTGAATTACGGTCCACTCTAATCTTGCACGAGTTCATTTTAAATTGATTTCACTTATAATGGTGCGATAGAATAAGCACTTGACTTCAAGGTTGATTTGAACCGTACGGTCGGCAGTTCAAACTCACCAGCTGCTCCTTGGAAACCCTACGTAGATAGGGTCGCTAGGAGTGAGAAACAACTGAATGACACTTAACAACAATAACAATTTCCAAATAAGGTCACATTCCCAGGTCCTTGGGATTAGAATTTAAACATCCTATTTAGGTAAATGCCCATAGCAAGGATCCTGAATCACTTAATTTTGTTCAACTTAATTTTGTTTCTTAAAATTGAATTCAAAATGCTTGTTTTGCCTTTATCTGTTATTTATGATCTGTATGTTCTTATGAAGATATTAAATTGCCTGAATTTTCTAGTATAATTCAATTGTTCTTTTTATTAACCCTAAGCAAGCCTACTGCTATCCTGTTGATTATGACTCACAGTGACCCTGTTGGACAGAGTAGAAATTCTCTGTGGGATTCTGAGATTACAAGTGCAGACAGAGTCATTGTCCTCCCATGGTCAGCTGGGGAGTTTGAACTCCTGACCTTATGGTTAGTCAGGCTTTTGCAATCTTCCCGGAGCAGAAAGTCTTGTTTTCTTGGTGAACTTGAACCACGGACCTTGTAGTTCACAGTCCAGTACTTATTGTATGGAGCCAGTGCGCTTCCATATGAATCCTGTTGTTGTTTAGTGTGTTGAGTGAATCATAGAAAGTGACTGGATACTTTCTACACACAAAGACTGGCAGTATTAGTTTGTTAGGGATGAAGATTAAGTTAAGAAACAATTATCTCGATTGCTGGTTTTTTTTTTCTTTTAAAAGAGGTCCCAGGATCTCAGACTTCACCTGTTCATAGATTGACTGATTCATGATTAAAACATTACAAATGCTTTATATTAAAAAAAATTAAATGTGCGATGCTGTACAGTAAGCACTGGACCACAAGGTTGATTTGAACCTTAAGGCCAGACATTTAAACTCACCAGCTACTGCTTAGAAACCCTATCCAGGGTTACTATGAGTTGGAAGCAACCAGATGGCACTTAACAGCATACATCATTACTCACAGAAATGTCTATTTTATTCCGAGTTATTATAATCAAGTAATGAATATGAATTCTCTGAAATCCATATCTAAGCTAGTTGTGGCCCTATTCTGAGATGAAAGCCAGTTCCAACTAACTCAGCATAGACTCCATCTGCCCATACATTGCCACAGTAGAATATCTAACCTGATTGCTCCGTGGTCCTGTCAGGCCTTCTGCAAACAGAGAAAAATGGTACCCTTCTGCTGGCTGACCAGTGGGTACTTTGGTAAACCTCTCTCTAATAGAGATAGTCTTTTTCCATCTTACTGTGTAGCCAGGTTTTTGACAACATTTTTGACTTCTCACATAGAATAAAGTTTTAAGAAGCCAATGTAGTACTTTGAATCCTAAACCTTAATCTTTTTTTTTTTTAAATGTTTTATTATGAATTATGTAATAGTTTACAGGGCAGAACATTAATTAGCTTTACATTCATCCTCTCCTATATCCTGTCATTGCCCTGGATACAATCCCCTCCATGCATCATCAACCAACCAAAGAGTATACCCTGCAAGCCTGCCCCCCGGTCGTCAACACACAGCCCCTCTCCCTCATGGGGTCTAAAGTGCCCCAGCCGCTCCATCTCTCCATGTCATTGTCTCTGCCTCCATCTCTGGCATCACTGCTTCTCTGGGTAGTGTCCCACTCTCCGCTCTTCTCCCTTGATGGTCCCAGGGACCTCCGCTCCTAGACTGCAAAATCAGTCACTCCCCTCCTCTTGCTACAAAATGTCTACCTTTACATTTCCAACCCTCACAATCAGTCCTGATAACAATTATTCACTATTGTATCACAAAAGACTTATCCCCATCTCCTTTCATCAACCCTGCCCAGACAGATTTGATGCTACTCAGTGGAAATTCTACCTTCCTCTGCACCCTCTGGCTCTAGGCTCCCTCTTGAAAACCAGTCATTTCTTGTCTTTGTAGCCCCCCCATTTTGGGTAACTTATGTCCAAGTTGCCCATCACTGTCTACTCTGTGGATGGAGGGGGTGGGAATGATCCTCGCTGTAAAGATTTGTTCCCTCTTTTGAGCTACTGCATCCATAGGTATAGGTCAAGTTCATCAAATTGTATCAGATTACTCTTTTTTCCCCTCTTCTTTCTTCTTCTAATTGAGCTTTGATCATGCAGTCATTGAAGCCAGGTCAAGTGGGTATTATGTGCAAGTGTGGGTGCCTAAACCTAAATCTTTAAAATAGCCATGTATTTATTAATCCCAGTAATGTAGTTGGAGTCCAGGTGTGGCACTGTAGGATAAGCACTGAACTACTAACTACAATGTTGGTGGTTCGAATCCACTAGTCACTCCTTGGAAACTCTAGAGAGGTTCTCTGTGAGTCAGAACTGACTCAATGGCATTTAATTACAACAACATAAGGTAGTTACTTGTATTTTTATGAATAATAAAATAGATGTAAGCTAGATTAATATTAAAATATTGCAAAGAAAAGAAGTAAAGGATTTACTGATTAAGAATGGAGCGCTATTAGCCCCATTTTCAGAATCTTAATGATTTATGGTCATTAATAATGCAAATGAGTTGACGATATTATAAATGTGCTTGTGTTTTCTTTTCTTACTTTGCAATAAATAATTTGAGACATACTTCTTGTGGTGTCAAGAATTACCTAATGTCTCTTTTAGCCATATTCTGTAACCCCCACAAACCAATCCTATGCCCTGCTCTGGGTCTGGGGTAAGACAAGGTGGGAGAAGATATCGTAGGATGTCAGGGTTCAGCTGTGGATGCTAGCAAGCAGAGTTATTCGTAACTGTAAAAACTTGAAACTCTAGAAGGGTTTTAAAAATGAGTCATCTCAGATGCAGGAGGGAGATTTCATGATCATTAAAGAAGAGCCAGAAGTGGAGCACATCCTTTGAACCCTGAAACTCCGAGCACCCTGCTTACTGAGCCTCCTCAACCCAGGACAGTAAAGCTGTGACAATGGAAGGATGGCAGAGAAGAAGCAGCAGCAACAGAATCAAGAAACAGAACATGACAGAGAGCAGTGGACTTTCCAGCCAATGGAGCAAGTAAAGCTCAGTGACTTTGGGCAGGAAGCTTGCTTGTAGACTGGGGGGTCTCCAGGCACTTAAGTGGAGAAGCAAGATTTGCTGACTCATGAAATATAACCTAGTGCCTTCAGTCTGAGGCTTATGGTGAGTGGTTTGTCCTGTTAGCATTCGTCAAAAACTGACTGGAGCAACTGTGCTCTAGCATTTTCTGATCCTGTATTAAATAACCTGTTAACTTGGCTAATAAATACCTTAACTGTTAGTGTGGTGTCTCAGCTCTGTGTGTCCATTGCAATAAATTATTGTACCCAGTTGAGTAGAGAGGGCAGTGGGAGGAGGGCTTGGTGCTTCATATTTTTCATGTTTCTAATAATAATTGAAATTTGCTGGTTCTTTCTGGTTTTCATCATAGTTTGTACTTCAGCTATATAAGGTGTGCTAATGAATATTTTCCTTATTTTATAGGTAGGTAAGCCAAGATAGAGAGTGCCCAGATAACTGACTTTATCCTAGACAGCTCCGGTAGCAGTGTAGGCAAATGTTATTGGTAGGTGCTGTTGAGTCGGTACTAACTCGCAGAGACTTTATGCACAACAGAACAAAGCACTGCGACAACCACACATTACTTGCTATAATTGAGCCCATTGCTGCTGCCACTCTGCCAATCCATCTTGTTGGAGGTCTTCCTCTTTTTTGCTGACCCTTCACATTACCAAGCATGATGTCCTTCTCTAGGGACTGGTCCCTCCAGATAATATGTCTGAAGTATGGGAGATGATGTCTGGTCAATAAGGTTTCTAGGGAGCATTCTGGCTGTACTTATTTCAACACAGATTTATTTGTTCCTTTGACAGTCCATAATATTTTAATATTATTCTCCAACACCTTAATGCAAATGCATTAAATCTTCTATGGTCTTCTTTCAAATTAATAGAAGTCTTCTGAAAATACCATGGCTTGAGTCAGGTGCACCTAGTCCTCAAAGTGACATCCTTGCTCTTGAACACTTTAAATAGATCTTGTGCAGCAGATTTGCCAAATGCAATGCATCATTTTATATCTTAACTGCTGCTTCCCTGAGTGTTGCTGGTTGACCTGAGCAAAATGAAGTCTTTAATAGCTTCAAACTTTTCTCCATTTATTTTGATGTTATTTATTGGCCCAGTGGTGAGGACTTTTGTTCTATTTATACTGAGATGAAACCCATTCTGAAGGCTGTAGTCTTTGATCTTCATCAATAAATATTTTAAGTTCTCTTCACTTTCAGCAAGGAAGGTTGTATCATCTCCATATGGCAAGTTGTTTATGAGTGTTCTTCCAATTCTGATGTCATGTTCTTCTCCATATAATTCAGTTTCTCAGATTATTTACTCAGCATACAGATTGAGTAAGTACAGTGAAAAAATACAACACAAATTTCCTGATTTTAACCATTCAGTATCCACTTGTTCTGTTTGAACGATTGCCTCTTGGTTTATATACAGCTTCCACATGAGCACAATTAAATGTTCTGGAATACCCATTCTTCACAATGGTATCCATAGTTTGTCCTGATCCACACAGTTGAAAGCCTTTGCATAGTCAATGAAGCACAAATAGACATCTTTCTTGTGTTTTCTGCTTTCAGCCAGATTTATCTGACATCAGTGGTGATATCCCCAGTTCCACATCTTCTGAATCTGGCTTGAATTTCTGTCATTTCTTTGTCCATGTACTGTTACAGTCATTTAAAAAATTATTTTAGCAGAATTTTACTTGTATGTGATACGAATGACATTATTTGATTATTTCTGCATTCCTTTGGTAAATCTGTTTGGAATGGGTACAAATATGGATCTCTTCTAGTTGGTGGGCCAGGAAGCTGTCTTTCTTGACATAGATGAGTATATACTATCCTCCCCAAGGTTGTTGGTAGGTGCCATTGAGTTGACACCAACTCATAGTGACCCTATGCACAACAGAACGAAACACTGCCCAATCCTGGGCAAACTTCACAATTGTTGCCACACTTGAGCCTATTGATGCTCCCATTTTGCCAATCCATCTTGCTGGGGGGTCTTACTCTTTTTCTCTCACCCTCTAATTTACCAAACATCATATCCTTCTATAGAGACTGGTCACTCCTGACAGTATGTCCAAAGTATAAGAGATGAAGCCTGACCATCCTGGCCTCCAAGTAGCACTCCGGCTGCACTTTTTACAACACAGCTCTGTTGGTTCTTTTGGCAGCACATGGCACATTCAATATTCTCCTCCAACACCATAACTCAAAAGCACTAATTCTGTGGTCTAGATTTTGCATGTATATGAGGTTACTGAAAATACCATGGCTTGGATCAGGTGCACCGTAGTCCTCAAGCTGACATTTTTGCTCTTCAACACTTTAAAAAGGTCTTGTGCAGATTTGCCTAATGCAATCCATTGTTCGATTTCTTGACTGCTGCTTCCATGAGTGTTAATAGTTGTTCCAAGAAGAATGAAGTCCTTGACAACGTCAATCTTTCTCCATTGTGAGAATTTTTACTTTCTTTACATTGAGATGCAATCCATACTGAAGGCTGTGGTCTTTGATCTATGTCAGTAAGTATTTTAAGTCCTCTTTACTTTCAGCAAGCAGTTGTATCATCTGCATATCACAGGTTGTTAATGAGTTTTCCTCCAATCCTGATGCCATGTTTTTCTTCCTATAGCCCAGTTTCTCAGATTATTTGCTCAGAATGCAGGTTGAATAAGTATGGTGAAAGACTACAACCCTGTTGCGCACCTTTCTTAATTTTAAACTATTCAGTGTTCCCATGTTCTGTTTGAACAACTGCCTTTTGGTCCATGTACAGATTCCTCATGAGCACAATTAAGTCTATAGGGATACTTATACTTTGCAATTTTGTCCATAGTTTGTCATGATTCGTACAGTCAAAAGCCTTTGCATAGTCAATAAAGCCCAGGTAAACATCTTTCTGGTATTCTCTGTTTTCAGCACAGCCAAGAGCCATCGAATATCAGCAGTGTTATCCCTCATTCCACATCCTTCTCTGAATCCGGCTTGAACCTCTGGAAGTTTTATGTCAGTGTATGCTTGCAGCCATTTTTGTATCATCTTTAGTAAAACTTTACTTGCACAGGATATCAAAGATATTGTCCAATGATTTCCGCTTTCCCTTGGGTCAACTCTTTTGGAATGGGCACAGATACGGATCTCTTACAATCAGTCGTCCAGATATTACTCTTCTTAAATCTAGTATGCATGTTCCTGATCTTCTGGAGGATCCCACATTTGAAGTTATTAAGCTAGAATAGTAAGATGTGTTATATAAAAAGAGGAAGCTTCAATAGCAGGTCTCTTCACATATCTATGTCATCATCTGAAAATTGCTTTGAAGAGTCACTCTACTTAAGCACATGTGTACTTTACAAAATGCTGTGGGATTTTTTTGCATTTTGTAAAATGCATCCTAAAGAAAAACAACTTTGATGCTTCTCATTATTTCCCCATGACAATCCATTTCTAATTTCTGTTGAGCAGGTGTATTAGATTTTATTGCTGCTGTAATGAATTACCACAAACTTAGTAACTTAAAACAAAATAAATTTATTACATTAAAGTACTGAGCATCAGAAGTCCAAAATCATTCTCACTGGACTAAATTCAAGGCTTTGGCAGGGCTGGTTCCTTCTGGAGGTCCTAGGTAAGGATCTGTTATACTTTAATATGCCACCTGTGTTCCTCACCAGTGGTGCAATACATACCATTATGGTAAATGGAGAAAAGGTTGACATTGTTAAAGACTTTCTTTTATTTGCATCCACCATCAACACCTATAGAAACAGCAGTCAAGAAATTAAACAAGGCATTGCACTAGGCAAATCTGTTGCACAAGACTGTTTGAAAATATTCAAGAGCAAAGATGTCAGTTTGAGGACTAAAGTGCATCTGAATTAAGCCGTGGTGTTTTCAATAGACTCAAATGAATGTGAAGATTGGATAATGAAAAAGGAAGACAGTAGGAGAATTGATGGATTTTAGTTATAGTGTTGGAGAAGACTATTAAATGTATCATAGACTGCCTAAAGAACAAACAAATCTTTGCCAGGTGAAGTACAACCAGAATGCTCCTTAGAAGTCAAGATGGCCAGACTGTCTCTCATATTTTTGACATATTATCAGGAAGGACCAGTCCCTGGAGAAGGACATCATTCTTGGTAAGGTAGAGGGACAGCAATAAAGGGGGAGATCCCTAATGAAATGGATTGGTACAGTGGCAGCAACTAGAGGCATGGTAACAATTGTGAGGATGGCTCGGGCCTAGGCAGTGTTTTGTTCTCTTGTGTAAAGAGTTGCTATGGATTGGAACCAACTTGATGGCATCTAACAACAACAGCAACAACCTGCATTCCCTGACTCCTGGATCTTTCTTTGCATCACTCTCACCTCTGTTTGTCTTATCACTGACTCTTACTCCAATGCCTGTATCTTAAAAGACCATTGTTATTAAATTGTGCCCGATTGCATATTTAACGACCAACTCTCCATTTCAGGATCCTTAACATAGCCACATCTATAAAGTCCCTTTGCCTTATAAACTAACACGTTCACAGGTGCCGGTGGTTAGGACCTGGGAATCTTGATTTGATTCCAAGTTGCAGTATCAGTGGGCCAGAGAGGTGTGGTGACATCTTTCATTAATAACTGTGAGTTTTCAAAATTAAGACTTTAATTTCATTCAATATTTTAAAAATGAAATATAATATTGATCTTTACATTTTGCTGCGAGGAGTATAGTGAGAAGAGAGTCATTGAAAAAGGGTTTAAAATGACTCCTGGATCTCTTTGCTACAGCTAACATATATTCTCATTATTGTTTGTCTACATTTGTCCTTTCTGTGATTTTTCTATCTTCTGGTCACTTTTCTCTAACCTGACATTTACATGTGAGCATACTATTGAAGGTCCTATTTATAGAACTAAAAATACCAATTTCTTGATGTGGGTCTTTGTTTAATTTTATACCCGAAATCAAAAAGAATTACAACCAGGGTGGTGAGGAAGGTGAAGAAAGGTAGCTTTTTCATGTTCAGACTCAAGAGAGGTATGCATTGGAGGGAAGAGAAACGTCTTATTTCTTACACTTTTCCTGAGAAGTGAATATCTATGAAATAGGAAAGGTGTTTCAACATTAGACCTGTATCAGTTCATGACCCATCTAACCTATGTTAGGATTTTTCTGCCTTTCTTTTTTCATCCTTCTGGATAAAACATAAACATGTGGTAAACATACATGTGTTCATCATAGCATTATTATTTCCCAGACTTGAATTTCTCCTTCATTCTTTCATTCACTAATTCATTCAACATTTGATTTCTAGATATTCCCAGCCAAGTAGACTATACAAATATGATTTTAAATGAGTACAACAAATGATATCATAGAAATGTGTCCAAAATGCTAAGAGAAAATATACAAAACTCTTCAGGTGAGATGAAGAACACTTCAGAGAAGAGGTGACACCTGAACCAAGTGTGAGCCTGAAGAGGTGGTTCTCATTCTAAACCTCTCCTGGGATTCTGATTATAACTTTATTTCTTTGTTTCAAGTAGGGTATCTGACATTTGAAATATAAATGTGACCCCTTTAAACAGGAACCAACCAAGACAGACTGAGAGAGGGATGGTTATTCCAACTTGTGTGACAGCTTCAGCAGAAGGGAGTGGGTAGTGGCAGTAGCAAGTAAACAACTTTATTTTCATGTTAAACTCTCCTGGGGAACTGGAGTCCAGAATGATAGTGTCTGTCCTGGGACATATGGTAAGCTAGAGAAAACAGAAAATACACGATATTATGAAGGCTAAGGGGATCTCAGGCTTCCTGAGGTTGAACAAATGGCATCATAAAAATCAAGGGCAAGTTTTCAAGAGGAAGTTTAGTTTCAGAGTGTGCGGGGGAAGGTAGAATCCCCACTGAATAGTTCTCATCTTTTCTAGATGGGTCTGGTGAACAGAGATGGGGATAAGATTCTTATGATTCAATAGTGAGTAATTGTTATCATGACTAATTGAAACTGTCACAACTATAATGGTAGAAGTTCTGTAACAAAAAGAGAGGAGTAATTAATCTTACAGTCCAGGAACAGAGGACCCTAGGACCATGAGCAGAATGTAGAACCCTATCCAGAGAAGCAGCGACACAAGAGATGGAGGCAGAGATGGGAGACATGGAGAGATAGAGCTGCTGAGGACTCTAGACTCATGGAAAGAGAAAGATTGAGTGCTGGCGGCCAGGAGGCAGGCTTATAGAATGTGCCCTTTGGTTGTTTAAATTATTATATATCCCTGAGTGTTTTTGTGTACACTGCCCCACCCACTCAAACAACAACAAACAGAGGGAATAGAAACAAATACTCTTGAATGATGACACATGGCGGGGATTGTAATCATTGTAATGAAATGATGAGTGTAAAACTGATGTTTTCCCATGTAAACTCTCTCTCAATTCACAATAAAAAAAAATCTATGGCAAGGGATAAAATGGAGTATGTAGCTGTGATCTCCAGGCATCTCGATTTCTCTTTTCATTTGAATTAGGTGAGGACTTTCTTCTGTTGAGGATGACACCCTGTCCTGAGGTATCAATGCAGCCTTTCCAATAGTTAAAATAATGAACATTTTTCTAATTGTAGGTAAATAGTCCTGGTACGGCACTGCAGGTTAGTACACTGGACTGCACAAAATCAGTTTGAACAGCAAAGTCCATGGTTCAAGCTCACCAGCCACTCCTTGGAACCCCTATGGCCGCTATGGGTCAGAACCAACTCGACAGCACTTAACAATAATGACAGTCACTACCCAAATTGTTCAAATACCTCTGTCATCTTCCTCTCAATCCTGGCCACTCCTTTAGAAACCCTTGGTCTCCCCTAACTGAAAGAGGGCATTTGATGCTGTAGGGGGCTTCCAGGACCACCCTCAAGTACTGTGGTTGGCATTTGTTCTGATTGTTCAGTACCCATGCCATTATTATTGTTGTTATTCAGTGCTATGGAGTGGGTTCCAACTCATAGTGACCGTGTATAGGACTTCCAAGGAGTAACTGGTGGGTTTGAACCACTGATCTTGCAGTTAGAAGTCCAGTACTTATCCCACAGTGCCACACCCATGCCATACTGGTCATTCAAATATTTTGAATGTTAACTCTAGTGAAACCCATAGTGATAAAGTTAAAGCCATCATTTAAAGTCATGAAAATCTTCCATTTCTAGCATTTACAGATTTACAGCGATTTCAGCAATGTCTTACAGAATTGGATATGCCTTGTGTTCTTTCTGACTTAAAAAAATAAAGGGACTTTTCTAGTTGGCTGTTAAAAATTGGCATAAAAAACAATTAATAAGCAATTCTATGGTTATTCATTCTTACTTTAAATGTCATCTCAATTTCTAGAACCCTGTCTTGTAGAGTATAAGCTTTTTAATATTTTTGCATTAATAGTTTTAACAAATTGATAAGAATAAAAGTCAAATTTGGCTTTCCTGATTTGTTGCTTCTGCCTTTTTAACCATTAGTGCCTACATGAAAAAACCGACTCCAACTGCTCATCCTTTAAAGCCTTTGCCGTCACCAGTGCTATTTGTAACTAATTAAACACACAGGTTCTAAGATCTCGTCAAAGATCCCTGGTAGCACAGTGGATTACCTGTTGGACTGCTAACTGAAAGATGAGCAGTTTGAAGTCACCAGCCGTGTTTTGTCTGGAATAAAACCATGCATTTTTGAGGTGGAAATCTATTGGCAATTCTTTTGGAATTATCCTTGTAACTTCACAATTCACCAATTATAATTGGTTGTGATAAATAATGCTAAACTTCATGAAGAACTTGTAAAGGGAATTTCTAAAATTTGCTAACACAAAGTTGGTAATTAGGGTTCCCTGAAGGTAGGTTAAAATCAATATATTAGATATGCTAAGTAAATGTATTATTAGAAACAAATGTTGGTTAATTAATTAAATATAAATATATCTTTATCTTATATAAGATAAAAATTTTTATTTGGAACTAGGAGCAGGAAGCAAAGGTGATAACTGTGATCATACTTTAATCATATTAAATATTTACTTGCTAAATACTTGCTGCATATATAATAATCCAGGAAACTGGATTATATGAAGAAGAATGTGGCATCAGAATTGGAGGAAGACTCATTAACAACTTGCAATATGCAGCTGATACAACCTTGCTTACTGAAAGTGAAAAGGACTTCAAATATTTACTGATGAAGATCAAAGACTATAGTCTTCAGTACATATTGCACCTCAAGGAAAGAAAACAAAAAAGTCTCACAATAAATAAAATCATGACAGCCAGAGAAAATTGAAGTTGTCAAAGATTTTGTTTTGTTTGGATCCACAATCAAAACTCATGGAAGCAACAGTCAAGAAATCAAGCAATGTACTACATTAGGAAAATCTGTTTCAAAGGACCTCTTTAAAGTGTTCAAGAGCAAGAGTATCAGTTTGAGGACTAAGATGAGCCTGGTCCAAGCCATGGTACTGATCACCTCATATGCATGTGAAAATTGAACCATAAACAAGAATAACAGCTGAAAAAAATCTATGCATATGAAATATGGTGTTGGAGAAGAATATTTAAAGTACCATACTGTCAGAAGAACAAACTAATCTGTCTTGAAAGAAGTACAGCCAGAATGCTCCTTAGAAGCCAAGATGGAGAGACTTTGTCTCTCCTACTTTGGACATGATGTCCTGGAGAAGTACAGCATGCTTGGTAAAGCAGAGGGTCAGTGAAAAAGAGGAAAACCCTCAACGAGATGGAATGAAACAAACCCCCAAGGAGACGAACTGAAATTGTGGCAGCAACAATGGATCCAAATGTAACAATTGTGAGGACAGAGCAGGACTGTGCAGTGTTTCTTTCTACTGTGCTTAGGGTCACTAAGGGTCAGGACCAACTCATCAGAACCTAATAACAACATATTTCAGCATGAGATTATCAAGTTATTTACATTAAAGACCTACACCTAATCGCTTAGAATAGAGTTTAGGTCACTGTTGGAAATTAAGCAATATAATCAGGGATTTTGACCAGGAAAAGTCACTTTATTGTGGGATTAAAATATGTTACTTCATAGGACAAAAAGGATTAACTGGACATTGGTTCACTACTTCAGTAATTTTAAGTTTCTCTGCAGAAAAAAATCTGCAGTTTAATAACCAAGGGAACTTTCTATTCTTCCCCAATTCCACAGGAAAATAGAGCAAGCAAAAATGTGAGCAAAAAGACAGAAATTCCAAGCTCTGAGTTTTATATTTCAATTTTAGACTACTGTCTCAATTTTTACTAATAAAAAAATCAGTGATAGAAACCTTCACTGATTTAAAGTAGAAACCCTGAACTCTTTTTTTTTGCTAGACCTAACAATTTCAATTATGCTAATTTTCTTACATCTTATAAAATTTAGGTGTAGGAAAAAAATTAATCATTACAAAGCACTTTTTAAATACCAAGTGCTTCATAAATGTTAAATAATAAGCTTAAGAACTACATAAATAATTATTAAATTAAAATTGGATTTTCTTGAAATTGGATTTTCTTGACTACAAAGTAGTCAAAGCAGAAATCCATTTCTCCTAAAGTATACATAGTTGTAGTCATTACTGCTCTTGCAGAATTATAAGTTTCATCAACTATATTGTAGTGCTAAGAATACCAAGAAATACAGGCAAAGCAGCAGAAGGTTAAGCTTGGAAACAACCACTTCAGGTTGTCTTTTGTCTCCTTAACAGTATATGTCATCTGTTCTATATTTTTACATATATTTTGAGCACATTTTTAATTCTTCTTATAAAGGTCATGATCA
>NW_006408690.1:1371698-1387022 GCF_000296735.1 Chrysochloris asiatica
GTCAGGTTCATCAAATTGTAGCAATTATCCTTGTCTCCTGGAACAGCTAGAGCAACAAAAGATATACATCTTCAAAGAAAGATCAGCAGGAAAAATCAAAAACAAAAATGGCAATATGATTGTCTACTACAAGAACAAGCAAGTTGTTCTCCGGGAAGCCATCAAGGCAAGCAATCAAGTCCCTTCAGGACAACCCCCCCTAGAAGACTGAAACTCAAAAGGAACACATGATCAGGCATGTAAGCTTGCTGGCAATTATGTTGGCCTACTGGTGAATGGAAGAAGGGGAAAGGCAGCAATGAAGAAATGAGCTGAAATCAACCATATTCCATAGACTTCTGTTGACCTGGAGATGAGAGAGAGAAGTAGTAACTCTAAATACCAACAGAGAGGGAAGGAGTTTTCACATCAAGTATCAATGCTATCCCCTCTGTACACAGGGATGGGCAACATAGACATTGGCTACCTAAAATGAGGGAGCAATAAAGGCACGAAGTGTCTGGCTTACAAGGTTTCAAGAGGGAGTTTAGTTTAAGAGCGTATGGATGGGGGTGGGGAGAAAGAATCCCCACTGAATAGTTTTCATCTTGTCTATTTGGATCTGGTCAAAAGAGATGGGGATAAGATTCGTATGATTCAATAGTGAATAATTGTTATCATGACTAATTACGACTCTCAAATTGTTAAGGTAAAAGTTTTGTAACAAAAACAGGGGAGTGGTTAATCTTACAGTCCAGAAACAGAGGACCCTAGGACCATCAAGGGAGAAGGGCACAAGCAGAATGCAGGACCTTATCCAGAGAAGCAGCAATGCCAGAGAGGGAGGCAAAGATGGGGTCATGGAGAGAAGGAGCCGCTGTGGACCGGAGATTCATGGAAAGAGAGGGACTTAAGAGCTGGTGGCCAGGAGGCAGATTTGCAGAATGTGCCCTTTGTAGGTGTAAATTATTATATATACCTGAGTGGTTTTTTGTTTTGTTTTGTTTTAAATAAAAGCTAAAGTGGATAGAGATAAATACTCTTAACTTATGGTACATGTAGGGGATTATAATAATTGTAATGAAACACTGTGTATGATTTGTTGACTGTAAAACTGATGGTCTGTTCTGTAAACTTGTACTCAATTCACAATAAAAATCTTTAAAACAAAAACAAAAAAACCCTCAAATGACCCCATAAGTTTAAAGATTTATATCTTGACTCAGTTTTATTCCATTGATCTATATGTTTATCTTTATTCTAGTACCACACTGTCTTGTTTATGTAGCTTTGTAATAAGTTTTGAAATGAGTTATGAGTCTTCCAACTTTGTTCTTCTTTTTCTGGATTGTTTTGACTTGTCTGGGTCCTTTGCATTTCTATATGAATTTTAAGATCAGCTGGTCAATTTTACAAAAAAAGTAGTCTGGATTTTGATAAGTGATTGTATTGAATCTGCAGATCTGCTTAAGGAGTGTTATCTTCTAAACATTAAGTCTTCTGGTCCATAAGCAAAGTATGTCTTTTCATTCATTTAGATCCTCTTTTAAATTTATTTCAACAATGTTTTCTGTTTTTCAGTGTACATGTTTGTACTTTTCATGATAAATGTATTTCTAAATACTTTGTTCTATTTGATGCTATATTAAATTGATATTTTTCATAATTTCATTTTGTATCATTCATTGCTGGTCTATAGAGATACAATTGATTTTTGTGTATTTATCTTGTACCATACAACCTTGGTGAACTCATTTATTTACTTTTTATTGTGTAACATGAAGGTTACAGAACATAATGAACAATTCATGCATGGTAGACATGAATTGCAATTCCCAGGACGTAGCTGGTCTTTCCCCACTTCCTTCTTGTGTTTTCTGTTTCCATTCATCACTCTGTTCTATCCATTCCTGCCTTTTGAGGTTTATCCCAAAGCAAATACTGTCCTTTTGCTTTCATATAGTTGGTTATTCTATGGAGTGTGTGCCTTCTGGCATTGTTGTTCACCCGAGAGGACTGTCATTTGTTTATCTGTTGAGCCATAGTGGTGAGTTCAATTCCAATCCTGAAGCGTGACCAAGGACCATAGCCTTAGGAGTTCTACCAGTCTCTGATAGACCAATAAACTTGATCTTTTTAAAAAATGTTGTGTTTTGTTCCAAATTTTTCTCCCACTCTATTGAGGACCCTCCATTGTAATCGCTTCCAGAGCATTAGCAGTGGTAACCAGGCACCATATATTTCTGATCTCAGGATGGTAGAGGCTGAGGTTTTGTGTGGTCCATTAGCTCTTTGGACTAGTTGTTTCTATGAATCTTTTATCTGTCTATCAATCTATCTAGTTATCTTCTTTGCTCTGGGCAGAGAGAGACTAATAGTTGCACCATAGATGATCACTCATAAGCTGTTCTGACCCTACTCACTACTCACCAAAGTTGTTGTTGTTAAGTGCTATTGAGTCAGTTCTGACCCATAGTGACCCTGTATAGGTAGGGTTTCTAAGGAACAGCTGGTGTGCTTGAACCACCAACCTTGCAGTTCAAAGTAACTTTGCAGTCCAGCGTATTCACAACCCACAGTGCTACACCAGGACTCCCTCACCAAAGTAGGTTGTAGAAAATTGTCTTTGTGAAATATGTCATGCTAATTGATCTTGATGTCCCATGCAAGTATAGTCATAAGCCTTCTTGTCCTAGTTTACTCTATTGTAAGTATGGATATAAGTATATTTGAAGAAATACCATCTGCCAAACCTATAAATGATCATGAGTGAGTTCCTTTCATCGACTCATTTCTTCATTTTATTTTTGCTTGTTTATTTGCTTTTTTGGTATGTGTATGAATTAAATAAAATCTTCTCTGTACAAAATTATGTCATCTTCAAATTGAAATAGTTTTACTACTTTATTTCCAATTTATATGTCTCTTATTAATTTCTTGCCTATTTCTATGGGCAAGCCTCCAGTAAATATAAAACAGAAGTAGTGGAAGTGAACATCCTTGTCTTGATCCTATCTTAGAGGGAAATTTTCAATCTTTAAACATTAGATATGATGTGGGTTTTTCATAGATTCCTGTTATCAGGTTGAGGAGGTTCCCTTGTGTTAATAGTTCGTTGAGTGTTTTTTATCATGAAAAGATGTTGGATTTTGTCAAGTATGCTTTCTGTATTACATTAATTAATTGTATTTTGAACAAACCTTCTTTGCCTGGGATAAATACTGCTTGGTTATGTTACATAATCTTTTTATGTTTCTGGATTCTATCTCTGTGTATATATCTATCTATCTATATCTATCTATCTATCTATCTATCTATCTATCTCTCTATCTATCTACTCTTTTTTGAGAAGTGTTGTGTCTATATTGGTAGAGGATATCAGTCTGTGGCTTTCTTTTCTTGTGATGTCATTGTGTGAATTTGGTATCAGGGTAATATTGACTTTATAGATTTGGGAAGAGTTACCGTCACTTCTATTATTTGGAAGAGCTTGAGAAGGATTGGTTAATTAAATTTTTATTGGAAAAATTCACCAGTGAAGCCATTTTGGCCTGGGCTTTTTATTGGGGTAGATTTTTTAATCTATAAAACTATTCAGATATTTAGTTGTTTCTAAATCACTTTTGTAGCTTGTGTCTCTAGGATATTTTCCTCATTTGGTTCTTATACAATTTATTTTTGACTCCCTTATTGATCTTTATATTCCTGTAAGTTACAGTATTTTTATGTACTTTCCCTCTTTTTGTCTTGATTTTAATAATATGAGAATTTATACTATTTCTTGGTCAGTCTAGCTAAATGTTAGTCAGTTTTGTTGATTTTTTTTTTTTTCCCTAAGGGCCAACTCAATTGATTTTCTCAAATTTGTTTTAAAATTTTTATTTATTTTTCATTCTTATTTTTGTTATTTACTACCTTGATGTTGTTGTTGTTGTTGTTGTTAGGTGCTGTCCATTCAGTACCAAATCATATCAATCTTACGCAAAACAGAATGAAACACTGCCCGGTATTGTGCCAACCTCACTATTGTTGCCATGCTTGAGCCCATTGCTTCTGCTCTTGTCCCATCTCATTGGAAGTCTCTCTCTTTTTTCATTCATCCTCCACTTTACTAAACATGTTGTACTTAACCAGGGACTGGTCCCTCCTGATAATATGTCTGAAGTATAAGAGATGAAATCCAGCCATCTTGCCTTTCAAGAAGCATTCTGACTGTACTTCTTGCAGCACAAATTGGTTTATTCTTTTGGTAGGCCATGGTACTTTTAATAATTCTTCTCCAACACCATAAGTCAAGTGCATCTTCATACAGTCATTCTCTGCTTTACCCCATTGTTGTAGCTGCAATGTCAGCCCATCTACCTGAAGGTCTTCTTTTTCACTGACCCGCTACTTCTCAGAAACCCTATATAGGGTAGCTATGAGTTGGCACTGACTCAATGGCACTTAACAACAAATCAGCACATCACAGACATTATTTAGAAGTGCCTGCTTTAATGATAAAGAAAGCAAGATTTATGAGGAGGCTTCAAAAAGTTTATGAAAAACATCCATTATCTTTTACTTCCATTTATACATGAATTTTTTTGAAACCCCCTCTTAGGAGCATGATTTCAACAGCCTGTATGAACATAGATATTCCTGAAGTGCTTGAAAATATTTGCATGTGTAAAATATATACTTAAACATTTCTAACTTAGCAAAATAATTTTTTTTTAATTGTGCATGTTTTTCAGCTAATGATAGCAATTATACCAAATATAATTTTCTTTGGAAGTGATAAATACTATTTATTTTCTCCACATAATAAAAGAGAAACTCTGTGTCATTTGAGAATATAGCATTTAGTTTTGGTTTAGCATTTAATAGGCAGTGTATTGCCTGGCTTTTGGTTTAGCCCTGTGCCCTTTATTCTTTAGCTGATTTGGTAATTGCTATTGAAAAATCCTCCAAAATTTCACTGTGGAAATGCAAATGTACATTCAGCCTCTAAATACTTGAGAAGCTGCCAAGTACTGAGTGCATGCGAACGCATTCTGAATTTTACATGATTTTTTTTATATAATGACTGGAAGTGTCCAGAGACTTCCTCCTTCCTTGTATCAGTACATAGGTCTCGTGGTTATCAAAAAACAGAGCACATAAATGTTTCCATTCTTTCAAATATGTTATTGTTGTTGATAGAGTGTCTATAGCAGGTGAAAGAAAAGGGAACTTGAAATGTTTTTTGAGAGGGAAGTGGAAAGTATGGTATAGCATTAATTGGTATGGTGGAGTTCTGGTGTGGTGCTGTGGAGTTCTGGTGTGGTGCTGTAGATTGATGTGCTGGATTGCAAAGCCAGTTTGAACTGCAAGGTCAGCAGTTCAAGCTCACCAGCCAGTACTCAGAAACCCTAAACAGGGTCACTCTGGGTCATACTGCACACAACAACAACAAAAACATTAGATTCTATTAAAATATAAAACATTGCTTAAAATACATAATAATAATCATTAGAATAATGAATTATCATAAAGGGAACACAATTGTATAAATATTACCCGTTCAAGAAAAATAACTTAAGCAGTAACCACAGAAGGTTCTCTTGTGCCCCTACCCTGTCACTTCCTCACTATTATTCCAAAGTAAACATGTTTTGGTTTCTAATACCATGTGCCATATCCTGCTGTGGTTTCCTGGAGTGCTGGTATGGCGCTGAGTTATGTACTGAAACCACAAGATCCGTGGTTCAAACTCACCAGCTGCTCCTCAGAAACCCTTTGTAAGGTCACTATAAGTCTGAACCAACTCAACACTTATCAACTATAAACAATATGATATACTAGAGGGCTTCAGAAAGTTCACAGAAAAATTCCACTGACTTTTAATGCTATTTCCCATGAGTGTTTTGAAGCCCTTTTATGATCTCAGACATTACAGAAATACAGTAATACAGAATATCTGAGTTTTGTATAGCATTGTTTGAGAGACTCATTTATGTTGTTGCATCATGCACTAGTTAATTTCACTGTTGTATAGCATTTTATTGTGAACATGTAACAATTTAATTATCCATGCTACTGTAGAGGAAAAATTACTTTTTTTTTCCCCAACAGTTTAGGACTGTTGTAAATAGTATATCTATTGGGACATGTTCATATACTTTTCAGTTGCATGTACTTATATTTGAAATACTTAGATACTATTAGCGCAGTGGGCTAGATATTTGGTTGCCAACAGCAAGGGTAATGGTTCAAACCTGTCAGCAGCTCTATGGGAGAAAGATGAGGCTATCTGCTCCTTTAAAGACTTACAGTCATGGATAGCCTAAATAGGGTCACTGTGAATTGGTATTGACTCAGTAGCCCTGGATTATGGTTTGGGTAGTGGCTGTTGAGCTGGCTATGACTAATGGTGACCTTATATGTAACAGAATGGACCAAGCTTATATTTATAATTACTGGGTAATGTTGTTGTTAGTGCCATTGAGTTAGTTCTGACTCATAGTAACCCTGTATAGGGTTCCTGAGGAGCATTGGTTGGTTTGAACCACCAAACTTGCAGTTAGTTGTCCAATGCTTAGTGCCACACTTGGAGTCCTATTGAATAATAGGACATACCATTTTCAAATGTAATGTTGTTGTTAGGTGCACTTGAGTTAGTTCTGACTCATAGTGAATTTAGGTACAACAGACTGAAACACTGCCCAGTCCTATGACATCTTTATATAATCGTCCCCTGCTTTCATCCCTTGTTATAGCCACTATTTTGGTCCAGCTACCTGAAGCTCTTCCTCTTTTTCACTGGCCCTCTTCTTACCAAGCAAGATGTCTTTTTTCAGGGACTGGTTTTCCCTGATAACATTTTTAGACCATTCTCTCTTTTAAGAAGTATTTTAGCTGCACTTCTTCCAAGACAGATATATTTGTTCTCTGGCAGTCCATGCTATCTTCAATATTCTTTACTATCACCATAATGCAAAAACATTAATCCCTCTTTGGTCTTATTTGTTGTCCAGCTTTCATATTTGTATGAGGCACTTGAAAATACCATAAGTTGGGTCAGGCACATCTTAGTCCTCAGAGTGATACCTTTCCTTTTAACACTTTAAAGAGGTCATTAGCAGATTTGTCCAATGCAATATGTCATCTGAATTATCGACTGCTGCTTTCATGAGCATTGATTGTGGATCCAAATAAAATGAAGTCCTTGACAACTTCAATCTCTTCGGTTTATCTTTATGATGTTTATTGGTTCAATTGTGAGGACTTTTTTCTTTACATTGACTTATAGTCCTTACTGAAGGCTGTAGTCTTTGATCTTCATTAATGTTTCAAGTCCACTTCACTTTCAGTAAGCAACGTTGTGTCATCTGCAAGTTTCAGATTATTACTGAGCATTCCTCCAATCCTGATGCTGTATTCTTCTTCACATAATCCACCATATCCCCTTATTTGCTCAGCATATGGAATGAATAAGTATGGTGAAAAGATATAACCTTGATGCATACCTTTCCTGATTTTAACTATACTGTATCCCCTTGTTTTGTTCAAATGATCACTTTTGTTGTTGTTGCAGTGTTCTGGACTTCCCATTCTTTGCAATGTTTCCTGCAGTTTGTTATGTTCTACACAGTCTAATGTCTTTGCATAATCAATACAATGCAGGTAAGCATCTCTGATATTCTCTGCTTTTGGCCAAGATGCAGTTGATGGAAGCAATGATATCTCTTGTTCTACATCCTCTACTGAACCTGCCTTGAATTTCTGGCAGTGCTCTGTCAAGATAATTTTTGAATTATCTTCTACAAAATTTCACTTGCATGTGATATTAATAATATCATTATATAAATTCCACATTCCGTTGGAACACTTTTCTTTGGAATGAGCACAGTTGGGTAGGTGATTTTCTCTCATAGGAATAAGTGAAGTGAGTGCCTCCACTGTAGCATATGTTTGTTTAAACCTCTCAATTTGTATCCACCAATTCTTGGGGACTTGTTTTTTGCCAGTACCTTCAGTGCATCTTAGGCTTCTTTCATTACCATCAGCTTTTGAAATGGTTGAACATCAGCAATTATTTTTGGTATTTGTTGTTATATGCCATAAGTTGAAACTGACTCATAGCAATATTGTACAGAGTTTTTGAGGAATAGTTGCTGGATTTAAACCACCAACTTTGTGGTTCACAGTCCAGTACTTAACCTGCTGCATCACACCAGGAGTCCATTTTTTGATATAGTATGGTAAATAATCCACAATCGTTTTCCAAACAGTCTACAGGGTTTCCAAGGCTATAAATCTTTACAGGAACAGAATGCTCTTTCTCCCGTGGAACAGCTGGTGGTTTCGAACTGCTGACCTTGCGGTTCACAGCCCAATTCATAACCACTACGCTACTAGAGCTCCTTAGAATGAAGAGTTACTGCTCATGTATGTGGTTGTTGTTAAGTGCCATTGAGTCAGTTCCAACCCATAGTGACCCTATGTGGGGTTTCCGAGGAGCAGCTAGCGAGCTTGAACCGCCAACCTTGCAGTTCAAACTTTACAGTCCAGCACATTAACTCACAGTGCCACACCAGGGCTCGCATCAGTAGTATATGAGGGCTCTATTTATCCCACTTCCTCACTAACACTTGGTTCGACTTATTAAAAAATATTATATCTTGAATCATGTTTTTTATGTTGAATCTGAAAATTTTTGCTTAGTCCTAGATCCTAAAGATTTTCTTCTATGACTTTTCCTTATGATTTTTATATTTTCCATTTTATTTAAGTCTAAGATTCATTTTGACTTAATTTTTATTCAAGAGGTAAGCCAAAGTTTTTCTGTTTATGTTCTACCTATGGATGTCAAATTATACCTGTACCATTTGTTGAAATCCTTCACCCATTGAGTATTCCACCTGGGATAATCTTCTCTCTGCCTAATAAATATATCTTAGTAGAGTCCTGTTGTGGTGCTGTGGGATAAAGCACTGGACCACAAGCTTTGAACCACAAGGCTGGCAGTTCAAGATCACCAGCAACTCCTTGGAAACCCTATACAGGGTCGCTATGAGTCAGAAACCAACTAAACAGCACATAACAACAACAGCAACAGTATTTTCTATAATGTTGGCCTGCTACTGAAATGTCTTTCAGATTCTCTTTTAAAAATATCTTTGGCTTTCTTTTATTTTTATGGGCCTTTCTATTGTGCATAGAATGCTAGATTAACAGTTATTTTCTTTTGTACTCTAAAATAGCCTTTAAATCCTTTTGCCATCTTATTTTCATTATTTCTATTGAGAAATAATGGAAATTATTTTTCTTAATGTTGCTCCTCTGAATGTCATGTTTAAACTGATTTTTCAATGAGCTTTTACACTTTTCTTTGTCTTTAATTTTCAGTTTTTTTATGACATGCCTAGTTGTTGTTTTCTTTCAATTAGTCCAATTAAGTCCTTGTAGTGGAGTCCTGGTGCAGTGCTGGACTGGTAGCTGCAAGATTGGTGGTTCAAACCCACTAGCTACTCCTCAGAAACCCTATACAGGGTTGTTATGAGTCAGAACTGACTTGATGGTACTTGACAACAACAACAAGCGTCTCTTGAATCTAAACTTAGTATCTATTGGAAAACTCTAAGGTATTATCTTTTAAAAGAGCCCTAGTCTCTAGTGGCCTATGTATTGAGCTGCTAGCTACAAGGTCATTGATTTGAATCCACCAGCTGCTCCACAGGAGAAAGATGAGGCTGTCTCCTCCCATAAAGATTTACAGTCTCAGCAACCTTATATAGGGTCACTATGAGTCAGAATCAACTCAGTGATGGTAGGTTTGGTTTTTGGTTTCGTTCTCTTAGCCTGTAAGTTTTACATTCTTTTTCTATATACATTTATATTTATTCAGTTCTATATCTTTTTTTTTTTTCCTGGTGTTTTTTTGTATGGATAGCAACATTCATCCTTGTTGTTGTTGTCGTTGGGTGCCATCACGTTAGTACCAACTCATACTGACCTTATGAAGAACAGAACAAAACGCTGTCTGGTCCTATGCTCATCTCACAATCATTGCTATGCTTGAGCCTATTGTTACTGCCACTGTACCAAACCACCCTGTTGGGAGTCTTCCTCATTTTTGCTGACCCTCTACTTTATCACGCATGATGTTCATCTCAAGGACTGGTCCCTCCTGATAAAATGTCTGAAATGTGAGAGATGAAGGGTCGGCATCCTGACTTCTAAGGAACATTAAGGCTGTACTTCTCCCAACAAAGATTTGCTTGTTCTTCTATGGTACTTTTAATATTCTCCTTCAAAATCATAACACAAATCCATTAAGTATTTCTTATCCATTCTCCAAGTTTCACATGTATATGAGGCTATTAAAAATGCCATGGCTTGATTCAGGTGCACCTTAGTCCTCAAACTGACATGTTTGCTGTTAAATACTTTAAAGAGGTCTTGTACAGAAGATTTGCCTAATGCAATGTGTCATTTAATTTCTTGACTGCTACTTTCATGAGTGTTGATGGTTGATGTAAGAAAAATGAAGTCTTTGAAAACTTTTCTCCACTTATCTTGATGCTATTTATTGGTTCAATAGTGAGGACTTTTTCTTTCTTTACATTGACTTGAAACCCATACCAAAGGCTGTGGTCTTTGATTTTCATCAGTAAGTATTTTAAGTCCTCTTTGCTTTCAGCAAGCAAAATTGTATCATCTGCATATCGCAGGTTATTAATGACTCTTCCTCACATTCTGATGTCATGTTCTTCATATAATCCAGTTCTCAGATTATTTACTCAGCATACAATCTGAATAAGTACGGTGAAAGAATATAACCCTGGCACACACATTTCCTTATTTTAAACCACTCAGTATACCCTTGTTCTGTTTGAATGATATTATAGATTGCTTATGTGCACAATTAAGTGTTCCAGAATATTCATTCTCTGCAGTGTTGCCCATAGTTTGTCATGATCCATACAATTGCAAGCCAGGTAGCTGCCTTCTAAATTTTTTGGCATGCATAGTTAAATGATTGCTGCCAATCTGTTTGTTGAAAGATTTCAATTTGTATTGCATCAATTCCCAGAGACTTATTCTTTGCCAATGTATTCAGTACAACTTGGACTTCTTTCTTCAGTACCATTGACTCCTTCTTGAAATGATTGAGCATCAACTGTTTATTTTTGATACAGCAACTCTGTATTCCTTCCATCTTCTTTTTTTTAGTATTTTATTGTGAGTTATATGATAGTTTACATGGGAGAACAGTAGCTTTACACTCATCCTATCATATATAGTTTCATTGCCATGAATCATCTCCGCAAGCCTGCCCCTCGGTTGTCAGCTCACAGCCCCTCTCCTTCTCTGGGTCTAGAGTCCCCAGCCGCTCCATCTCTCCACGTCATTGTCTCTGTCTCCATCTCTGGCATCACTGTTTATCTGGGTAGGGTCCTGTACTCTTCTTTTTTCCCTTGATGGTCTCAGGGCTCCTGGACTGCAAAGTCAATTACTTCCCTCCTTTTGCTACAAAACATCTACCTTTACCTTTCCAACCCTCAGTCAGTCCTGATAACAATTATTCACTATTGTACCATAAGAGATCTATCCCCATCTCCTTTCATCATCCCTTTCCATCTTATTTTGATGTTTTCTGCATCCATCAATATTTTGCCCAAAGAAGCCTTCATTGTTGAAAGTCGAGGCCTGAATTTTTATTCTGGTTCTTTTTCTACAGCTTGAGAAATGTTCAGTGTGTCCTTCCTTTTTGGTTTTGGAACTCTTGCTCTTGGCACATTGCACTATAATATTTGACTTTGCCTTCTGGGGCTGCCCTTTGAAATTTTCTGTTCAGCTTTTTTTACCTCCTTATTTCTTCCATTAGCATTAGCATCTCTATGTTGGAAAGCAAGTTTCAGAGTCTCTTCTGATATCCATTTCAGTCTTTTCCTTCTTTCTTATCTTCTTAATGACCTTTTGCTTTCTTCCTAAATGATGTTTTGGATATCATCTCACAACTCTTCTGGTTTTCAATCATTATTGTCTAATGCATCAAATCTGTTCTTGAAAGGATCTCTAAATTCAGGTGGGATATATTCAAGGTCATATTGGCTATTGTGGACTTGTTTTAATTTTCTTCTGCTTTATTTGAACTTTCATATGTGTAATTGATGGTCTGTTCCACAGTCTGCCTCTGGCCTTGTTTTGACTGATGATTTGGAGCTTTTCTACTGTCTCTTTTCATAGATGTAATCAATTTGATTTCTGTGTATTCCATCTGGTGAGGTCCATGTGTATAGTCGTCATTTTATGTTGTTTAAGAAATGTATTTGCAATGAATACCTTATGGGTCTTGCAACATTCTATCATGCCACCTCCAGCATAGTTTCTATCCATAAAGGCCACATTTTCCAACTACTGATCCTTCCTCCTTGTTTCCAATCTTTGTGTTCTAATCACCAGTAATTTCAATACATCTGAATTGGTCAATTTTAGACAGAAAAAGTTGGTATAATTCTTCAGTTTCATCATCATTGGCTTTAGTGGTTGGTGAGTAAATCTGAATAATAGTTGTATTATCTGGTCTTCATTTAAGACGTATGGATATTATCCTGTCAGACACAGCATTATATTTCAAGACAGTTCTTAAAATGCTTTCGTTGATAAATGCAACAACATTCCCCTTCAATTTGTCATTCCTAGCATAGTAAACCATGTGATTTTCATATTCAGATTGGCCAATAGCAGCCCATTTCAGTTCACTAATGCCTAGGATATTTATCTCTAGGCATTTCATTTAAATTTTGACAACTTCCAATTCCCTAGATTCACACTTTATACATTCCATATCCCAACTATTAATGGATGTTTAGATCTGTATCTCCTCATTTTGAGTTGTGACCCATTAGCAAATGAAGGTCTCAAAGGCTTTGCTCCAGTCCTACAATCACGGTCAACTACTTTGAGGAAACAGCTCTTCCCCAGTTGTTCTTTGAGTGTCTTCCAATCTGAGGGGCTCATCTTCTGGCATTATATCTGACAATAGTCTGGTGCTCTTCATCATGTTTCAATATTCAGTATTCTGATGCTGACAGTGTTCCATGTTATTCATCAGGTTTTCAGTGACTACATATTTGGAAGTGGTCCATTTCCCCTTCTTCTAGTCCATCTTAGACTAGAAATTCAGCTGAAGCTAGTTTACCATGAGTGACCCTACTAGTATTTAAAATACCGTTGGCATAGCTTCCAGAATCATAGCAATACACAAGCCACCATAGTAAGACAAACTGACAGATGAATCCATCTTTAACTTATTATAGATTCTCCATCTAGGTCTAAGCACTGTTTTCAGAAGTGTACCGTTGTTGTTGTTAAGTGCTGTCTAGTTGATCCCAATCCATAGCAACCCTGTATAGAGTTTCCCAGGAGTAGCTGGTGAGCTTGAACCACCAATCCTGCGGTTCAAACTGACTTGCAATCAAGTGTATTAACTCACAGCACCACACCAGGACTCCAGCAGAAGTGTATAGACCTAGAAAAAGGAAGCAAAATAATTGTATAGGTGGAAGATATGTCAAGGAACAATAGCTCCACATTTTAATTTTTTTTTTTTTTTTAAATAAAGGTTTCTGTGATTTTATAGCAATTCTTCGTGACTTAACCTTCATGTATCTAGTGAAATATCTAGCAGTAGAATTGTTCAATTGTAAGGTATTTTCATCTTCTGTTGTTCAAATAATCCCAAATCATCTCTGAATTGAATGTATCAGAGGTTTTAACATTTTATTCTTGCTACATCTTTATTATTTGAAATTTTACAATAATAATTTATTCATTTATCCCATCTGAAATTAAGAGTAATAATTAGGAAGTTTCCCAAATAGAAAAAGGACTGGAGCAGAAAATGTTCAAGACCCAGGTAGGAAGTAATTGTTCTAAGCCTGAGGAGAAGGTATGGCAGCTTTGTAAGGGGTATGATACTAGGTATGAAAAAGAAAAGGGTAGGGGAGAGGGCAGCGCTTCCCTGACTGGGCAGGACAGGTATGCGGGCTCGGGGAAAAAGTAGGGGGCGGTATCACTAATTGGGGCCCCGCCTGGTAGACAGACAGTTTTTGGGCAAACATAAAACATTAGGCTGCAACTTTATGAACTTGTTTTTTTGAAGGATCAAACTATTGAGGAGTTACGAGCATTTTTAACTTCCACCTGCCTGCTTCGGGCTCCTACCCGGGGACGGCCCCACCCACTGCAGAACTTAGCAGGGCCTGAACAGACCCATTCAAAGTGCTGAAGCTCTCAGAGAACTTAGGGGCCACAGGAACCAAAATAGTCCATCCCAAGGGCATCCTCATTGCCACATTAGGCAGTACCGGTGTGTATATAGGACAAATTGGGGGGCTCAAAGCACAGGGAGACAAAGAGAGGTATTTTAGACGTCATCAAAAACAGACCCCATCTGTCTACAAGCACCAAGCCCATCCCCCACCTCTTCCGCCTAGGCTAGCCCTTTGCCCAACCTCCTAGCCTCAGGCCCGCCCATCAAAGCATCAAGGTTTGGGCCAGCCAGCCCAAGCTGAGTAGCAGCTTAATACCAGTAACAAAGCACCCCTGATGTGGTTTAATCCGCCAGACCGCAAAGCCTTTAGAATTGCAGGAACTGTGGTTCTAGCTCAACAGCTGCTATTGGAAACCCTGTACTGGGTAGCTGTGGGTCATAATCCACCCCACAGAATTTCAACAAGTAGCAAAACTCAGAGGGGCCTGAAACAGAGTAAGAACACTACAGACTAACTGAAGAAGCAGGGAGGGCAGGGCTTGCTGGTGGCTAGGGTGAAGGTCACCATCAAAAGTGGCTCGGAATTCCAGGCAGAAAGGAGGCAAGACAGAGCTCCGGGATTCAGAACCACAGAGATAGGAGTGGTTTGGAGGCTTGGAGGCTTGTAGCCTGTGGAATTTGGAGCAGAGGCAGGAGGTCACATATCCTTGAGTCTGCCGGCCAGGCTCGGAGGCCTGGGCCCACATCCTGGGCTAGACAGAGCGGCTGGACTAAATAGGGGCCACAGAGATGCCGTGGAAACGCTCCGCAGGAACATTTAGGGGGAAAAAAAAAAAAAGTGCACAGTGTGCTTTGCTGATCTGGGGTGGTTCCGATCTTGTTTTTTTTCTTGGTGTTGGGAGCGGGTACACTCACTGTTTGCCCACATACACCTGGATGAGTGGAGGTGGGGGCTTAGCTGAGTGGCCGGGACCCATCCCCACCGCTGGTGCTTTCCTCTGCCAGGAGCTTATGCACCCGGGCCAGGCTGAGATGTGGATTTGGTCTGCCTTTCTTCACTGGTTTGAGAGGGAGCCCAGTAGTCAAAACAGCTTGGTACT
>NW_006408690.1:1388618-1389554 GCF_000296735.1 Chrysochloris asiatica
TTTGTTTGTTTTAATCTTGGTTTCCCTTGCATTATAATATAGATAGACATTGAAGAGGGAGAGAAAGGAATAGTCAGAAACACCACACTAGAAGGCTTATAAGTCCGTCTTCTGCCTATGACTGATTGGAATACCTAAAATAGGGCTACAGCGTACCCAGTGAACGAGGCTTCGTGCGGAGCCTTTGCAATACATAAAAATATAGGTAGAAACCGGAACCACAGCCAGATCTCCAGAGATGAGAAATCTCCACTCGAAAGGATGAGCAGACCAGCCTGGAGCTGCTAGAAGAATAAAGGATACCTCTTGAAAGAAAGACCTGCAGGAAAAATGGAAGTAGATGGGCTGTTACTACAAGAACAAACAAATCGCTTCCCTAGAAAACATCAAGGCAAGTGGCCAGGTCCTCTCAACGCAGACTCCCTTCCAAGAATAAGACTCAACAGAAATGCATGTTCTGATTGGTGACCACACACATCACCGATGGGGGGAAGTGGGTAAAAGCAGCAAGCTTTTTAGAAGCAGCAAGCTAAGCCCTACAATGCTCAGTGGACTTCTGTGGACCCAGTTGGGGACCCATTGGCAAGCACTGTGAAACACTCTTGGGCCCAGAGTCAGTGGCGTAGCCTCGGAGGACTCGAGAGGAGAGTGGAGCTACTGGCTAACGGGAAGAGAAGACATATGCACAGGAGTGCCCACACTTGCAATTGATACCCATGTGACCTGGACAGGATGACTGGATGATTGGAGCTCAACCAGGAGAGGAAAGAAGAGGGGGGAAAAAAAAAAAGAGTGAGCTAATACAGTCTGATGAACTTGACCTATACCTATGGAGTAGCGACTCAAAAGAGGGAACAAATCCTCACAGCAACAAACATTCACACACACACCCACACACAGAGTGGACAGAGAAGGGCAGCTTGGACATTGGATACT
>NW_006408690.1:1389969-1424956 GCF_000296735.1 Chrysochloris asiatica
TTTGGACCCAGAGAGGGAAAGGGACTGTGGGCCAAAAACTGGGGGAGGAGGGGGAAGTGTAGGGGGCGGGTTTCTGGGATATACCCTTTGGGTGGTTGATGATGCATGGAGGGGATTGGAACCATGGTAATGAGATGATATAAGATGGAATGAATGTAAAACTAAAGTTCCCCCATGTAAACTATCATATACTTCACAATAAGACATTTAAAAAGAAAAAAAAAAGGTAGATTTTGCTTTTATCTAGAAGTTAGAATTAATAGAACTTGGTGATTGATTGACACCAGAAGGTATGAAAAAGTGAGCAGTTTCTAACTTTAGGCTCCTGCGGTCAACAGATTGGATGATTAAAGAGTATTGTCATTTACTTGAGAGTTTTAAGATGATATAGGGAGCAAATGAAGAGTAAGAATAGCATACTGAAGTCTTTGGAACCCTGGTTGGTGATGTCAGGCTGAGGTTTTTCATCATAGTACAGAAAAAGTGTGACAACTAAGGTTGGAGGAGAATGTATTTATTTATGAAGAAAGAAGGGATTGGTCATCGTGTTGAATTCTGCAGAAGAGATCTCAAAATAGCCCATCTTGCAATGACATTAAAATAATTTCTGACTTTAACAAGGTCAGTTTAATGGAACAGCATTCAATGAAAGCTAAATTTCTGTGGTTTGAAGTGTAGACAGTTCACTGGAGGAGAATTTGGAGTTGAAGGAAGATTTTCTTTTGTCTTTTAATATTACTGATATTTTAACATATGAATTCTGGTAGACAGGAATTATTGTTAGACAAAATCATTGAGAACATGTGTGAGCTTTTTGTATCCAGAGTACAGAGTTAACTTTATGTACACCAAAACCTCACTCACTGGCATTAAGTGTATTCTGACTCATAGAGACCCTGAATAAAGTTTCTGAGCCTGTAAGTCTTTATGGGAGCAGAAAGCATCATCTTTCTCTTGTGGAATGGCTGGTAGATTCAGACTGCTAACCTTGTGGTTAGCACCCAACTTGTTGTTAAGTGCTGTTGTTTCTGACTCATAGCGACCCTGTATAGGATTTCCAAAGAGCACCTGGTGGGTTTGAACCACCAACTTTGCTGTTCACAACCGACTTAGAGATATCCAGTGTATTATGAAAAATATATGTTGTTGTTGGGTGCTACCAAGATGTTACCGAGATGCGAATATGACAAAGTAGAACTACCCAAAGGACTTCCTTGGTTGAGATCACTACGGGAACACATTGCCAGATCTTTTCTCCTACAGATCAACTGGTGGGTTTGAGAAGCCTCCAGGACGTCTTGAAAAATATATACCCATATAGGTTTTCTGATCTTTTGTGATTCTTGGTTTTAAACTCTCGGAGAGTCAGATCACGATGGATTCTTTTTCACTACCTCAACAAATAGCATACAGCCAGCCTTAGTAAATCAGTGATAATTTAAGTCAAGACTGAAAAGGAAGTTCCCAGTGCCTGTGAACTGTGACCAGGAACATGGGGTTTCAGTGACAGAGCAGAGATGCATCATGGTGAGTTTGTGCTTTAGTGGAGGGCATTGATTCATTTCTAAAAAGTCTTGAGCATTTAGAATTTGCATTTAAGGAGACTTTGAATCTATTTCTGTAGGAGGATCTAGGAAAATGGGCGTGCTGACTTGGAGAGATGTAATCTTGACATTTTCCTGAGTCAGTTTCAACCCCCACAAAGCATCTTGCTGTGTGCCAGTGTGAAGTTTGCAGACTTGCAATGTCTCTGTGCCAGAGGCTACATTGCCATCATTTAGTCCTATTTTCTGAGAGATGACTCCAGTCAATATAACAAGAACATTTCAAAGATTAATAATAGAAAATAGTTTCTTTTAAATTTTTTACTGTGTCATAAAATAAAACATCCTCTTCTCTCCTCCAGTGCTGCCGTGGCCACCCCCCACCCCCCCCCCCCCACAACCAGTCCGTCATGCTTTTTAAACCAGCTTCAGGCAGCTGCTGAATAATAGAGACAAAATGTAGTTCTTTTTCTCCCTGGTGAAATACTGCATTATTTGTTATTCATGAGTCCTTGTTTTCCTGGAAGATTGATTAAATATGTGGGTGATGTGTACCCTATCATTTCCTGGAGGCCTTTTAGATTTCCTCTGTTAGAGTATTTTCCTTTTGCTTTAATAAACTTGCAAATAGTTATGAAGAAGAAGCCGCTGGATGTTAGTATAACTAACATGCTTTAGTATCAAGTCCCCCAAAGTCCCACTCCCAAATTAGTAGATTCAACATTTTATGGTGATTCTTCACAAATTATATAGAATATTATAAACATATAATTGTTGTCTTTTGAAATAATCCAGAGACCCAGTTACTATTTCATCTTTCCAGTGTCAACCTTTTTGTCTTCCTTTATGCCTCTGTGGTATTTCCACCTGCTTTTTGAATAAGACTCAGTAATTTCAATACAGCAGGAAACTCTGGAATTAGATAAGCCTTCTGTGAAAATGGAGCAGAACCATGTCAGATATTTGCCACCAAAAAGAGAAAGAAGTAAGAGACTAGACTGATAGAAACCCCTCAGTTCTCACTGTTATGCTTTCTTCATTTGGTTTTGAGATAAATGTCTCTGAAGAAGTTCTGATGATTATCTTTCATAAGAGAGGGGCTTCAGTGTTCAGGAAATTCATATAGGGAGGAAACACTCCACTTCTATGTCCTGAAATGGAGATTCATTTTCTAAGATCTGAGCTGAATAAATACACTGGAAAGGGAGAGGTTTATTTTTGGATATGTAACAGGTGTAGGAATGAACTGCATTTCTTAAAATACATTTCATATACAGGCAGTTCTTGGAGTTAGTAATGAGATCTGTTCCTAACTGTGTCTTTAAGTCTTAAAGTAGAATTTGTAGATGAAGGGGATCAGGTGCATAGTGTATGGTGCATATAATTCTTATTTCGCCTTACTTTGTTGTTGTTAAGTGCTGTGAGTTGGTTCCAACTCATATTGACCTAGTATATATAGGGTTTGTTTGTTTACAGACTCAGAAAGCCTCATCGTTCTCCTATGAAGCAGCTAGTGGGTTCTAACTCATCTAGCAGTTAGCAGTCCAACATGTAACCCACTATCCCACTATGCAACTAGGGATCCTTATTGTTAGTTTAGTGCAAAAAAAAAAAAAAAAAAGGATCCCTGATGGTACAGTCAATCAAGGTCGGGGGTTCAAACTAACCAGCTACGCCACGGAAGAAAGATGGAACTGTCTTCTCCCATAAAGATTTTGTTTTGGAAGCAGTTCTGCTCTGTCCTATAGGAATCGACTCAATGGTAGTGGGTTTATATTTTGGAATGTTCTAGTACTTTGTGGAGAGTGGTTACTTTCTTCTGAGCCAGATCTCTGGTGTTGAATCCTGTGTGACTTTTGACAAGTTACTTCAGCAGTCTGGGCCTCAGTTTTCTCATCTGTCAAATGGAGATAATAATACAATTGGTATAGAATTATATGTGTATGTAATACAGCACATAGCATTGGCATGTAATTAACACTCCATTAATATCTCACATACTTTTTCTTTGCATGCTTCATGATTTAGTTTCCAGGTATTCAGGTAACTATAACTACTTTATAAGTAGAAAAGACATTTCTAGAGAGTACTTAATATTTTGGGATTAAAATATATCTGGTGTACAAAACAAGATAGGAAAAAAAAAAAAAAAAGAAATAAAAACTAAGCCTAAGAATTCAAAAAATAGCCATAAAACTTCTGAAGCTCCAGAGGGCATTAGTGAATTTCATCACAGATCAGTACCTATTGTTCAAAGTAATGATTCTGACTCAGGAAGAAAATGTTAAATTCTGTTCATCATGTTCAGGTCAGAGAGACTGGAAAGTATTTTACATTTTAGGAAGATTCTAAAGCAAAGTAAAAAATGGAAAGGCATTTCTAGAGGGTTTTGAGTTTTAAAAACTATATTGTGTTTTCATTTTTGGCTACCTCTTTTAAATCACGTATTAGCTTTTCTTCACAACTATGTGTTAAGTGTGATTCTTAGGCACAAATGTTCCATTAAATGACAAACAACACTTCCCCTGTAAAATCTCATTTTAACCTTCATTTAAGCCATTCTTTGGCTCAGTAGTACCTCCACATAAAATATAACATGACTGTCAGGCCGAAAAAGTTTTGTTCTATAAATAATGTTTACAAAAAGTCGACAGTCCATGACATGAGCTGAATTGTACTCCATGCCAGTTATGTGTTACAGAATGACCTGAGTTTACATGTGCTTTGTTAGCGGTGAGACCATTTTGTTCTAAACTCTTGACCACCATTACTTCCCATCTGGATCTAGTTTACTCCTAGAACCTGGGTGTGATTGTGAGTTATCCTTAGTAAATCTCTACTGATGACTTGGTAATGTCCATCAGAAAAGTGTCTAAACTTTTGGTTAGTACGTCAATCCCAGGGATATTACAAATCTTCATATGGGGAGTTTAGTGGGTTTTCAGAGGCTCTTCATGGAGTAAGAAGTTCTACTTTTTCCATGTCTGCCAACTTAATATGCAAAATATACCATAGATTCATTAAATATTATATTGGAGTAATAATCTTATGATTTTCCTCTGGATTAAGTGAGGGTCTATGTTTATATTCTGGATCGCTGAGGAGAAAAAATGATTAATAGTAGCCTCTTAGTACAAACAGAATAAACATAAATTGAGTAGTGTTTATACTTATGGGGAATCTTTTTTAAAACTTCATTGCTGCATTTAAATTAATCATGTAGGAGTCTGACTGCTAACTTCAAGGTCAGCAGTTTGAAACTACCAGCTGTTCTATGGGAGAAAGATGAGGCTTTCTGCTCCTCTAAAGAAACCCTAGTCAGGGTTGCTATGAGTTGGAACTGAGTCCATGGCACACCACCACCACCAATCTTGAAAATGTATAATTTTGCCTGAGAAGAAGAAGTGATAAGGTAGTCTGAGAATTGTGATCGTGGAAGGCACAAGAATGTATGATAAGTTCAATGTAAGTTTATAATAATTAATAGAAAAATAGGATAGACCCAAGGCAGGTAGTCTCTGTAACCTTAGAGGCGGAGTGTAAAGCAGGGTACCAGGCTTGTATTGAATTTAATTTACTTAAAGTCTTTTTCTTTTCTTTGAAATCATTAAGGTAATTTAAGAGTGGCACAAAGAGTTTGAAGTTACTAATAATTCATATTGCTGTATTTTCTAATAGTTAAATAGGAAACCGTTTAAGTTCATTGTTGGTAAGTATGCATTAACCCACAACCCACACCAGCGCTCCACTTTTTAAGTTTAGTGGAATTTATATTTAGACTTGTAGTCCAGATGTTGTGCTATGGAATAATACAGTGGACCCAAGGTTGATTTGAGCCTCAAGTTTGGGAGTTCAAAATCACCAGCTGCTTGGAAACCCTATACAGGTCAGAAAGGAGTCAAAAGTGCTTAACAACAACATATTAATGGAATCAGATCAATTTTTTTTTTTTTGGTCCTTAAACTTTCTTTTTTTTTTTTTTTAACTCTAGCTACTTTATGTTGTTGTTGTTCAGTGCTGTAGAGTTGGGTCTGAGCTGAAGTGACCCTGTAAAGAGTTTCTGAGGAGAGACTGGTGAGATTGAATCACTGACCTTGAGGTTCAGATGACCTTGCAGTTCAGTGTATTAACCCACAGCGCCACACCAGGACTCCAGCTACTTTATAGCAGGGAGATATTCTTATTCCAATTAACTTTTCAATCTGCCTTTTTGTTGCTGTCAGTTGATGGCTCTTACAACAGGCCTGCCATAAACATTTAAATTTCTCAACAGACATCATTGTTGTAATGTTGAGTCATGTTATTAGGAAACTGTTGTTGTGTTGTTGTTAAGTATTGTTCAGTCAGTTCTGACCCATAGCTACCCTGCATAGGGTTTCAGAGAATCAACTTGTGAGACTGAACTGCTAACCTTGAGATTTAAACCAACTTTGCTGCCCAGAGCATTAACCCACAGCACTATTTTAATAAATAGCAGTAATCTCCAAATTCCAGTCAGGAAAATATTGAAAGTACACTCTGTATTCTTAGTATTTAAGACTTGTCTTACCTGTATCATGTTTTTAAATGTTTTATTGTAAATTATGTGATAGTTTACATGGGAGAACATTAGTTTTATATTAATCCTATCATATATCATTTCATTGCCATGGTTACAATCCCCTACCAAAGGGTATACCCTACAAGCCTGCCCCCTGGTCTTAAACACACAGCCCCTCTCCCTCTCTGAGTCTAAAGTCCCCAGCCGCTCCATCTCTCCATGTCATCATCTCTGCTTCCATCTCTGGTGTCACTGCTTCTCTGGATAGGGTCCAGCACTCTGCTCTTTCCCTTGATGGTCCCAGGGAACTCTGCTTCTAGACTGCAAAGTTAATCACTTCCCTCCTTGCTACAAAACATCTACCTTTACATTTCCAACCCTCACAATCAGTCCTGATAACAATTATTCATTATTGTATCACAAGAGACCTATCCCCATCTCCTTTCATCTGCCCAGCCCAGACAGATTAGATACTACTCAGTGGAGGTTCTACCTTCCTCCATGCCCTCTGGATCTAGGCTTCCTCTTGAAAGCTTGTAAGCCAGTCACGTCCTGCTTTTGCAACCCACCCATTTTGAGTAGCCAATGTCCAAGTTGCCCATCCCTGTCTACTCTGTGTATGGAGGGGGTGGGAATGATCCTTGCTGTAAACACTTGTTCCCTCTTTTGAGCTACTGCATCCATAGGTGTAGGTCAATTTCATCAAATTATATCAGATTACTCTTTTTTTACCCCTTCTTTCCTCTTCTAGCTGAGCTCTGATCATCCAGTCATTGAAGCCAGGCCAAGTGGGTATTGTCTGCAAGTGTGCATATTCTTGTGCATATGCCCTCTCTTCTTATCATCTGGACGCTTCACTCTCCACTCTAGTCCTCTGTGGCTATATCACTGACTCTGGGCCCAAGAGTCCCCAGGTCTTGCCACACTACTGGCTAACCAGGTCTCCACCCGGGTTCACAGGAGTCTATTGAACATTGTAGGGCTTAGCTCGCAGCTTCATTGCTGTTTTTTCCCTCACTTTTCCTTATCGATGAGGAATGTGGTCACCAATCAGAGCATGTATTTCCATTGAGACTTAGTCTTGGAAGGAGGTTTGCTCTGAGGGGACCTGACCACTTGCCTTCATGTCTCCTGGGTGAGCAACTTGCATGTTCTTGTAGTAACAGTAGGTCTGCCTCTATTGTTTTGTATTTTTCCTGTAGATCTTTCTTTCAAGAAGTATCTTCTGTTCTTCTAGCTGCTCCAGGCTGTTCTGCCCATCCTTTCAAGTGGAAATTTCCCATCTCTGAAGATCTGGATGTGGTTCAGGCTTCCACCTATATTCTTATGGAATGCAGAGGCTCCCTAGGAAGCCTGGGCACTTTGTAGCCCCATTATAGGTATTCAAATCAGTTATAGGCAGAAGATGGACTTACAAACTTTCTATGGTGATATTTCTGACTATTTCTTTCTCTCCACCTCCAGTGTCTATTTTATAATGGTATGCAAGGAAAACCAAGATTCAAAGGACAGCCAAGCATCCTAACATTATTTCCCCCCTTTCGCCCATTGCAACCATGTCTTAATCCGTGTATCCCAGAGCCCTGTTGTTCCAAGGTTGTGCATACATCACTCTTTACCTCTGTCCCACTTAGCCCATGCAAACCTGCCTAATTGTTTTCCCATCTGCTTTGTTCTTCCGTTCCCTTCCCCCATCTTATATATTGCCCGCCTCCCCAGCACCTAAACTATCCTGTGTCTATTCCCTGCCCTGTGCTCCAACTTCCTCTCCCTCCCCTCCCCCACCCCCACATCCCAGCAACCAGCTTAGAATCCACCCCCTTTTTGTATGGGTTCTTTTTCTTAGTCTTTTACAGTAGTGGTCCTATGCAGTATTTCTCTTTTGTGACTGACTAATTTCATTCAGCATAATGTCCTCAAGGTTCATCCATGTTATGTGGTGGCTTGCAGCTTCCTTGTTACTCTTCAAGGTAGCATAATATTTCATTGTGTGTATGTACCACAGTTTGTTTATCTATTCTTCAGTTAATGGACACTTTGGCTGTCTCTATCTTTTTGCTATTGTAAATAGTGCTGCTATGAACATTGGTGTGCATATATCTACTTGTATTATGGCTTGTATTTCTTGTGGGTAAATACCAAGTAGAGGAATTACTGGATCATAAGGTATTTCTATTTCCAACCTTCTGAGGAAGCTCTATATTGCTTTCCAGAGAGGTTGGACCATTTTGCAGTCCCACCAGCAATGAAGGAGTGTCCTAGTCTCTCCACATCCCCGCCAGCATTTATTGTCCTGTACTTTTTATCTTTGCTGTTATTGCTGGTGTGAGATGGTATCTCATTGTAGTTTTGATTTGTATCTCTTTAATGGCTAGTGATAATGAACATTTCTTCATATGTTTGTGGGCTGCCTGGATCTCCTTCTTGGCGAAGTGCCTGTTCATGTCCTGTGCCCATTTTTTAATTGATTATTTGTCTTTTTCTTGTACTTTCCTATATATTTTAGAAATAAGTCCCTTGTCTGATGTGTCATTGCCAAAGTTGTTTTCTCATTCTGTGGGTTCCTTTTTTACTCTTCTAGTGAAGACTTTTGATGCACATAAGTTTTAAATTTTTAATACGTCCCACTCAACTGTTTTGTCTACTTTTGTTTGTGTAGTTTTTAAAATGTATGGTTGTCTGTGTATTCTCTGAATTAGTGCCCTCACATTTGTCCCTATTTTTTCATTGATGGCCTTCATAATTCTGTGATTCCCATTTAGGTCTTTAATCCATTTTAGTTCGTTTTTGTATAAGGTCTTGTTTCAGTCTTTTGCTTATCGCTTTCCAGTTCTGCCAGTACCATCTTTTGAAGAGACTATCACCTCCACATGTAATATATTTAGGTGTTTCGTAAAAAATCAGTTGACTGTATGTAGATGGATCAATTTCTGCATTCTTGATTCTGTTCCATTGATCTATGTATCTTTCATTGTACCAGTACCAAGCTGTTTTGACCACTGTAGCCGTTTAGTAAATTTTGAAGTCAGAGAGTGAGAGGTTTCCAACCTTATTCTTCTTCTTAAGCAGTGCTTTGCTTATCCTTTCCTTTCCATATAAAGTTTGTAATTGTTTTTTCCATCTCTTTGAAGAATGTTGTTGGAATCTGGATTGGGATTGAATTATATATGTAAATTGCTTTGGGCAGTATTGACATTTTAACAATGTCAAGTCTTCCTATCCAGGAGCATGGTACATTCTTCCATTTTTGTAAGTCTCTTTTGGTTTTTATAGTAGTATTTTGTAGTTATCTTTGTATAAGTACTTTGTTTCTCTGGTCACCTTTATTCCTAGATATTTCATCTTTTGGGTGGCTATTGTAAATGGTATTGCATCCCTAAAGTCCTATTCAATGCTGTCATTTTTGGTATAGAGGAATCCAACCAATTTTTGTATATTGATCTTATATCCTGCCACTTTGCTGAATCTTCCAATGAGAACTAGTAGCTTTTTTACCGAGTCTTTGGGATTTTCTATGTATGGAATCATATGGTCTGCAAATAGAGAGAGTTTTACATTCTCTTTGCCAGTTTGGATGCCTTTAATTTCCCTGTCTTGCCGTATAGCTCTTGCTAAGACTTCCAGCACAATATTGAATAGGAGCGGTGACAAAGGGCATTCAATTGCTCTCCATTGAGAGTAATGTAGACTGTTGGTTTTGTATATATGCTCTTAATTATGTTGAGGAATTTCCCTTCAATTTCTATTTTGTTGAGTGTTTTTATCAGGAATGGATGTTGGATTTTGTCAAATGCCTTTTCTGCATCAATCGATATGATCATGTGGTTCTTTTTTTTTTTTTATTTATATGGTGGATAACGTTGATCGTTTTTCTAATGTTGAACCATTCTTGCATCCCTGATATGAATCCCACTTGATCATGATGTATTATCTTTTTGATGTGTTGCTGGATTCTGTTGGCTAGGATTTTGTTGAGAATCATGAGGGATATAGGTCTCTAATTTTCTTTCTTTTTGACGTCCTTTCTGGTTTTGGTACGGGGGTTATGCTTGCTTCATAAAATGTAAGGAAGTTTTTCATCCTCCTCTATCTTCTGAAATGTTATGAGTAGAATTGGTGACAGCTCTTCTGTAAATGTATGGTAGAATTCTCCAGTGAAGCCATTTGGGCCTGGACTTTTTTTGGTTGGGAGTCTGTTGATAAACTGATCAATTTCTACTTTTGTTATGGGTCTGTTCAGGTTGTCTACTTCACTGTGTGTAAATTTAGATAGGTCGAGTTTATCTAAAAATGTATCCATCTGTTCTACGTTTTCAAATTTTTGGAGTACAATTCTTCATAGTATTCTGTTATTATCCTTTTGATTTCCTTTGGTTCCATTGTGACATTGCCCATATGGTTTCTAATGCGTGTTATTTGTGTCTTCTCTCTCTTTTCTTTTTGTTAGGTTTGCCAATGGTCTGTCGATTTTGTTGATTCTTTCAAGAAGAACCAGCTTCTTGTCCTGTTGATTGTTTCTATAGTTTTTCTGTTTTCGATCTCATTTATTTTTCTACTTCTTTCTAACCTGTGAGCCTTAACTCTGGGTAAATTGCTGCTCTTTTGATCTGTTTCATTGATTGCTCTAAGGAATGCATACCTACTTGATGTTATTGTTCATCTGTTAGGCCTGTCTGCAGTTTGGTTGAAAGTGGGGGTAACTTTGGTTCTAAGCCTAAAGAGTGACCAAAGATCATAGTCATGGGGTATCACCAGTGTCTGTCAGACTAGTTGCTGTTAAGTGCCTTGGAGTCATTTCTGACTCTTAGCGGCCCTGTATGGGGTTTCTGAGTGACTAGTAGTTTAAACTGCTAACCTTGCGGCTCAAACGGATCTTGAGGTCGACTAGTAAGCTTGGTCTTTTTTTAGATTTTGAATTTTCTTCCATTTTTTTTTTTTTTTTTTTTTTTTTTTTTTTTTTTTACCAACTCTATCCAGGACTATTGTGATTCCTTTCAGAGAGGTCAGCAATTGTAGCAGGACACCATGTGATTCTTCTGGTTTCAGGGTTATGGATGCTGAGGTTTGCATGCTCGATTAGTTCTTTAGACTAATTGCTTCCATGAATCTTTGGTTTTCTTCATCTTCTTTACTTGGGATAGACAGAGACCAATAGTTGCACTGTAGATGGCTGCTTGTAAACTCTTAAGATCTGAGCGGATAGTCACTAAAGTATAATGTAGAACATTGTCTTTGTGAACTAAGTTATATTAACTGATCTTGGTGACATCCCCTCCCTCCAACCCCACCCCTCCACTTACTATGGTCCTAAGTCTCTAGGCACCGTGATGTATTCCCTCAAAGTATTTGGTTATAGCTAAGAAATTTATATGACTTTGTCCCTGATTGCTCTATTATAAACATGGATATATTTATAACTCTTACAAATATAATGGGGCTGAAAAAATTCCACTCTTCTCATTCCACTCTTCCATGAAGCCCCCTTGCATGTATGTAGAAGTCTGCCAAACCTATATGTGGTTGTGAGTGTAGTCACTTTTGCCTACTCATACCTGTTTGTCTTGTCTTCTGTGTCCACTTGTAGAGTAATGTTTACTATTTATTACTGGTAATGCATGATTGTGTTTGCAACAGTGTAACCACAAAAGGGATTCTAGTAGCATGTCACTAAATCAGCCAATACTCAGATATAGGGCTCAGAACAAAGAGCGAAGTATTTATTGTGCATCAACATATAGGAGGGTAGAAGAACTGGAATCTCCCAGATCTGTCTCCCCAAACAGAGGGCACCCTGGAGATTTTAAGAGGGGAAAATCATTGTTGTATTATTTTTCTAGTCCACTAGTTACAGTGGTCTACAAGAACTCCCTGAGTGGCCTAGTCTTACCTGATCTCTTAGCTTTATATGCCATTTTTATGCAAACAACTCCCAACTATACAGCCTAGACATTGCTTCTAAATTCTTGTTAATCAGAAGATCTTTTTAATGTCTAGAGTAATTTTTAAGTTGATTATTCAAATTTATATACAAAATTGAACTTCAAATCTTTCCTGCAAATCTGCTCAACTTGCATCCATTCTCACGAATACAATGGCACAATTAGTCTTATGGTTACTCAGTCTCAAAACCTTAGTGATGGTGGTTGTGTGCTGTAGGGTTGGTTGAGGCTCATAGGTATCTTGGATAGGGTTTCTGAGGTTGTAAATCTTTACAGGAACAGAAAGCCTCATCTTTCTTTTGTGGAACAGCTGGTAGTTTTGAACTGCTGATATGGAGGCTAGCAGCTCAACTAGTAACCACTATGGGATGTGCCCTTTATTCTTCTCTTCCTTATATCCAACACTTAACTCATTAGGGAATCTTGCTGCCTTCTTCAATTTATATCAGACTGAATGATTGTTCTTAGTGTACAAATTTTTAGAAAAAGAATCAGAGAGGTCAAGAATCATCCTAAATCCATTGAACTAGTAAGTTATGAAACCAGCATTCAAATTTTTATTTTCTGACTTACCACAAATCCTATGTCCTTCCCATAATACCAGTGCTTTTCCAAAGTAATGTTATAATTGTTTTATTTTTAATTGATACACTTCAGCAATATGTTTGACCCATTGTATAACTAGATCTTTTATAAGAGTATGTGTTATTTTAGTAAGGGCCAATAGGTGTTCTGTGGGCACACAGTAGTTATTTCATAAATACTTGCCAGTTAGTCAAATTGATTGGAATTTACTTACCCCCTTTTTAAAAAAATAATCTAGGCTAAGAACCATAATTTCATTTGCAAGATATAATTGGATATAAATATGAATGGTAGTAGTGGTGATAATGTGCCATTGAGTCAGTTCCGACTCATAACAACCCTGTATATGTTTTCCAAGGCTATAAATCTTTACAGGAACAAAAAGCCTCATCTTTCTCCTGCAGACAACTGGTAGATTCAAACTGCTGACCTTGTGGTTAGCAACCCAGCTTATAATTCACTATGCCACCAGATCTCCTTAAAAGTGTGTATCGAGAAAGAAAAATGTGTGTTAATAAAGTAAAATAAAATAAGATCTTTTAGAAAACTTCTTTTCAAAGATTTTCTTGCCACATCACTATGAAGTTTGAACATTACCTCTTGCTACTTTATATATAAATACTCTTAGTGTTTTCATGATATTTCATATTGATTTTGAAGCTAACCATTTAGGCTTAGATTGTATAGTTATTATTTAAATTATGTAGATTTTTCTTTTAAGTATAAATAACTTAAAGAATAATTCTATAATCTAAACATCTCTGTATCAGAGAGACACTTTGTAAATTTTAAATCCACTAGATTATAAGCTCCTCTAATGGATTATAATGGCAAAAAGGAAAAGGGTAGGGATCCTGGTAGAATGATATCAGAAAAGAAATTTCTTTTTTTATTAGATTCTTGAAAGGACACTGTTTACTCAGATAATAGAAGTTGGTAGTAGTGGTGGTAGTTATGTGCTGTGGAGTTGATTCAGACTCATAGCAAGCCTGCATAAGGTTCCTGAGACTGTAAATCTTTACAGGAGCAGAAGGCCTCATCTTTCTCCCACAGAACAGCTGGTAATTTTGAACTGCTGACCTTGAGGTTAGCAGCCCAACACATAACTACTATGCTACTAAACTCCTTACAAAAAATGTTATCCCTTGCTTATGTTTATATAATTGCACATAGCAGAAATGGAGTATGTTAAGCCGAATTTTACCGTGGTTATGTGAAATCCTTGATAGAGGCTAAAATTAATTTTGGGAAATGTCAATTAAAGTATTTGGAAAACTAATAATTGTTTTTCTGCATTGTATATACAGGTACAGTTTTTAAATTATTATCTTTTTTTTTTTTTTTTTGATCAAAGAGACTTTAGGTAGAGTCCTTGAGAACTAATTTTATCTTTTTTATTCTCTTCTAAATTCCTGGTATGGCACTATAGGATTAGCGCTGGGCTTCAGACTATAAGGTTGACAGTTCAAACCCATGAGCAGCTCCTCAGAAACCCTAAACAGATTCTTTATGAGTCAGATCCTACTCAAAGGCACTTAAATAATGTAACTTATTTAAGTGCCTTTGAGTAGGATCTGACTCATAGAGACTCTGTTTTGCATTTGAATACATACTTGTTTTGTTATATTGTTCTGAGGATAAAATGTGGTGAATACCAAACTTATAAAAGTAATTTTTACATGCCAGATTCTGTCTACCCATTCATTCATCCACCCATTCATGCATCCAACTATTCATCCACTCACCTACCTATGTATTTACTTACTTTTGCTTTGATAAAACTATTTAGTATGAATTCTTTCTTGAAGTTTTCTCACAGACTTCAGCTACACCTTCTAAAACAATATAAAACTATATCTAGAGTCCAGGATTCTCTCGTGGCAATTGAATGAACTAAAGATATGGTGCCACTGCAGTTCTAATGATGTTTATTAGAAAAGAAATTCAGTTTACTACTTGTAAAAATATATCTGTGGACAAAATATCCTAAAGTAAAAGCTAAGAAAATATTTTATTTATGGAAAAGTGTTAGCTCTGTCACCACTTAGAACAATGGATAGCTTTGGATCTTTATACTGTAAAAAAAAAACTATAAATGACTGTATTGCTGTCTTTTCTTTTTTATAGTGTATGCCAATTAAAGGCCAAGGATTTGTACTTGGAGCCTACCGGTGCATTTGCAAAACAGGATTCTATCATCCTCGAGTCTTCTCAGTGAACAACTTTCAGAGTAAGTTTCTTTTGATTCTGTGACAAAATATGCCTACATACTCACTGCTAAGAAGGAACACTGGTAGCGTAGCGGATTATTAAATGGCTGCTGACTGCAAGGACAGCAGTTCAAATCTATCCGTCGCTCCATGGGAGAGGTGTGAGTCTTTCTGCTCCTGTAAAGATTTATAGTCTCAGAAACTCTATACAGGGTCACTATGAGTTTGAACCAGCTTGAAGGCACACAACCACCTTTAATACCACCACACTGCTAAGACATGAAATTAACTCGATGGCATCTAAAGTGCCATCAAGTAGGTTCTGATTAATAGCAAAACTTTATAGGGCTTCTGAAGAATGGTTGGTGAGTTTGAACTGCTGACTATCCAGTTCAAACTGACCTTATGGTGGAGTTCTTACCCTACAGTGCCACACCAGGACTACATATCACACATTTTTGTTGTTGTTGTTGGAAAATGCTGTAGAGTCGGTTCTAACCCACAGCGACCCTGTAAAGGGTTTCCAAGAAATGCTTGGTGAGCTTGTACTGCCGACTTTATGGTTCAAAGAGACTTTGAAGTCCAGTGCATTAACCCACAGCATCACACCAGGATTCCATATCACATTATAGCATTATTAATTGTTCAGATTTTCTTTTAACTTTTTTGGAGTTCTATGATGAATCCCTACTTGTTTGGCATTCAGGGCTTCTGGTGTGGCACTTTAGGGTAAGCACTGGATTGCAAGCAACAAGTTTGGCAGTTCAAACCCACTAACTGCTCCTCAGAAACCCTAAGCAGGTCACTATAAATCAGAATTGACGGGACGACACTTAACAAAACGTTGGCATTCTTGTATCACTTATGGAATTTTAGTCTTAGATTTCATTTACAATACTTTTATATATAGCCCTTCCCCAACAAATGTGTTTGCTTTAAGGATATTTAGTTTTAAATGTAAATGAAAATATTCTAACTGCTGTGTAAGACTAATTGAGGTGGCATTATTGACAGCGTCAGACAATTCCTAAGATGAATTCTACTAGTTTGTTTGTTCGTCAGTTGCTTATATATTAGTATTCTATGCGACAGAACATTACAACGTTAATTGTTTAAAATAACAAATTTATTATCTCACAGTTTCTACTGCAAAATAGTCAGGAAATCAATAAAAGGTTAGCTGGATTGTCTCCTCAGTGTATACAAAACCAAAAACCAAACCTGTTGCTGTCAAGTTGACACTGGCTTACTGTGACCCTAAAAGACACAGTAGAAACCCTCCAGGGATTTTCTAAGGCTGTAAATCTTTATGGGAGCAGACAGTTGCGTCTTTCTTCCATAAAGTACTAGTGAGTTTGAACCTCTGACTTTTGTTAACAGGCCAATGCTTAACCCACTGTGCCACTAGGACTCTTTGCTCAGCCTATCATTAGCCTGAAATCATGACGTTGGCCTGGACTGAGATCTTATCTGAGGCTTAGCAGTCTCTTCCAAACTAATTCAAGGTGTTCAGAGAATAGTTGCCTGCAGTTTATAGTCTAAGGCTTTCATTTTCTTGACAGCAATCAGCTGGGGTCAGCTCCTATAAGTTGTCTTCCGAACCTAGCAATGTGAACTAAACCATGGCAACATACTCATGTAGGGGTAAAGGAGAATCTCCACAATCTTCTAAATTAGTCTTATGTAACACCATGTAAGACTTCTGGTATGGCACTGTAGGTTAAGCATTGAACTGGGAACCACAAGGTCAGCAGTTTAAACTCATGAGCTGCTCACCAGAAACTCTATACAGGGTTGCTATGAGTCAAAACCCACTGAATTGCACCTAACAACATCATGTGAACATAAGAGTGGCTATCCCATCATTTTGTCATGCAGTGTAATATGATCAAAAGAGAGATCATCCCAAATTTTCATAAATCTACCCACACTTAAAAGGGAGAGGATTAAATAGGATATGTACACCAGGATGTGTACACAAGGGTATTGGTGGTTGAGTAGAAATCTGTCTAGTAAAATCCATTCTCTGATCACCAATGATTAATGACCTTCCCAAATGCAAAATGCATCCATTATTCTCTCCCAAACTGACATTCCCAAAGTGTAACCTCATTATAGTATCAGTCAGAGTCTAAAAACCATCTTCAAAACCTAAATCTCATAATTTTATCAGCTCAAAGTCTAAAATTTTATGAACTCAAAGTCCAAAATCAGGTCCTGATTTGGTTAAAGCTTCAATGTTTATTTCATTAAACACAGTTGCTAGAATATAGTCTTTTTTTCATATGTGATTTTTTTAAAATTCAAAGAAAAAAAATTAATCTGTCTTCAAAGTGCTCAAACATACAGTGGTGGGACCGTCATAGGATAACTGTTACAGGCATTCTGGTTCAACCTTAGGAAAACAGTAGGAAAATAAAAAGTAAAAAGCAGTCTTTGATTAGGTTTCAGGACATGAAAAGAATTTTTTTTGGCTTTCCGCTTTGCTCTCTGGCTCTTGGTTCTGCCTTTTGAGTCATTCTTGTTTTTTTCATGAGAGGAATCATGTGATTGTTACTTGAATAGTTTTATCAGCATGCTTTCTGCCGGTAGAATTTTGAGGCGCCTGCAGCTTCCTTTTATTTGATACGTTTCCAATAATTTTTCTGTCTTAATTTAGTCATTTTTCTGATGAAATACTTGACTCATGAATTTGTGGGACTTCCATGAACTTTACAGGGATTCACTGCACTCTATACAAAGTCATACCCACAAATCTCTTTGAGATAATCTATTGTCTAGCTTGGCTTCCTGCTGAAATGGCTGATGGACAATGCTCTTAAGCTTCCTACAAACCCTCTGGTCTGGTGGAGATAGTCTTTGCATACTTTTAATCTCGTTAAAGAACACTTTGTGTCACTAAGTAGTCAAATTCTTTTTTAATTTCTGAGGTTTTAGCAAGAAGGTATACAGTCACATACTGTTTTGCATTCAGCATCTTTTGCTGTTAGGACAGGCTAAGAAAAATTTAAAAAATTATTTAATTCTAAATCCTTTAGATTTAGTAGTTCTTCCTTCAAACTTTCTCCCTTTATACATTTTACTATTAAAAGCTAGAAGACATTGGACAGCATCTTCAATTCCAGGACATGAAAATAATTTTTTTTTTTTTATAATAGAGAATAGGAATCTTGAGGGTCATCTTAGAATTCTACCCACCAAATGTGTTTGTTTTGTTGATGTTAGGTGCTGTCAAGTCACTTCCGAATCATAGGTACCTTGTGCAAAACAGAACAAAACACTGCCCCTTTTCTGCACCAGCCTCACAGTCATTGTTAAGTTGGAGCCCATTGCTGTTGCCATTATTTATGCCAATCCATCTCACTAGGGATCTTCCTCTTGTTTTCTGATCAGCCAGTTTAGCAAGCATGATGCCCTTCTCCAGGGACAAGTTTCTTCTCATAATATATCAGAAGTATAAGAGATTAAGTCTCCCCATCCTGGCATCTAAGGAGCATTTTGGCTGTACTTATTCCAAGACAGATTTGCTTGTTTTCTAGCAGTCCATGGTATTTTAAATATTCTTCTCCATCACCATAGCTCAAATGCTCAAATGCATCAATTATTCTATGGTCTTCCATATTCACTGTCCAACGTTCACATTCATATGAAACTACTGAAAATTCCTGGGCTTAGGTTAGATGTACATTAGTCCTCAGGCTGACATCTTTGCTCTTGAAAGCTTTAAAAAGATCTTGTGCAGCAGATTTGCCTAATTCAGTACATCGTTTCATTTCTTGACTGCTGCTTCCATGAGTGTTGATAGTGTATCCAAGCAAAATGAAATCTTTGACTACTTCAATCTTTTCCCCATTTATCATAATGTTATTTATTGCTCTAGTGGTGAGCATTTGTCTTTTCTTTACATTGAAGTGCAACCCATACCAAAGGCTGTGATCTTTGATCTTCATTGGTAAGTATTTTAAGTCGTCTCACTTTCATCAAGCAAGGTTGTATAATCTGCATATTTTAGGTTGTTAATGGGTCTTCCTCCAGTCCTGATGCCATGTTCTTCTTCATATAATCCAGTTTCTCAGATTATTTGCTTAACATGCAAATTGAATAAGAATGCAACCCTGGAACACAACTTTCCTGATTCTAAACCATTAGGTATTCCCTTGTTCAGTTCAGATAACTACCTCTTGGTCTAGATACAGGTTCCTTATAAGTATTATTAAGTGTTCCAGATTATTCATTCTCCTCAATGTTGTCCATAGTTTGTTATGATCCACATAGCCCAAAGCCTGTGAGGAGTCAATAAAACACAGGCAAACATCTTTTTGCTATTATCTGCTTTCACTTAAGATCCATCTGACATCAGCAATGAAATCCCTCATTCCTCATCTGAATCTGGCTTGAACCTCAGTAGTTCCATGTCAATGTACTGTTGCAGCATTATGAATTATCTTCAGCAAAACTTTACTTGCATGTGATTTCTGCATTCTATTGGGTCACATATATTTGGAATGGGCATAAATATGGATCTCTTCCAATTGATTTGCTAGGTAGCTGTCTTCAAAATTTGTTGGCATAGATAAGTGAGTACCTCCATTGCTACATAACTTTGTTGAAAGATTCCAGTTTGTATTCCATCAATTCTCAGAGCCTTGATCTTTGCTATTGCCTTCATTGTCAAAGTATACCTTGTACTTCATCCTTCAGTACCATTAGTATTTGATCATATGCTAGCTCTTGAAATAGTTGAACGTCAAACATTTCTGTTTGGTACTTTGCCTCTGTGTAGTTCTTCAATCTTCTTTTGATGCTTTCTTCATGTTTAAAGAGTTTACTCATTGTTGTAGTTGTCATTGTGAAGTGCCTTTGAGTCACTTTCAAGTCATAGTAACCCAGTATAAGATTTCAGAGGAGTGGCTGGTAGGCTGAACCAATGGTACGTTTGAAATGATTTTGCCTATAGACTCGTTCAATATTGCCAATCAAGGCTTGGTTTTATTTTCTTCAGTTCTTACAGCTAGAGATATGCTGAACCCTTTGGTTTTCTAACTTCAGTTCTTTGCATGTATAATAATTAACTTTGTCTTCTTGAGCTGCACTTTGAAATTTTTGTTCAGCTTTTACTTTCTCATATCTTCCATTGGCTTTAGCGTGTCTACTAGTGGATAGGAAGTTTCAGAGTCTCTTCTGATATCTATTTTTGTATTTTCCTTCTTGTTTTCTTAATCATCTTTTTCTTTCTTCCTTTATGATGTGCTTGGTTAACATCACACAACTCTTCTCATCTGTAGTCATTAGTCTCTAGTGAATCCAGTCTGTTCTGAGATGATCTCTAAATTCAGGTGGTATATGTTCAAGGTCAAATTTTGGCTCTTGCAGAATTGTTTTAATGTTTTTCAGCTTCAGCCTGAACATGTATATGAGCAATTGATAGTCTGTTCTATAGGTTGTCCAAGCCTGGTTTTGGTTGGTAATATGTAGCTTTTGCACCATCTCTTCCGACGAATGTAGTCAATTTGATTTTGATGTATTCCATATGGAGAGGTCCATTTGTATAGTCATCTTTTATGCTGTTTTAAAAAGGTATGTGCAATGAATAAGGCATTGCTTTTGCAAAATTTTGTCATGAGATCTCCATAATAATTTTCATGAGATCTCCATAATAATTTCTGTCACAAACACGATGTTTTTCAACTACTGATCCTTCCTCTTTGTTTCCAAACTTTACATTCCAATTACCAGTAATGATCAATACATCTTGATGGCATGTTTGATCAATTACAGACTAAAGAAGTTGGTAGAATTCTTCAGTTTCATTCTCACTGGATTTAGTGGTTGGTGCATAAATTTGAATATTAGTGGTATTAACTGACCTTAATTGTAGTAAATGGAGGTCCTGAAAGATTTTCTTGATTCTCCTCATCATGGTCAACACTACTTCTTAGGAACAGTTTTTCCCAATCTTATTTTGACTGCCTTCTAATCTCAGGGTCTCATCTACTGGCAGTATATAGTATTATGCTTTGGTATTAGTCATTATGTTTCAATAATCAATATTCTGGTGCTATCTGATTGTGTTTCACTGCTACTCATAAGATTTTCAGTGGATAAACATTTGGAAGTATTCTTCCTCTTCCTCTTCTGAGTCTTCCTTAGTTTGGAGGCTCAGCTGAAACGTGTTCACCATGGTAGAGAGTACTGGCATTCAGAATACTATTGGTATAGCTTCCAGCATCACAGCAACATGCAAGTTACCACAGTATTATAGACTGACAGCCTAGTGGAAAAGCCCCATATCATCAACCAAAACAAGACCAAGACAGACTGTGAAACAGACTATCAATTATTTATATGCAAGTTTAGGCTGAAGCTGAAGAAAATTAAAACAAGTCATGAGAGTCAAAGTATGACCTTGAACACATCCAACATGAATTTAGACATCATCTCAAAAACAGATTTGATGCATTTGATCAATGTCAAATGTATTAGTGTCATAGACAATAATTACAAAAGGCGACTGGAATTGTAGGATGACATCAAGAACATCATACAGAAAAAAAAGCAAAAGGTCATTAAGAATTCAAGAAAGAAGTAAAAGATCAAAATGAATATCAAAAGAATCTCTGAAACTTGCTGTCTAGTTTAGAGTTGCTAAACAAAATGGAAGAAATGAGGGGGCAAAAGAGCTGAACAGAAATTTTCAAAGAGCAGTTTGAGAGGATAAAGTAAAAAATTATAATGAAATATACAAATACCTGGAGTTAGAAAACTAAAAAGGAGTAACATACTCAGCATTTCTCAAAGTGAAGGGACTGAGGAAAAAATGCAAGCCTCATTCTGCAGACTGAAGGATTCTTTGGACAAAATATTGAATGATGCAGAAGCATTGAAAGAAGATGGAAGGAATACACAGAGTTACTGTATCAAAAATAAATGGTTGATATTCGTCTATTTAAAGAGGTAGCATATGATCACAAGCCAATAGTGCTGGAGGAAGAAATCCAGAGACCACTGATGGCATTGGCAAAAGACAATGCTCTTGGAATTGATGAACACAAATAGAATCTCTCAACAAACTGACAAAGCACTGGAGGCACTTACTCATCTTTGCCAAGAAATTTGAGTGATAGCTACCTGGCCAACTGATTGGAAGAGTTCTATATTTGTGCTTATACCAAAGATAGGTGGCCCAATGGGATGCAGAAAGCAAAGGACAATATTATTAATATAACATGCCAGTAAAATTTTGCTAACATTATGCTAAACATTATTTAGAAACAGCTCCAACAGTACATTGACAGGGAACTGCCAGAGGTACAAGCCAGATTCAGATGAGAACGTGGAACAAGGGATAACATTGCTAATGTCTGATGGATCTTGGTTAAAATCAGAGAGTACCAGAAACATGTATATTGTTATTGTTGTTGTTATTAAGTACCATGAAGTCAGAGTTGACTCATAGAAACCCTGTATGTAGTTTTTGAGGAGCAACTGGTTAGTTGAACCACTGAACTTGTGGTTCAAACCAACCTTGAAGTTGAGTGCTTATTCTATGGTGCCACACACAGAATGTTTACCTGTGTTTTATTGACTATGCAAAGGCTTTCAGCTGTGTGGATCTTGACAAACTATGGACAATATTGCATAGAATGAATATTCTGGAACACAATTATGCTCATGGGGAATCGCTCCATAGACCAAGAGGCAGTCATCTGGACAGAACAAGGGGACATAGAATGATTTAAAATCAGGAAAAGTGTGCACAGGGTTGTATTCCTTCAACATCCTTACTCAATCTATATATGCTCAGCAAATAATATGAGGAGCTGGATTATACGAAGAAGAGCATGACATGGAGGAAGACTCAGATCAATGACCACAGTGTTTTTTCTTTTTTCTTTAAAAAAAAAGCTTTCATTGTGAACTGAGTGATAGCTGACATGGGAGGACATCGACTTTACACCATTGTTTCTTTGCAATGATTACAATATCCTCCATGCATCATCATTCAGTAGTATTTACTTCCATTCCCTCTTGTTGTTTTTTTTGTTTTGTTTTGTTTTTGGTGTGGGGAGGTGGGATGTACACAAAAACACTCTGGAATATATAATAATTTAATCAACCAAAGTGCACATCTGCAAGCCTTCCTCCTGGCCATCAGCAGCCAGTCCTTCTCTTTCCATGAGTTCAGAGTCCTCAGCTGCTCCATCTCTCCATGTCCTCATCTCTGCCTCCATATCTGGTGTTGCTGCTTCTCTGAATAGGGTCCCGCATTCTGCTTATGCTCTTCTCCCTTGATGGTCCTAGGGTCCTCTGTTTCTGGACTGTAAGATTAACTGCTCTCCCATGTTTGTTACAAAACTTCTACCTTTACAGTTGTGACAGTCTCAATTAGTCATGATAACAATTACTCACTATTGAATCATAAGAATCTCTTCCCCATCTCTTTTCACTAGACCCATCTAGACAAGATGAAAACTATTCATTGGGGTCTCTACCTTCCTCCTCATACTCTTAAGCTAACCTCCCTCTTGAAACCTTATAAGCCAGTCACTTAATGCCTTTATCACTCCCTCATTTTAGGTAGCCAATGTCTAAGTTGCCCATCCCTGTCTACCCTGTATACAGAGCAGATAGGATTGATACTTGATGTGAAGACTCCTTCCCTCTCAGTTGGTATTTTGAGCTACTACATCTATAAGTATAGGTCAAGTTCAATTTACATTCACTTCCTTTATCAAAAATTGTTTTTTTTAAAATTTCCTTTAGTCTAGTTCTGATTATCAATCCATTGAGACTAGGTAAAATGGGTGCTGTCTGCAAGTTTTTGTGTTCTTGAGCATGTCCCCTCACTTCATATCAGCTGGATGCTTCACTCTCAGCTCTAGCCCTCTGTGGTTATATCCTTGTCCATGGGCTCAAATGTCCCCAGGTCTCACCACACTTTGGGCCAACCAGCCCTACCTCTTCTCTCTCTCACCTCCAGGTCAACAGAAGTCTATGGAATATGGTTGATCTCATTTCTTCATTGCTGCCTTTCCCCCTCTTCCATTCACCAGTAGGCAAACATGGTTGCCAGCAAGCTTACATGCCTGCTCATGTGTTCACTTTGAGATTCAATCTTCTAGTGGGATTTGTCCTGAAGGGACTTGATTGCTTGCCTTGATGGCTTCCTGGAGAACAACTTGCTTGTTCTTGTAGTAGACAATCATATTGCCATTTTTGTTTTGGATTTTTCCTGCTGATCTTTCTTTGAAGATGTATCTTTTGTTTCTCTAGCTGTTCCAGGACAGTTTGCTTGTCCTGTCTAGTGGAATTGTCCCAACTCAAAAGGTTCTGGATCGGGCTCAGGATTCCATCTAAGGTCCTATATACTGCAAAGGCTCTACAAGAAGAACTGGGCAAGTTCTATAGAACCCCCTTTAAGTACTCCAATCAGTTATAGGCTGAAGATAAGCTTATAAGCGTCCTGCAATCATGTTCCCTGACAGTCCTTTCTACCCCATTCAAGTGTCGGTTTTACAATAGTAGGCAAGGGAAACCAATATTTGTAAGACAGTCAAGCATCTTAACATTATTTCCCCTCTTCAGACTATGCCTCTGTTGTTCCAAGGTTGAGCATACATCACTATTTACCTCTGTCCCATTTAGCCCATGCAAACCTGTCTCAGTATTCCTCTATCTACCTTGTTCTTCTACCCCTCCCCCTTCTTGTGTATTGCCTTCCCCAACATCCAAACTATGATGTGTCTGCCGCTTACCATGTGCTCTATCGTCACCCTCAACAGCCCCAAACTTCCCTAACCCACTCCCACCCATAACCAACAAAGAATTTTTTCCCCTTTTAATATGGGTTTCTTTTCTTAAGCTTTTACAATAATGGTCTTATGCAATATTTGTCCTTTTGTGACTGAATAATTTCAACATAATGTCCTCAAGCTTCATCCATGATGTTATGTGGTGGCTTGCAGTTCCTTTATTGTTATTCAAGGTAGCATCATATTCCACTGTGTGTATTTACCAAAGTTTGCTTATCCATTCTTCCACTGATGGGCACTTAGGTTGTCTCCATCTGTTTGCTATTGTGAATGGTGCTGCTATGAACACTGGTGTGCATATATCTACTCATATTCTGGCTCATATTTCTTGTGGATATATACCAAGTAGAGGAATTGCTAGATCATTGGGCAGTGTTTCATTCTGCTGTGCATAAGGTTGCTATGAGTTGGTACTGACTCTATGACACCTAACAAAAACAACAAAGGTATTTCTATTTCCAATTTTCTGAGGAAGCGCTATTCTGTTTTCCAGAGTAATTGGACCATTTTGTATTTCCACCAGCAATGCAGGAGGGGTCCCAATCTCTCCACAGCCTTGCCAGCATTTATTGCCCTCTGCTTTTTTGAACTTTGCTGTTATTGTTGGTATGAGAGGATATATTATTTTGTTTTGATTTGAATTTTTCTAATGGCTAATGATCATGAACATTTCTTCACATATTTGTCTCTTCTTGGTGAAGTGTCTGTTCATGTCCTGTGCCCACTTTTTAATTGGGATATTTGTCTTTTTCTTGTAGAGGTGTTATAGTTTCCTATACATTTTAGAAATTAATACCTTGTCTGATATGGCATTGCAGAAGATTGTTTCCCATTCTAAGACCACAGTCTTTTGTTTGGGTTGCATTGCAATGTAAAGAAAACAAAAATCCTCACTACTGGACCATTAAATAGTATCCTGATGAATGGAGATAAGATTGTAATTGTCAAAGACTGCATTTTGCTTGGATCCACCATCAACACTCATGGAAGCAACAGTCAAGAAACCAAAGACGAATTCCATTAGGCAAATACACTGTGCAGACTTCTTTAAGGTGTTCAAGAGCAAATATTTCAATTTGAGGATTCAGGTGCACCTGACCCAAGCCATAGCATTTTCAATAGCCTCATATGCATGTGAAAGTTGGACAATGAATATGGAGACCTGTCGAAGAATTAATGCATTTGAGTTATGGTGTTGGTGAAGAATTTAAAATCTACTATGAATTTCAAGAAGAACAAACAAATCTGTGTTGAAGAAGTACAACCAGATCCTCCTTAGAAGTCAAGATGACCAGACTTTCTCATTCTTTGGGCATGTTATCAAGAGGGACAATCTCTGGATAAGGAAATAATGCTTGGTAATTGGTGGAACAGTGAAAACATGGAGACCCCCAACAAGATTGGTTGTTACTGGGACAGTAAAAATGGGCTCAAGCATGTAGCAACAACTGTGAGGATGGTGCAGGACCCGGCAGTGTTTCTTTTTGTTGTACATTGGGTTGTTATGGGTTGTAAACAACTCGATGACATCTAACAACAAGTTTCTGATCACAACTGGACAAATAAATAACATTATGATGAGTGGGGAAAGGATTGGGTTATCAAAGACTTTAATTTACTTGGATCCACAATCAATGCTCATGGAAACAGCAGTCAAGAAATCAAATGACATATTCCATTTGGCAAATCTGATGAACAAGATCACTTCAATGCATTCAAAAGCAAAGATGTCAGTTTGAGGACTAAGGTGTGCCTGATCCAAGCCCTTGTATTTTCAATAACCTCATATGCATGTGAAAGTTGGACCATGAATAAATAAGACCATAGAAGAATCAATGCATTTGAGTTATGGTGTTGGAGAAGGATATTGAAAGTACCATGGACTGTCAGAAAAACCAACACATCTATCTTGGAAGGAGCAGAATCAGAATTCACCTTAAAAGCAAAGATGGCTAGACTTCATCTCTCCTACTTGGGACATATTATCAGGAGGGGCCATTCCCTGGAGAAGAACATCATGCTTGGAATAGTGGAGTGTCAACAAAATATATAAAGACCCCCAATATGATGGATTGATGCAGTGGCAGTAACAATGTGATCCAACATAGCAATAATTGTGAGGATGGCATTGGACCAGGTAGTGCTTGTTCTGTTGTGCGTAGGGTCACTATGAGTTGGAACTGACTCAATTGCACTTAAAAACAACAACGTTTCAAGTAATCTTTTATGTAGCAATTGAATACTAATACATTAGCTGTGATAATAGTATATTTTCAGCATGTGAATTCTTTTGTGTGTGTGTGTGTGTGTAGGTATAAGTGCTTGTGTGTGTGTGTGTATATATATATATAATAAAACATAACAGCACCAGAATTACTTTGACATTCTTCACTTTTATGGTCCAGACATAACATATGATTCACCACTGGAAGTTTAAGGGAATTTGTTTTAGTTTATGTTCTGTGAAGGTATTTTGTATCAGGTTTACCCACATTTGTTCTCAGCTCCCACTATGTGACTGAAATAAAACATCTAAATATTTTAGAACCGGAGAATAACTATGCCATTTGCTTATAACGCCACCAGGAAAAACTGGTTAACCTTTAACAGCATCTCTTTATTTAATTTGCACACTCCTACATTCTTCCTTATTTTTAAAAAGCCAGTGCTTTTCACTGGACCTACAATCACTAAGAAAAGGCTGTTTCTTTTCATGAGTTTAACTTCTATATTCTACATATTGCAGCCATGGAAAAGAACCCAGGCTTTTAAGCACCATGAACTATAATTGGGTATAGCTTTGATTCATTTTTGACCTCAGGACTGACTTCTTCAATGACATAGCACATTTCTTGCTATGTGGTATAATTTGAAGTCATTAAAATGTTCTTTGATCAAAAATACCTTTCCTGATGTCCTTGACAGATTGCAAGAAAATCAAGCATTATTCACTTCTTTCCTAAGGAAAGAATACAAATGACCAAAAGAGGAGCTATAATTCAGTACAGCCTTCAACCAAAGATTATCAAAAACATTGTTTATATTGTTGATTTATTATTAGGATGTAATTCATATTCTGATTTTAATAAGCTAAGCCTTTTAATCACAGAATACAGGCAACTAGTATGAGCAGCTTTTTCTTCATACTTTCTTGAAGAGGAATCCATGAAGTAAGAACTAACCACATGATAATCAATTAGTCCAGTGAACTCATGGAACATGTCAACATTGGTCCCCATGACTCTGAGACCAGAACTAGATGGTGCCTGACTACCACTACCTACTGCTCTGAAAGGGATCCTTTAGAAGGTCCTGGAGAGAGTGGGTGAAAATGTGGAACATAACTCAAACTTATTTAAAAAAAACCAACAAGCAAGGCTTACTGATCAGAAAGAGACTGAAGGAACATGATACCATGGCCCTTGACTACCCTTCATTTCTGGAAAGCAACTTACCTATGTGGTCCAATTTTCAGCCAAGCATTGGAGGTGGGGTGTGGGGGAGAACAGTACTACCTAAGGACAGAGTTGAGAAGGGGTGGGAAAGTGGGTGGCATGGAAATAGGAACCACAGGGAAGGAGTGGGATAATATTATTACATGGAGGGGATTGCAGCCATTGAGATGAAACACAGTGTATGGTTTGTTGAATGTGAAACGGATGATCATGTCTGTAAACTTTCACTCAATTTACAATAGTTTTGTTGTTGTTTTTTAAAGAAAAATAATAACCACATGGAACCCTTGGGCCAATGGTAAATAATCTATTGAAGAAAAAGAAGAATAACATAATATATGTAAAAGTGATATCATAGTACATAGCATAAATGTTCAGTTGTTGTTGTTAAGTGCCATCAAATCTATTACAATTCATAGCAACCCTGTACATGGTTTTCAAGGAGCAGCTGGTGAGTTTGAACCACTGACCTTGTGATTCAAGCCAGCTTTGCAGTGCAGTGCTTTATCCCACAGCACCACAGCAGGATTCCAAATTTTCAAGAAACGTAGTTAAATGAATATAGATATGTTGTTGTTTTTAAGTGCCGTCAAGTTGATTCTGACCTATAGTGACCCTGTATAGGGTTTCCAAGGATCAACTGATGAGCTTGAACCACCGACCTTGCAGAAACAACTTTACAGTCTGATGTGTTAGCCGACTGTACAACATCAGGACTCTCTCTCTTTCTGTATATATATACATATACATTGTTGTTGTTGGTAAGTGCCATTGATTCAATTCCGACCCATAGCCACCCTATATAGGGTTTCTGAGGAGCAGCTCGTGAGCTTGAATCACCGACCCGACCTTGCAGTTTAAACAGCTTTGCAGTCTGGCGCCTTAACCCACAGCACCACACCAGGACTTCTATATATATACTAGAACTCCACTATCTATGTGTGTGTGTGTGTGTGTGTGTGTGTGTGTGTGTGTGTGTCTGTGTATACACATACATACACCGGAATTAATGATACATGTAAAGAGGTAATCCTTAAGCACCTTTGGGCATTAGCATTTTATCTGAAATATTGTATCATATTATATGCCCAGTTCTTTAAGCTTTGAACTTTTAAAGAATGAATTCTACATGGATCAGAAGGAAGATAGGAAAATAAAGGCCTGTAAAAAAACAATGTGGCATTGAGAAGGGGAATGGTAGTGGTTGTGGTTATGTGCCATAGAATTGGTTCTGACTCATAGCGACCCTGTATCGGATTTCTGAGGCTGTTAATCTTTATCGGAGCAAAAAGCCTCATCTTTTTCCTGCAGAACTGCTGGTAGTTTCGAACTGCTGACCTTGAGATTAGCAACTGAACTCATAATATTTGAGAGTTAGAGAGTCAACACAGTGGAATGAGTACCAAGAATTGACCCACTATCAATTGAGGTGTTTCTCCAATCGAATGCAATGCTGGAAGTGTTCATTTATCTATGCCAAGAAAATTGCAAAACAGTTACCTGACCAACCAACCAGAAGAGATCAATATTTGTGGTCATTCTAAACAAAGAGCATAGAACAGAATACAGAAAATATTGAAAATATCATTAATATTGCATACAAGTAAAATTTTGCTGAAGATAATTAGAAAATGGTTGTAACAGTACATTGACAGGGAGCAGCCAGACATGCAAACTGTACTGAGAAGAGGCTATTGAATGAGGGTTATGGTTGCTGACGTATTCAATGGATCTGGACTGAAAGCACAGAACATCAAGAGGATGTTTAACTGTGTTTTTCTGATGATGCAAAGGCATTTGACTGTATGTATCATAAAAAAAAAAAAAAATGAGTAACATTGTGAAGTATGAGAATTCCAAAACACTAATTGTGTACATAGATCAAGATGCAGCTGATCAAACAATACAAGGAGATACAGAATGGTTTTACATCAGGGAAGATGCTTCTCAGGCTTGTATTTTTCACCATACTTAATCTGTATAATGAGCAAATAATTCAAGAAGATGGACTATATGATGAAGGGAGCATCATGATTGGAGAAAGACACATTAGCAATCTGTGATAATCAGATGATACAATCTTGCTTACTGAAAGTGAAGAGGACTTGAAGCACTAACTGATGAATGTCAAAGATTACAACCCCGAGTTGAATTGCACCTCAACATTAAGAAAACAACAAAACAAAACAATAAGCAGCATCGTGATAAATGGGAACAAAACTGAAGGTGTCAAGGACTACATTTTATTTTACCGTCAACATACATGAAAGCAGCAGTCAAAAATCAAATGACATATTACATTAGTCAAAACTGCTAAAAATATTAAAGAGCAAAGATGTCATTTTGAGGACAAAGGTGAACCTGACCCACGCCATGGTATTTTCAGTTGCCTCAAATGCATGGGAAAGCTGGACAATGAATAAGAAAGACCAAAGAAGAATTGATGTCTTTGAATTACAAGGCATTGGTGAAAAGTATTGTGTATACCATTATGTCAAATGAGCGAACAGTTGCATCTTTGAAGAAAACTGTAAAGTCTTCAAAAGTTTGTAGAAAATGGCCATTATCATTTAATTCCATTTTCCATGAATTTTTAAATCCTCTTCATACAATCAGACAAAATGTTCTATAGAAGTAAGGACTGTGAGAATTTGTTTCATGTACTTTGGACATGTTATCAGTGGGGCCAGTCACTGGAGAATGATATCATGCTTGGATGGCACAAGACCAGGAAATGTATTGTTCTTTTATACATAGAGTTGCTATGAGTCAGAACTGATTTGAAGGCACCTTGCACCGCAGAAACCAGTATGTCTTAATCAGCGCTTCACCAACAGGACCTAAAAAGTAATAGATGTTATATTAAGTCCCCAAGTCTTTGACAATTTTTATGTAACAATAGGAAGTATGTACCTCAAAGATGAAATTGACATAATTTATAGTTGTAAATCTGGTAAAAGACCTGAAATTCCTGTAGTGTCTCATTGGCTCATGTCCTAATTGGAGATATAAGCTGAGATGCTACTCTCTTAGAGAAAAGGGAAAGGTGGCTGTTTCAAATCCTGTTAAAATGGGAAAGATTTTAAATCTGTATCTTAATCTAGGACATAGGCCCTTTACAAAAGGAGTTCTGGTGTCATAGTACGTTATGTGTTGGACTTCTAACTGTAAGGACAGCAGTTTGAATCCACCAACCACTCTCCCAGGAGAAAGATGAAATTTTCTGTTTCCATAAAGATTTACAGCCTTGGAAATTCTATGCAGGGTTGCTATGAGTCTAAAGCGACTGGAAGGCACACAGCCATCAACCACTAGGCCCTTCACAAAGGGATTCTGAAGATCAACAAGGATATATTCAAATGGTGTGATTCAAAAACGTGCAGAGAGCCCAGAGACCTTATTCCTGGACTCTCTCTTGAAACTGATAGTTGCATGAGTTAATATGAGCAGACATATGGATAGTATCAGGATTTCAGAATAAGCAAATTCTGATGTATAGCTCGCTCTTCAAATATAGGTTGTTCACGTACAGGTTTATGAAACACAGGCTTGTGATAAGCTCATCTTCCTCAAATCCATCTATTTTAGTGTGGATTCTGTCTTTACTGAGACTCCTTTTTCCTTTTATGTGGACACATTGGGTTAATATGCTAGACTAACAGTCAGTTTGAACCACAAGTTTACCAGTTCAAGCTTACCAGCTGTTCCTCCTAAACCCTATACAGGATTGCTATGGGTGGCAATAGACTCGATGGCACTTAACAACAACAACAATTACTAGCCTTTGGTCTTATTTCTCTTGACTTTGGGATTGCCTTCAGTTCATGTACATCTCCAGATTAATCCCAATTTACAAGTGACCCAAACCTAAAAAATATCTGATTTCTCTCAACTTTGTTATATTGAAATGAGAACCATATGTAGAAAAAAATAAAAGGCATAATGTAATTATAGAATTTAAATTATATATATATTTTTGAAGAAAAACGAAGGAATATCTTTGAAAATATGTACAATTTAGGGGAGCTGAGCTCTAAGGCAAATTGGTAAGCAAGGTTGACCTGTTTCTTGCATGAGTCTATTTTCTATTGTGTTTAGATCTCAACTTCTTCTCTTCTCTGTTTCATGGTTAGAGAGGTAGATCTGTCTGATTTTTCATAGACAAAAACTACAGTACCAAATCCAAATTTAGAGTAGATTGAAAAAGTTTTAATACTTTCATCACTTTTGCTGCTGTTTTGCTATCTAAAGCTAGATATTTTCTGTATCACAGAAACCTAGTCCTAATCACTTTTACACTAATAATTGTAGTAATATTCTCCATCTGATTCTCATACCTATGTTTTTATCTCAGTTATTTACCTAGCTTTCAATTGTCATTAGTCCTATTACAGCTTTTGAAGTTCAGTCACTGAATGCATCTGGTAGATGGTATTAAGTTGCTAGTGGACACTGTTGTCCATCGACTTAAAATGTTGACTATTGTATTTATATTGTTTTTCTGAGGCTCTTATTTCCAGTCACACTCTATACCATATTGGGATTCCCTATTTATTAACCTCAGAGATGAATTTCTACCCATAGGATAATGTAATTATTAAGCATTGATGTTTGGAGTAAGTGTAATTTAAGCTTGAATCCTGGCTTGACCACTCAATTGCACTGTGATATTGGCTAAATCATTTAACCTCCTGGTGTGGCACTATAGATAGGATAAGCACTCTACTGCAAAGTCACTTTGACCCACAAGGTCAGCAGTTCAAACTCACCAGCCACTCCTCAGAAACTCTATACAGGCATACTATGAGTTGGAACTGACTTAATGGCACTTAACAACAACAACAATACAGTTTATTTGTGGTCCTGATGTGGCGCTGTAAGACAAGCACTGGAAAGCTAACCACAAAATTGCTGGTTCAAATCCACCAGCTGCTCCTAGGAAACCTTACGCAGGGTCACTATGAGTCAGAAATGACTCAAAGATACTTAACAACAACAATATATATATTTTTATTTTATGTGTAAATTGGGACACTATCACTTGCTGTATAGAATAGTTATAAGGATTAAATTAAACAGTAAGTGTAAAGTCTTAATCATAACACTAGGTACAAAATAAGTGTTCAAAATATTAAGTTATTTTTATAGTTATTATTTGGAAGCTTGTATTTATGCAGCCTTTTCTTTTCTCAGCTAGTTTGCCCATCTCACCCTCCTTACCTCTAGCATCTGTTCTCAACATCTCAGATTTTTTTTCACTTCAGCTTGTCCTTAAAAATTTCAGAGATTATTTAATCAATCTTCTGAAAATCTTTCTCCTCTCTTATTGGATAAAATTTTAATTTATTAGACTTAATTTTTATTTTGTTACTTTTATTTATTTGCTTTACTAGATCAATAGTAAGAGATTAATTTGTTTTTTAAAATATTTTCCCTCAAATGCTATGAAAACCTCTACAAAGTAGACAGAAGAATGATACCCCAGAGATGCCCATGTCCCAATCTCTAGAAACTGTGAATATGTTGCCTCAGATGTTAAAGGGGAATTTAGATGTGAATAAGTTATAAATCTTGAGACGGAGCGATTATCTTGATTATCAAGGTGCCCCCAATATAAACACATAATTCTAAATAGAAAGAGACCTTTTTTTCCTGTGGTCAGAAAGTGATGAAGAAAAACGCTAAATCACTGTCTTTAAAGATGGTGGAATAGATCCATCAGCCAAGGAATTTAGGTGATGTCTAGATGTTGAAAACAGATTTTCCCTAGATCCTCCAGAAACTAATGCTGTCTTATCAACACCTTAATTTTAGCCTGCTGAGATCCATGTCAGATTTTTGAGCTGCAAAACTATAGAAACGAGTATCACCATGTTATATTTAATATAAGAGGAAATATGAATTTGTGCTGTTTGAAGACATTAAGCTTGAGGTAATTTGTTACAGCGATAATAGAAAGCTAGTACTCTCAGTTACCTTGTTTCTCACCCAACGTTCATTCCAGTAGTTCCAGTAATACCTATGTGTTGTTTCTAAGGATTGTTCCAAAATTTCAAATGAATAACTTGGAAAAGTTCATAATCTGATGGACTGTCAATATTTTCTGGCATTTGAAACAGAAACTCAGGGTTACAATCATGTTTTGATTTAGTCCTGGGTTTGAATCATGTTTTAAAATAGGAATAACATTCAGGAGTCCTGGTGGTGCTGTAGGATAAGCATTGGACTGCTAACAGCAAAGGCGGCAGTTCAAATCCACCAACCACTCCACTGTAAAAAGGCTTTCTGCTCCCATAAAGATTTACAGTCTTGATCGAGTTTGTCCTTTATTAGCTGTGAGCTGTGAAAGAAATAACACAAGATACCTCCAAAATTACTTTGATTCTTATATTATTATGAATATGGTGGATTTGGTTCTTTTATTTGTAGCACTTATTTATTGGATGTTGTGAATAGATAAATAATCTATAGGTAAAGTACTTAATCATTCTAAAAAAATTCACATCAGATTCTTTCCATGGTTTATCTAAAGTAGTATTTTTGTCCAAAGAAAAATATTGTTGTAATCACTTTAATTCTAAGCTGCTAGATTAATAAAGGAATTTAGCAAAATTTTAGGTTGCTAGATCAACATGCTTAATTCAGTGCTATTTCTTTGCACCGACAATCTGAAAAGGCAATTAATGAACAATTCCATTTATTTTAAGTTTTTTTAAAACTTTTTATTGTAGATTGAGTGAATGTTTAGAGAAAAGAGCATCAATTTTACTTTCAGCCAAATCATATGCTTTGTTTCATCTCAGTGATGACAATTTCGTCCTTACAATAACAGTTATCCAGCTTGCCCTCTGTGGTTCCCCTTTTACATCTTGTTTGTCACAAATCAACAAAGCAAAAATATT
>NW_006408690.1:1425131-1426938 GCF_000296735.1 Chrysochloris asiatica
CAGGCACACAGCCTTTTTCAGTCCATGGGTCTAGAGTCCTCAGCTGCTCTCTCTCCATGCTATCACCTCTAGCCTCCTGCCTGCAGGCACATAGCCTTTTTCAGTCCATGGGTCTAGAGTCCTCAGCTGCTCTCTGTCTCTCCATGCTATCACCTCTGCCACCATCTCTGCTGTCACCACTTTTCTATGTAGAAGCTCACGCTCCACTAATGCTCTTCCTTCTTGATGGTTCTAGAATCCGCTGTTCCTGAAATGAAAGATTAACTGCTCTCGTCCCTTTTAGTTATACATTGTCTACAATTACAATTGTGGCAATCACAATTAATTCTGCTAGCAATAACTCATAAATGAATCATAAAATTCTATCACATCATCCTTCATCCCCTTTACCAGCTCCATCTGGAAACAAGAAAATTATTCAGTTGGGATTTTACATTACCCTCCTTATTGGAACTTTTCAAAGATAAAGTATTTACTAATAAAACTGACTCAGAAGGTGAAAGACTTATATACTGAAAACTACAAAACACTGCTGAAAGAAATTAAAGATCTAAATAAATGTAAAGAAACCCTGTGTTCATGAGTATGAAGACTTAATATTGTTGATATTAAGTCAAAGCTATCTACAAGTTCAGTGGAGTCCTTGTCAAAATTCTAATAGACTTTTGTTTTTTTGCAGAAATTGAAAGCTGATCTCTAAATTAATATGGAGTTGTGAGGGATCACAGAAAATAACCTTGAATAAAGAAGAACAAAGTTGAAGGACACATGCTTCCTGATTTCAAAACATACTAGAAAGCTATAGCTATCAAAGCAGTATGAATTGACATATTAGGAAATAGAGTTGAAAATTAAAAAATAACCCATACCTCTATGGCCAATTGAATTTTGACAAGGGTACCAAGTCCATTCTATTGGGAAGTATTTGTTTCTTCAACAAATGCTGCTGTGACAATTGGATTTCTACATGTAAAATAATGAAGTTGAGCACCTATCTCTCACCATATATAGAAATTAATTCAAAGTTGATCAGCAACCTAATATAACAGTCAAATCACTAAAATATTATACTATTCTAAGATCTAACACTCAAAGCACAAGCAAAAGAAGAAAATATTAATAAACTAGACTTCATCAAAATTTAAATCTTTGCTGCAAAGGTCTGTATCAAAAGAGTGAAGTAATGACCTACAGAATAGTAGGAAATATTTTGTAAACATATATCTGGTAAGGCTTTAATATTTTAAATATGTAAAGAACTCCTATAATCCATAAATGAAAAGACAACACAATAAAAAAAAAATGAGCAATGGACCTGAATAGAGATTTCACAAACAAAGATATATAAATGGCTAGTGAGCCCATGAAAAGATGCTCAACACCATTAGTTGTTAAGGATTGCAAATCAAACCACAATAAGCTAACATTCAACTCCCTCTTGTTGTTAAGTGCCATGGAGTCAGTTTGGACTCACAGCAATCATGTATAGGGTTTCCAAAGGACTGGCTGGTGGGTTTGAACTACTGACCTGTGGCTAGCATTCCTGTGCTTATCTAACAGTGCCATAGCGGGACTTCTATGATATTTCTACCCAAAATGAATTTTTTTGTTCTTATTGTTAAGTGCCGTCAAGTCAGTTTCAACTTATAGCAACCCTGTATAGGGTTTCCAAAGAGCTCCTGGTAAGTTTGAATTACTGCCCTTGCATTTAGCAGTCCAGCACTTATCCTAAAGCACCACACCAGGAATCCAAAATGAATAACCTGAATCTAATCATTAGGATACAAATCAATTTCCTAAACTCAGT
>NW_006408690.1:1427505-1434813 GCF_000296735.1 Chrysochloris asiatica
GTACAGGGTTTCCGAGGGTGTAAATCTTTACGGGAGTAGAAAGCCTCTTCTTTCTCCCGCGGAGCGGCTGGTAGTTTCGAACCGCTGACCTTAAGGTTCGCAGCCCGATTCGTAACCACTATAATAATTCACAAATATTAAATTGACCAACTTTGATAATTGTAGTGTGGTTTTGTAAGATAGTGCATTTTTTAGTACATACAAACTGACATATTAATGGATAAAGTGGCACATCATCAGCAACCTACTCTCAATTGGCTAAATAAATCTATACATATAAATTAATACATAAAGTACCTGATGGCCTATTGAGGAAATTGGAACGATACAAACAAATGCAGCAGAATGTAAACAGTGAAGAATATATGGGCTATTCAGTACTGTTTTTGTAACTTATTGTAAATTCAAAATTATATCAAATAAAGACTATGAAAAGTTAATTTTAGGAACATTTTCTGTGTTTCAATTTGTTGCTGTTGTTAAGTGCTGTCGAGTTGGTTCCAACCCATAGTGCCCCTATCTGTATAGGGTTTCCAAAGAGCAGCTGGTGAGCTTGAACCAGTGACCTTGTATTTCAAACGGACTCTGCAGTCCATCCAGCACATTAGCCCACAGCACCACACCAGGACTCTGTGTTCTAACTTAGAGGGCTGAAATTTGGAATTTGGAGCAAAATTCACTTTGCTATTTATTGCTACCTAGAAATGTTTGTTTTTAAAATATTTGCACATCTAGTCACCATGATTCAGAATTGACTCAGCCGCAACCAAAGATAAAAGCATACTTTTATGATACAAATACTGCATGTTAACAGAATCTAGTATAATATACAGAGCAATAGAATTTTAAAACTCATTCAAAATCTATTCTTCACATAATTCTTTTCAGTTTACAGTTTTTACACAAATGTCCCATATGTAATATTTTTTTAAAAAATCTATATTGTATGTATTTTAAATATTGTACAGTGTTTTCTTGTACATAATTTTAATGTTGTTGTTAAGTGCCATCGAGTCAGTTTTAACTCATAGCAACTCTGTATAGGGTTTCCAAAGAGAGACTGGTGTACATAATTTCCTTGAACATTATTTGAATAGTTATATATAATTCTACTGAGTAAAATACATTATGGTATAGTTAACCATCAATAGTGGTTAACCATCAGGAGTCCGTGACCCCACAAGACACCCGACTACAAACCACAAGATCCACAGTTTGAGGCCGCCAGCCACTCCTGGGGAGAAAGATAAAGCTTTCTGCTCTTTCAAAGATTTAAAAGCTTCAGAAACACTATTCAGGGTCACCATGAGTTGGATCCAACTCTATGGCACTTAGCAAGAACAAATTAACCATTCTAAGATATATATGATATATATATATATATATATTCATTAGTTTATAGAAATATCTAACTATTGTTGTGAAGTATCTTTGTTCCAACTCATAGTAATCCTGTATAGGGTTTCTAAGGAGCAGCAAGTGGGTTTGAACTGCCAACCTTGTGATTCACAGGGCTTTACTTATCCTCACCAGAACTCTGTATAATACTGTTATTGTTGTTAAATGCCATCAAGTCGGATCCAACTCATAGTGACCGTATATAGGGTTTCTGAGGAGCCACTGGTGAGCTTGAACCACCGACTTTGCCATTCAAACTGACATTGCAATCCAGCACATTAACCCAAAATACCACACCAGGACTCCTACATAATATTAGAAACATATAAAAATGTTCAGAGATTTCTTTTGATTTCAATGTAATACACTGAAAACAAGCAAACATGTTAACTTACTGTTCAGAAGTTGTTAGAATTGACTTTGGCAGGCTTATGTTTACAGGTGAATGTTTTAAATTGCTAAGAATAGAATTATGGTGAACACATATGGCTGGCTTTCATGAACATTTCAAAAACTGTACTGTATGTCTTATAAATGCTACTGCAACTTTCTACGAACATTATTACCTACGAAGGTGAATCAAAAATTATCCGAACTCTGGTTATATCAAAACGCCTGTCCACTTCCACAGTTGATGACAACATTGAACATGGAAGTGAAATGATCCTGTCGAATAGAAGAGTGACAACGGATTATGTGGCAAATCATTTGCAAATCAGTCATAGCTCTACCTATGTAATAATCCAGGACAGACTTGGGTTTCAGAAAGTTTGTGCAAGATGGGTACTGAAACACCTCATGGAAGAGCATAAATAGAAGCATTTAGATATCTGCCAAAAATTTTGGACTGATACTTGAAGGAAGGCAAAAGTTTCTTTAAAAAAATTGTTACTAGGGATGAGACATAGAATCATCACTACAAGTCTTCAAGTAAGTGGCAGAATATGGAACGGAGACATCCTCAATTGCTGACCAAAAGTTCAGAAGTCAACCATCAGCTAGAAAATTGATGCTTATGGTTTTCTGGGATTCTCAAGGGCTAGTTTTGGAACAGTGTCAGTAAAAGGGTTCAACAATCTACAGTTCTCATTACAGTCAGATGTTTGCTCACTGAAGAGCTGAAGCCTAAATTTAAGATTAAATGCAGAGGACTGCTGTCCAAAAGCATTGTGATCTTGCATGACGATGCATGTTCACACACTTCTGCCCACATTATTAACACGTCAAAAACTTCAGGTTGAGGTGTTAAAGCATCCTCCCTATAATCCTGATCTTGCTCCATAGGACTTTCACCTGTTTGGTCCCCTGAAAGCAGCCCTTCCAAGATGAAGATTCACCTCTGAAGAAGACATGAAGACAAGTGGTATATTTGTGGCTTGCAGCTTAGCCTTTTAACATTTTTTAACAAGGGAATATGAAAGTTTATTGACAGATGGACAAAGTGTGTTGAAAAGCAAGGAGATCGTGTCAAAAAATGATGTATTTGTCTTTTCTAAAATTTGATTAAAATAAATCCTACAGTCAAAGTGCAGGTGATTTTGATTCATCCTTGTATATTTTTGTTTAAGCAAGTATATTTGAATACTCACATAAAGAACTTGAAAGCTCTGATTGCCAAAGCTAACAGTTCAAATATTTGTCATTGACTTTAGGAAATATTTGTTTTATCTGAAACAATATTCAAGGCTTTTCAAACTTTAGCAAAACAAATTTATAATCTATAGGTGGAGGATATGTTTTCTCAACTTCCTCAAAACTGAGATCGTCAAATCAGCTCATCATTCAAGATAGTTTCTAAACTTATTTGCCCATAGGTACCAAAATCAGCTGTTACAACATAATCTTTTAAAAAAATTTTAATAGTTTGTATCTGTTGTTATGTGTCTTCAATTTGATTATTAGTCAGAGTGACCCAATATGACAGTATAATTGCTCCATAGGGTTTCATAGGCTGTAATTTGTATGGAAACAGATCACCGGATCTTTTCTTACACTGAGTGGCTAGATGGGTTTGAACCCCAGACATTAATATGAGCAGGCAAGTGCTTTAATGTTGTGCCACTTGAGCTCTTTTTCAGTAGTTTGTTTCCAGAATCTCTAAAAATACATTTTGATAAATTGTTAAGCATAAAGGGTTTGAGAGCATGAAGAATGATTGATTAGTTGAATGTTATTTTCAACTCTGCATTCGTATTTCAATTAGTTTACAGATTTTAGGTCACTAGTCTACTAATCTGTATTGTTCATGGATTTTTTTTTCTTACCTGTCATTAAATAAATTGAATAAAAGCAATAAAACATTAATGTTGAAGCTATAATACTTACTTATAAAACTATAACTTTTGACTCCTGGAAATTTTATTAAATACCAAAACAAAAAAAGCAACAAACCTATTGTCATCAGTGTGGTGCTGTGGGATAATGCACTGGACTGCAAAGTCAGTTTGAACCACGAGGTCAGTGGTTCACATTCACCAACTGCTCCTCAGAAACCCTATACAGGCTTGTTGTGAGTTGGAACTGACTCAAGAGCATTTAAATACAAAACATTGCCTTGAAACCAATTTTGACTCATAGAAACTCTATAACAGAACAGAACTGCTTTGTAAGGTTTCTGAGGTAAATCTTTATGGAAGCACACTACCCAAGGCAGAATGACATGTCTTTCTCTTGCTGAGCAGGTGATGTATTTGAACTCTGACCTTTTGTTAAACTGTTAAGTGCTTAAATATTTGCCACACTAGGGACCCTTCCACTTTACTATATGTTGTTGTTAAGTACCATCAAGTCAGTTCTGATTCCTAGCAACCCTGTGGACAATAGGAGCCTGGTGTGGCACTGTGGATTAATGCGCTGGACTGCAAAGTCGGTTTGAAATGCAAGGTCGGCAGTTAAAGCTCACCAACCGCTCCTTGGACACTCTATACTGGGTCACTATGGGTCAGAATCGACTCGACAGCACTTAACAAGGACAACAAACATGCACAATAGAACACTGCCCGGTGTTACACCATATTCACAAATATTGTTATGTTTGAGTCCATTGTTTTGCTACTGTATCAATCCATCTCATTGTGCTCCTCCTCTTTTGGGCTGGCCCTCCCCTTTACCTAGCATGATGTCCTTCTCCAGAGACTCATGTCTCCTGAGAGACAACATGTCCAAATTATAAGAGATGAAGTCTCACAGTCCTGGTTTCTAAGAATCATTCTGACTGCATTTCTTCCAAGACAGGTTTGTTTGTACTACGGGCAGACCATGGTACTTTTAATACTCTTTTCCAACACCATAACTCAACTGTATCAATTCTTCTACAGTCTCCCTTAATCATCGTCCAATTTTCATAAGCATGTGAGGCTATTGAAAATACCATGACTTCAGTCAGACCCACCTTAGTCCTCAAACTGGCGTCTTTGCTCTTGAACACTTTGAAGAGGTCGTTTGGATCAGATTTGTGTAATGCAATATATTGCTTGATATCTTGACTACTGTTTTGTTGAATGTTTATTGTGGATCCAAGCAAAATGAAGTTGTTTTTTTTCAAAATGAAGTTTTTGACAACTTCAACCTTTTCTCCATTTATCATGATATTATTTACTGGCCCATTGTGAGGATTTTTGTTTGAGTCCTTTGTTTTTGCTATTGTATCAATCCATCTCATTGTGCTCTGAGGTACAATCCATTCTGAAGGTTGTAATCTTTGATCTTCATCAGTAAGTATTTTAAGTCCTCCTCTCTTCCAGTTGTATCAAGTATGTGGCAGGTTGTTAATGAATTTTCCTTCAATCTTGATGCCACTTCCTACTTCATATAATTCGGCTCCTCAGATTATTCACACAGCATACAAATTAAATAAGGTTGGTGAAAAGATACAACCCTGCGGCACACATTTCCTGATTTTAATCATCAGTATCCTCTTATTCTGTTTGAAAGTCTGTCTCTTGGTCTTTGTATAGTTACCTCATGAAAATAATTGAGTGTTTTGGAATACTCATTCTTTGCAAGGTTCTCCACAGTTTGTCATGAAAGCCAAGATTCATCAGACATCAGCAATGATATCCCTCATTTCACATTCTCATCTAAATTTGTCTTGAATCTCTGGCAGTTCCCTGCCAATGTATTGTTTTAGCTGTTTTTAGTTATCTTTAGTAAAATTTCACTTGCATGTGATATTAATGATTTGTCTGACAATTTTTACATTCCGTTGTGTCACCTCTCTTGGAATGGGCACGAATCTGTATCTCTGCCAATCCATTGACCCAGGTAGCTGTTTTCCAAATTTCATGGCATAGAAGAACGATTGCCTCCAGTGCTGCATCAATTTGTTGATAGATTTCAATTTGTATTCCATTAATTCCCAGAGCCTTGTTCTTTGCCAATGCCTTCAGTGCAGCTTGGACTTCTTGCTTCAGTATCATTGGTTCTTGATTATATACTACCTGTTGAAGTGTTTGAACAGTGACCATTTCTTTTTTGGCACAGTGACTCTGTGCATTCCTTTCATCTTCTTTTGATGTTTTTTGCATCATTCACTATTTTACTCAGAAAATTCTTCAATATTTCAAGTCCAGGCTTAAATTTTTATCTCAGTTCTTTCAGCTTGAGAAGAGCTGAGAGAGTGTTCTCTCCTTCTGGTTGTCTAACTCCAGAGCTTTGCACATTTCTGGATAATGTTTGACTTTGTTTTCTGGAAGTGCCCTTTGAAAATTTCTGTTCAGTTCTCTTGCCTTCTCATTTTTTCAATTTGCTTTAGCATATCTATGCTGGAGAGCAAGTTTGAGAGTCTCTTCTGACATATGTTTTAGTCTTTTCCTTCTTTCTTTTCTTCTTAATGACCTATTTTTATCTTCCTGTATATGTTCTTGATATCATCCTATAACTCTTTTGGTCCTTTGTCATTAGTGTCTACTTCATCAAATCTTTACTTGAGATTATCTCTAATGTGAGGTGTTCAAAGATATATCTTGGCTCTTGTGGATTTGTTTTAATTTTCTTCATCTTCAGCTTGAATTTGCATATTAGCAATGTATTGTTCCATAGACCCTATCTTGGCTGATAATATGGAGCTTTTTCACTTTTTTTTTCCCCACATAAGCAGTCAATTTGATTTCTGTGCATCCCATCTGGTGAATTCCTTGCAGGTAATTGTCTTTTATGTTGTTTAAAAAGGTATTTACAATAAAGAAGTCATTGGTCTTGCAAAATTCTATCAAGAAATCTCCAGCATTGTTTCTATTACCAAATCCATATTTTCTAAATACTGTTTCTTTCTGTTTCCAAACTGCAATCCAATCACAAGTAACTAGCAAAAATCTTGATTGCATGTTTTATCAATTTCAGATTAAAGAAGTTAGTAGAATTCTTCAATTTCATCATCACTGGCTTTAGTGGTTGGTGTGTAAATTTGAATAAAAGTGGTATTAATTGGTCTTCCTTGTCGGCATACGTATGTTATCCTATCACAGATAGCATTGTACTTCAAGATAGATTTTGAAATGTTTTTGATGATAAATGTGTCGCCATTTCTCTTCAATTTGCCATTCCAGAATAGTAAACCACATGATTTTCAGATTAAAAACGGCCAATTCCAGTCCATTTCCGCTCACTAATGCCTAGGGTATTGGTATTTATGTGTTCCATTTCATTTTTGATAACTTCCCAATTTTCCCAGATACAGATTTCATGCCTTCTATGTTCTGATAATTAAAGTAGCATGCTAGATATATTTAAGTCTAACTTTTGATAGCAAGAGTTCAACATAACTCTGAAGTTCATATTCCTGAATTTTACTGCCTATTCTCTGCTCCAATAAGTCTTTTGTCTTCCCACTTAATGAGAACTAGAGAACTTATTTCCTGGAGCATAATGGTTATCATGTTTGCCTCACATGCGGAAGGTCCCCCTTTCATG
>NW_006408690.1:1435888-1437188 GCF_000296735.1 Chrysochloris asiatica
GGAAACCCTATACAGGGTCATTATGAGTTGGAACTGACTCAACAGCATTTAAGAACACCAACAATGTACATATATAAGTTAGTTGCATAATTTATATAACTACAATTATACAAATTTGGAGTCCTGTTGTGGTGCTGTAGGATAAGCTCTGGACTATCAGGTCGGTTGGAACCACAAAGTGGGCACCTCAGATTCACCAGCCACTCCTTGGAAACCCTATATACAAAGTCACTATGAGTCAGAACCCACTCCATGGCACTTAACAATAGCGACAGCATTAGAATTTAGTCCACATAATTATAAATTTTATGAAGAATGTCCTTCATTGTTAATTGCTGAAAGTTTTTTTTTTTTTTTGCCCTATAACACTTTCTGTAAAGAAAACAAATAAATGATCTTAAACCCAAATTGTTCTACCATCCTGAAAAGACAGATGAGCAATAAAATTGAGTTAGTGAAAGTAATGCATACCTTTCTGCCATAATGCATAAATTATATCTAAGTCTGGTTCAGGTATAATAATTTCTAGTAAGAAAAGAAGGGAAGAAGAGAGTTTAATTTACAATATGAATGTTAATTATGTACTTTATGTAACTACAATTTTATAAATTATAAATAAGTTTGTAAATTATGTGAAATCAGAGTTTTGTAGAATGTCTTATAAGTCTGTGACACTATTCTACAAATACTGCATGCTGAATTTAACAAGATCAGAGAACAGAAACTATTTTTTTCTTTTTTTGATGATGAATGTGACACCATTTGTGTTTATCTTGTCATTCCAGCAGAGTAAACCATGTGATTTTCAGATTAACATGAAGCATTATCTTTAGTGATATTTTATTGGGCCTCCAGATTTTAAAAGCTCTATATGGATCATTTGATCATCCCAAACATTAGACTATCTGACCATACACGTTGGATTACAATCTATAAAACAAAAATTGAACTGGACAAGGCTCTGCTTTTTAAATGCAATAGTTTAAATTTCACCACTCCTCTGTCTTACTGTGGCAGCTTGCCTATTGATGTGATGCTGAAAGCTATACTACTAGTATTTCAAATACAGAATAGACAGGTTTCATTAGAACTTCCAGACTGAAAACGACTAATAAGAAGGAGGAGATGTTCCACTTAAAGCATATATATATATTAGCCACTGACAACCTGATAAATAGCAGCAGAACATTGTCTGATGGTGGTGGTGGTAGTTATGTGCCATGGAGTTGGTTCTGACTCATAGTGACCCTGTACAGGGTTTCCGAGGCTGTAAATCTTTACAGGAGCAGAAAGCCTCATC
>NW_006408690.1:1437889-1438758 GCF_000296735.1 Chrysochloris asiatica
ATCATATGTAGAGCCATTTGAATCACAAATTTGTTCATCTCTCATGTGTAGTACGTGGCTAGCATGTTTTTCAAATCTAGATAAACCATTCAAATTACGTTCTGTGTGAATGCTGTCAGAGACAATAGATTCTGGAACTTGGGATAGAGAGAGAATCGTTCATGCTTTTTGTGCCCTGCATCGCATACTCTGACCCACATTAAATGTTAGCAGCAGCAGCTGTAATGGTCAGATACCAGGTATGCTTTCAGTATCCCACCTCAAGTTCCCATTGAATTTATCTTCTTTTCAGACTTTGGATTTTCCCTGAAACCATTTAAGTGTGTTCCATTCCTGCCCAGAAGTGTGAGGAACCCCTGGGAAAAACTTTCTACCAGTGGAATGGGTAGTCACTGAGTAAAAGCTCCAACCTCTCATTCTTTAGAGAGACAAATTGGAGGGGTAATATATGCAGCTTTTAAAAGTGTTCCCAGTAGGCCTGAATCTCCATTGCCCACAATGATATCCATCTTAACAATATACACTGCCTTGGCTTTTTCATCTTCCTTTTTTCACTCTACCTGAGCCTTTACTTCTTTTTTGGGGAATCAATTCCCAAATCATATGCCTGCATTCAGCCTTATCTCAGGTTCTTCTTTCAGGGAAACCAAACTAAGATAGCAATTTTACCTATTCTGTTGTGACAAATTGTATTTAAAGATGGAAAATTTTGTTTTATGTGAAAGCTTTCTCAATTACTCTGACTCCAGCTTATACAGTTAAAGAGGTATTGCATCTCTGGTAGCGTAGTGGTTACGAATCGGGCTGCGAACCTTAAGGTCAGCGGTTCGAAACTACCAGCTGCTCTGCGGGAGAAAGATGAGGCTTTC
>NW_006408690.1:1443203-1446655 GCF_000296735.1 Chrysochloris asiatica
TTTTAACTCATGACTGATCTGGATATGTTCTTTTTGACAATGAATGCAACACTATTCCTCTTCAATTTGTCATTCCTAGCACAGTAAACCATGTGGTTTTCATATTCAAAATGGCCAATACCAGTCCATTTCAGCTCTTTAAGCCTAAGATATTGATATTTGTGTGGTCCATTTCATTTTTGACAATTTCCAATTTACCTAGAGTCATACTTCACACATAGCCCTGTTATTTCTCTGACCTTATCTTCTGCTACAGGTTTTATCCAAACTAACCATGCCTTTTTTAAAACAGTTTTTAAAATATATCATACATGCTTCCATCTAAAGACCTTTTTGCTACGTGCCTCCATTGTCTAGACTTTTCTTTACTCAGAAGTCAGAATGATTAACTTCCTAACCTCCATAAAATCTTTGTTAAAATAAACCTTTGAACGAGACCTAGTTTGATCACTTTATTTAGAACTGCAATTTCCTCTCCGAGCACGTCTGATACCCTGAACTTGCTTCCACATTTTTTTTCTATTCTTGGCACTTCTCAATTTTAACATATTATGTATATTATTTACTGATTATGTTGACTGATGGTTTCTGTTTTTTTCCCCAGGAGTACAGAGAGATTTATCTGGTTTTTTTGTTCAATGATTTATTCCACTAAAACAGGGCCTATCATATAATTTGACACTTAATAAATAGTTGTTGAATTGAATAAGAATTTGTTTCCATCAAAGCTATGTGATTTGAAATATTATTCTCTCAATCTTTTTTTTTTTATTTTTATCTCATATCTCATTCCAAAAACGATTTGGATCACAGAAAAAATATATTATACAACTAAGATTAACAATGAATAGAAGAAGGAATTTGGAAAAAGTAAAATAATGGTCATAAAATAAATCCTGGAGAAAAGTTAGGTCTTTGTATATTTACAAAGTTGGGGGTATAGATTTGGTACTGAGCAGGGATTCTCAAAATTAACTGATCAAAAATCATTAAACATTTTCTCAAAACTGAAAAACTTATTGATTATAGCAAAGGATTCTCTAAATTAATTCGTTAACAATATTTAAAATTTTTATAGAACTGAAACTTGTCAATTATAGTGAAAATGTGACTTATGACTGAGACTACTTGTCAGGAATCACTGTTCTTTGTTGTCTCTTGTGTAACATCAGGAAAACAATTATTTTGTAATATTTTGTTCCTTTTTGGTTATTTCTTATGACAGGATAAATTTAGTGCCAGTTCTTGCATCTTGGCATCTTGCATCTTGAAGGAAGAAATTTTGATGTATATATTCAAAATCTGAAACTTAGAAACCCCAAAACCATTGCCATCAAATCAGTTCCACCTTATAATGACAGAGCATAGGGTTTCCAAGGCTGAAAATCTTTAGGGAAGTTGGCTGTCAAATCTTTCTCCCAATGAGTGGCTGGTGGATTTGAACCCCTAACCTTTTGGCTAAAAGAGAGCCTTTTACCATTATATAGTGAGGGCTTCTTCTGAACCTTAGGGCTCTTTCTTTATTAGTGCCTTATCTTTAACGTTTTGCCTGGTAACTTTTGACATTTTGGTCACCCTTGTCAGAACTTCTGTATCCTTGACAACCTTTTTTTTTTTTTTTTTTTCAAACTTACATTGACGTTTTCTGGTTACACTTACATTACCATATCCAATTTGGACTCAAGACTTCATTAATTGTTTCCTTATTATTCTAGCACTCATACTTTTTAGCTTTTGACTTGCATGGCCTATCATTTGTGTATGTAATGAATACTTGCATTTCACCACTTTAAATTACTCCTTGTCCTACCTCTTACTCCATCCATTGCTATGGCTATTTCATGTAGGTTTTGAATAACTTTGCCTATTGTGCATTTCCTCAGACTGGAACCTCAGATTACACTTCTCAGTTTTTGTTTTGCTTTTAGACATCCCTGCTGTTAAGGCACAGTGTATGGGAAGGAGCACAGCATAAATCTTCTCTGGATTTATGAAGATACAATCCAGAAGTATGGGGGAGTTAACTGTGGTGGCCAATCTTGACCAGTGAGTAAATTTGATAATGTAGAAAAGCTTCTAGGCTCAGGTAGAGGGGCAGAGCTTGAAGGCAGAGCTAAAGAAGTGCATGAGGACCTCCATCAGCAATAACACAAAACACCAGATGAAGCAGATTCAGGGGATAGTCCCTGAACTCTTAACTACATATAAAGGAATTTTTTAGAAAGTTTGAAGGCTTACAGTCAGTAGAGGCTTACAGTCAGCAAGAAACCTGGTGTTTTTTTTTCCTGATAGGCCTGCCTTAGTGGCTCCCAGAGTGGCCATCTTGGGCAAGAAGGAGCAGGGGAAGGATCAAAAATACTGCTAATGTTATGTTGAGTGAAATTAGTCAGTCACAAAAAAAGAAATACTGCATAGAACCACTACTGTAAAGACTAAGAAAAAGAACCCATACTAACGGGGGGTGGGGGGATTCTTTGCTGATTGCTGGGATGCTGGGGATGGGGTGAGGGGAGGGAGGGGAAGGTGGAGCACAGGGCAAGGAATATACATAGGATAGTTTGGGTGCTGGGGAGGAGGGCAATATACAAGAAGGGAGAGGGTAGCAGAAGAACAAAGCAGAAGGGAGAACAATTAGGCAGGTTTGAATGGGCTAAGTGTGACAGAGGTAAATAATGATGTGGAAAAGGGGGCAATAATGTTAAGATGCTTGGCTGTCTTTTAAATCTTGGTTTTCCTTGCATTATATTATAAAATAGACACTGGAGGAGGTGAGAAAGGAATAGCCAGAAACATCACCATAGAAATCTTGTAAGTCCGTCTTCTGCCTATAATTGATTGGAATATCTAAAATGGGGCTACAACATACCCAGTGAAGGAGGCTTCCTGCAGAGCCTCTGCAATACCTAAGTCTATAGGTAGAAGACTGAACCACATCCAGATCTCCAGAGATGGGAAATTTCCACTTGAAAGGATTAGCAGACCAGCCTGGAGCAGCTAGAAGAACAGAAGATACTTCTTGAAAGAAAGACCTACAGGAAAAATACAAAACAGTAGAGGCAGACCTACTGTTACTACAAGAACAAGCAAGTTGCTTGCCCAGGAAACATCAAGGCAAGTGGTCACGTCCCCTCAGTGCAAACCCCCTTCCAAGACTAAGACTCAATACACACTCTGATAGATGACTACGCTCATCACCGATAAGGGGAAGTGAGGGAAAAACAGCAATGAAGCAGCAAGCTAAACCCTGCAATGTTCAATAGACTTTTGTGAACATGGGTGAAGACCTCAGTGGTCAGCAGTGTGGCAAGACCTAGGGACTCTTGGGCCCAGAGTCAGTGACATAGCCACAGAGGACTAGAGTGGAGAGTGAAGCATCCAGTGGATAAGAAGAGAGGGCATATGCACAAGAACACCCGCACTTGCAGATAATACCCACTTGACCTGGCTTCAAT
>NW_006408690.1:1447213-1460681 GCF_000296735.1 Chrysochloris asiatica
AGAGGTGTGTGTGCTGATGACTGGGGGGCAGGCTTGCAGTGTATACCCTTTGGTTGGTTGATGATGCATGGAGGGGATTGTAACCATAGCAATGAAATGATATACTATAGGATGAATGTAAAACTAATGTTCTCCCATCTAAACTATCACATAATTCACAATAAAATATTTAAAAAAACAAACAAACAAAAAAACCCAAAACACTGCTAATGCCTGACACAACCTTGGAGATAAATGTGTAGATAGTCTCTCTTTTTCTTTTTTTCTCTGTTCATTGGACTCTTGCTGTCTGTGCACCTCCATTCTGATGATTAGAGGGAGTGCTTGAGAGAATGGATACCTCCCCACCCCCACTCCGAGAGGCTTCTACTATGCATGTGCATGGATCTGCTAAGAATTTAAAGGGAAAGGGTCCACTTAAAACTAAACAGCAGTGCAAAATGGCCACAGCTGGCCCTGAACTGTTCATCAATAGGAAAAAGGCCTGAATGGAGGTTGTGGAGCAGCAGCGAGACAGACTAAAAAAGGAAACAGGCTCAAAATTAAATCCTGACTTATGTCATAATTACCAACAATGGCATCTTGTAATTTCTCAGGTGGACTTGAAAGCAAGAAGCTGAGGGAGGGACATTATTACAGTAATGCTCATATTTTGCTACAGATATATATATTTTTTCTCTTCTCTCTTTTCTGTGATTGTGGACTACAGCATCCAATTTGTCTTTTTTTTTTTTTTTTGCTGTTGCTGTTTTGTTTTTTGATCCCTTCTTTACCTTTAGGGGGCTATTTCTCTCCCTGCATTACCCAAAAAGAGATAGCAATTGTGGTCATATAATCAAGCTACAATAATAACCTATAAAATCCCACCATCCAAGCAAGAACCAATACTAGCTGCCATACAGCAGATAGGCAGCCAACACCTGTAACAGTTACTCTGAGTTGAATAATTATAAGAGCGAAAAGGGAAGCCCATCTCCTGATAACATCTACCTCGAGGCAATTAGAAAGCATGATAAAACATCAATGTACATTCATGCAATTATTAAAGTCACAACTAACTACTAAAGAAACAGATGACCATAGCAACAAATGTCCAGAAACAAGATAAAGTGACTGAGATAAATGAGCTGAAGGAAGACCTAGACTTCACATTGGAAGGAGAGCAGGCTTTGGACATGCCTGAGAAAGAATTCAGGAAAATGATAATGAAATGTATCAAAACACTTTTCAGAGGGTTTGAGAAAAATAAAGAGGAAGTCAGGAAAGCACTATAGGAACAATCAAATAAGATAGATACAACATTGGAAGCAGTCCACAATCTACAAAAAGAAATCCAAATGATTGATAATTGAATATCAGAAATGGACAATACACTGAAAGGGCAAAGGAGTAGAATTGAAGAGATGGAAGCTAGAACTAGCAAGATGAAAGATAAATCTCTCAATACTGCTAAGATAGAAGAGCAAGCAGAAAAAAAGATTTAAAAAATCTGAAGAAAGTCTAAGATTTATGTGGGACAACATGAAGAGGATTAACTTAAAAATTATTGGCATTCTGGAACAGGAAGAATCATACAGTCTACACAGGAGATAGTTGAAGAACTGCTAGAAGAATATTTCCCTAACATCCTGAAAAACAAAAAGATAAGCATTCAAGAAGCTTAACGAACTCCAGGAAGGATAGACCCCATAAGAAAATCACCAAGACACATAATAATCAAACTCTCAAACATCAAACACAAAGGGAGAATCCAGAAAGCAGCTAGGGAAAAGAGAAGTGTTACATACAAAGGCAAACAAATCAGATTAGGCTCAGATCTCTCAGCAGAAACCATGCCGGCAAGAAGGCAATGGGGAGACATATATAACAACCTGAAAGAAAGAAAAACAAAAACAAAAATTGCCAACCAAGAATCCTCTAGCCAACAAAGCTGTCAAACAAATATGACAGTGTTATCAAAACATACCAGGATAAACAGAAGCTTAGGGACTTTGCCAAAGCCAACCCTGCACTGCAAAACATCCTAAAGGGATTTCTTTGGGCTGAGAACCAACAAAAACAGACAACAACCAGAGATTGACATACATGGCAGCACCTCCCAGAATTAAGTCAACAGAAGGAAGAGTTGTTAGCAGAACAAAACTATAAGAACAAACTCAGAGAATCTGGGAAGTCAATCTATGATCAAAACAAGTACAATGTAAAAGAAGATAATCACATAGGAACAGAGATCCAGGTGGCAAAAAGATCAAGTAGATTACAGGATAAAATAGACTGTTTAAAATGGAGGGGAAAGTTAATAGAATATAAGGTAACCTCACAGAAAATTAATACTTCACAACATACCAAGAAAATGAAAATCCAAGAAGAATGTGTAAACATTAAAACTTTGGAGAAACTGCTAAGAAATAACACAAAAAACATGAATTCAGCATAGGAAAGCATGCAGAACAAAGAAACCATCAGCACCACACAAACAAACAAACATAGTGACTGCAATGAATCCATACCTGTCAATAATTACACTGAATGTAAATGTTTTAAATGCACAGGTTAAGAGACAGAGAGTGGCAGAATGGATAAGAAAAGAAGATCCTTCAATATGCTGTCTACAAGAGACACACCTTACACACAAAGACAAAAACAAACTAAAAGTCAAAGTTTGGAAAAAGATATACCAAGCTAACTGCAATAAAAAACGAGCAAGAGTGGTAATACTAATCTCTGATAATATAATCTTTAAGGCAAAAACCAGCATAATAGACAAAGATGGACATTATCTCATTATTAAAAGGACAATTGAACAAGGTGACATAACCATAATAAATATCTATGTTCCCAATGAAAGAGCTCCAAAATATATAAAGCAAACTCTAATAGATTTGAAGAAAGAAATAGATGAATCTACAATAATAGTGAGCAATTTTAATATACTGCTTTCAAAAATGGATAGAACAACCAGAAAGAAACTTGGCAAAGACAAAGAGGAACTAAATAACACAATCAGTCAACTTGACTTCATAGATGTGTACAGAGCATTCAACCCCAAAACAGCACAATATACACTCTTTTCCAGTGTGCATGGAACATTCTCCAGAATAGACCATGCATTAGGCCACAAAACAAGCCTCCATAAATTTGCAAATATCAAAATACTACAAAGCATCTTCTCAGACCACAATGCTATCAGATTAGAAATCAACAATAGGAAGACAAAGAAAATAAAGTCAAATACATGGAAACTGAATAACACCCTCCTGAAAAGTGACTGGGTAGTAGAAGAAATTAATGTGAATTCACAAAGTTGCTAGAAATCATAATCTATTTCCAGAACTTTCTGTAGTTTTTTGTTTTGTTTTATTTTTTGTTACTTATCTTTCTCCCATCGGATCCTGATGTGGCATTGTAGGATAAGTGATAGGCATTTGGCTGCTAATTTGGAAGTTCGGCAGTTCAAATATATCAGTTATTCCTCAAAAACCCTACATAGGGTCCTTGTGAGTCAGAAAAGACTCAACAGCACTAAACAACAATGAGCGTTCTCCCACATTCCTTGCCTATATTATTTATAGTTACTTATTATATATATTTAGCTTATCTAAAATGGAGTTCAGAGTCCTAGTGTAACGCTGCAGGATAATGTGCTGCACTGCAAGACAGTTTGAACCACAAGGTTGGCAGTTCAGACTTACCAGCCACTCCTTGGAAACTCTATATAGGGTCATTGTGAGTCGGAACTGATGCTACGGCACTTAACCACCACCATAACAAAATGGAGTTTATTAGTGTTACACAACACTTGCACACCTTAGCTCTTTTTCTAATTTCCTTGTTTTCTAAATAGTACCTTTCCTTAAAGCACCAAATAACTCCAAGTTCCTTTTTGCCTCTCCCACATTTGGGGAAAAAGAGAATGAATCAGAAACTGTGTTTTATATTTGATGCTGTTAGTTGCCTTTGAGCTAAAGTACTCATTTGTTTTGACTAATAATCAGAAGTACCCCAGGTCTTAAGTCCTAGCTTACCTTAGTCAGGAAGCTCCACTGAGACCTGTCCACCTGACCCTGAAGGTATTTAAAATAATGGTGGCACATATTCTAGCATCATAGTAACATGTAAGCCACCACAGTACAATCAATTGACAGGCAGATTATTGTTTATACACATCATCTCATTTAATTCCCACAGAAATTGACATGTCATAAATAAGAAAACTAAGACCCAAAGGGACCATATTAGTTGCCTAATGTCACCGTGATGTTTAGGGATGGGAAGCATGCATACTTGACTCCAAGTTCCAAACACTTTCCAGTGTTCAGCAGAATAAACAGCAGTATATCTTGAATCATCAGTTTATGCTGAATCATTCAATTGAGTTTTGCTATTGTATTTACTAAGGAAGGAAAGCAGGCAAATACATTTTGCCTTCAACAACAATAGAAAGAAATAAAGACTTTCTGCTAAATTGTATGTTATTAAAATGCTATTAACCTGGTTAACCACTTTCCCAATTTCTCTAGTTAGTCAAGGATGTGTTGCATACTTCATTGGGTACATATTCACTAATGTCTATCATGCTTAGTTCAAAGTTAGAAAGAATTGTTTTTTAGTACATGTAATTAATTGGATATCTGTCAAAGCTAAATTCAAGGATTAAAGTGGATCGTTACCTATTGGGCTTCAGAGCTGAGTTAATTTTGATAACGGAAGCATAAAAGTCTACAATTAAAGAGCAGATCGATAACAGCAGTTAGTTCAAAGGGTGGAAATATCCCATGGGTAGGCAAAGTGGGAAATTGCATGATAGCCTGTGAGTATGGAATTCTAAGGGCAAAGGGTACACCATAATTATGCGGTTACACACTGAACAACTGTTGATTAAGTACCATTTTACCCAATTTAGACCTAATGATCTTGGCAGATGAGATTTCTGCTGAATTAAGGAGCAATCAAAGCCTTATTTTTGATTTTGTGCCATTTGGGTCAAGAAGTTCCCAAAGTATTAGGCATATTGACTCGATATGGGAAAGACATCAACTTTAATATTGCTCTTATTGGCTAATGCTTTAACAAGTATTCATGGAATATGGTTTGTGCCATGGGGAGTATCCATTGGTGAGTGGTAGATAATGATAAAAAAAAGTCAGGAAATTGTTTCCTGCCCACTAAAAGTATTATTTCCATTATTGCTTATTTTCTTCAATCACTTTGAATGACAACTTTAAAAAAAAAATCAAAGTAGAAAAAGAATTTTGCTTACTTTGTATTCAGTCTCATCCATGACACTGTGATTTTATTTGGCACTTTCAGGAAGGGGTCCGGATCATCATTTTGCAGGAAATGTAAAAGATGTGTCAGAAGAAGCCCATGTGTGTCTACCCTGTAAGGAGGGCTGCCCTTACTGTGCTGATGACAGCCCATGCTTTGTCCAGGAGGATAAATATTTGCGACTTGCTATCATCTCCTTCCAAGCCCTGTGTATGCTGCTCGACTTCATTAGCATGCTGGTGGTCTACCACTTCCGCAAAGCAAAGGTAAACCCAGGTACCCTGGTTATGATTTCTTTTTTATTATGGTTTTATGGAGTAACCTCTTTTTTAAAAAAAAAGTAATGGTTTTTCCAAACCCCAGTTTCTTTTTTTACTAAGCAAAAATCTTTCTATAATGTTTGGATGATGACAGTTATATTTTTTATATTCCCAGGATAAATAGGGATTAATAATAAGAAACTGCATTATAGCATTTTTTCTACATAATGTTTTCTCCTGTTTAGCCTGAACTCAAGTGCATCAGTACCCTAATGGGCTCACCTTTACATTATTTCTTTGATCTCCTGAAGGACTCATTCAGTCACTATCTAATATATTGTTATTTTTTTTAGTATCTAGGAAACTTTATGATATTTATTTTTATTTGATTTTTATTTCTCTTAGCCAGATTTGATTATAGTAAAAGGATTCTACTATGTTGGAGTAAATTTTACTTTGAATTTATTCATGACCTTATCTATATCTTGTATTAATGTCCCAGAATAATGGTGATCCCAAGAAGAGATTATATGGCTTTTGAGAAAGTCTGTCCTTAGTTCTATTCTGAGTAATTAGAGAATAGAAAAAAGATTTGTAGGCTCTCAGTCAGAGGAAGGAAGAATGCAAACATGTTCAGGGCAAAGATACCTGGGGAGCTTTTTCCAGATAATCATCCAATTAATTATCTTTAGTAGAATTTGTGGTTCTTCTGCCTTAAGAAATTTATTTGTGCCACTTGAAAGAAAAACAAAAAGCATACATTTTCTTCCTTTTCTGAATTCAAATGACCCATTCTTGCTGGCAAAGTTGTACAGATTGTTTCAGACTATAGAACTCATTGAAAGTATAAAGTGTTCCCATTAAAATTTAAAGAAAGAAAACATCTCCCTGTGAATGACATCTATTTTGAAGCTTCAAGTTAATATAAAATAACTCTGTTGAGATTCAGTGAGACTGTATCCATTAAGTTAATGTTACGGACTTTAGTAGTTATCTTAAATAGACAATTTTATTAACAGAAGCACACAGCACAAATTAAAATTTAGCTTCAAGTCAGCAAGAGAGTGCAAATAGGCAAATTGCTTTTCTCGTAGCTAACATTTGTCTTGCTTTTGCAATAAAATTTGTGTTAAATTGTGTACAGAATAAAGTAATAGATAAGTGGGGTTGGAAAATATCTAATCACTGTTACCTAGATGAGATTAGATTTTTTAAAGCCCGTCACTGGCAGAGCAGGTAGAATTGAGATGCCTATTTAATAAACTGCTCTATATTCTCTTTGATTTAATGTAATTCATTTACACAGTGGATAACACATAATTCTTTATGAATTTTAATTGATTTTAATCATTTATGATTGCTGTGCTAAATAGAGCTAGTGATATATGGTGGGTAGGATATTACATTGAATGTTAAGAAACCTGAGCTAGTTCTGCCTAGACCAGTGTCTTGATCTGCTAATGTTATTGACATTGCTAGAAGTATTAACATTTTAGCTTACCTGGACCTTCACATGAAATTATGAATTCATTCAGCCTAAATCTTACTTTATAGGGCTATCCTGAGAATGTTGTTGTTGTTATGTGCCTTTGAGTCTGTTCCAACTGATAGTGACCCTATACACAACAAAGTCTTTCACCATCCTCAGTCATTGGTCTGTTTGAGCCCATTGTTGAAGCCAACTTGTCAATTCATCTCATTAAACGTCTTCCTCTTTTTCGATTACCTACTTTACCAAGAATGTTGTACTTTTCAAAGGACTGATTCCTCCTGATAACAAATACATCCAAAGCTTATGATATGAAGTCCTTGCTTCTAAGGAGCCTTCTGACTATAATTTTATTTTTTTATCAACATTTCATTGTGAATTGAGTGAAGGTTTATAGACAAGGTTATCAGTTTTACATTCAAAAAATTATATACTTTGCTTTCTCTTAATGATTACAACCCCCTCTGTGCAGCAATAGTTATCCTGCTTCCTCCATGCAGTTCCTATTTCAACTCCTTCTATGTCGTTAAGTTTGACTCAGATGTGGCAGCTCTTACCTAGTCATATATTGAAAACCTTTCAACCATCTTCTGGCACTATTTTAGATAATGTTTTGCTACTACTTATAAAGTTTTCAGGAGCTAATCCCTCAGAAGTGGACGACATTTCTTTTTCCTAATTGCTGATGTCCGATGGACCTTGGCTGAAAGCAGAGAAACCAGAAAGATGTTTACCTTTGCTTTATTGACTATTCAAAGGCATTTGATTGGGTGGATCATGACAAGCTATGTACAACATTGAGAAGTATGAGTATTCCTGAACACTTAATTGTGCTCATGAGGGAGCTGTACATGGACCAAGAGGCAGTTGTTTGAATAGAACATGGGAACACTGAATAGTTTAAAATTAAGAAAGGTGTGCACACGGTTGTATTGTTTCACCATACTTATTCAACCTGTATGCTGAGCAAATAATCTGAGATGCTGGATTATATGAAGAAAAACATGGCATCAGGATCAGAGGAAACTCGTTAACAACCTGTGATATGCAGAAGATACAACCTTGCTTGCTGAAAGTGAAGAGGACTTAAAATACTTACTGATGAAGATCAAAGAACACAGGCTTCAGGATGGATTGCATCTCAATGTAAAGTAAACAAAAATCCTCACCACAGGACCAATAAACAACATTTCTTATCAACAGAGAAAAGATTGAAGTTCTCAAGGACTTCATTCTTGGATCAAGTATCAACACTCATGGAACGAGCAGTCAAGAAATCAAATGACGTATTGCATTAGGCAAATCTGCTGACCCAAGCCATGGTATTTTCAATAACCTCATATGCAGGTGAAAGCTGGGCAGTGAATAAGCAAGACAATAGAAGAATTGATGCTTTTGAGTTATGGTGTTAGAGGAGAATATTGAAAGTGCCATCGGCTGCCAAAAGGACCAACAGATCTGTGTTGATAGAAGTACAGCCAGAGTGCTCCTTGGAGGCCAGGATTGCCAAACTTTGTCTCTCATACTTTGGACACATTGTCAAGAGGGACCAGTCGCTGGAGAAGGATATCATGTTAGGTAAGGTGGAGGGTCAGAGAAAAAGAGGAAGACCCCCAGTGAGATGGATTGGTAAAGTGGCAACATCAATGGGCTCAAGCATGGCAACAATTGTGAGGTTGTCCCAGGACTGGGCAGTGTTTCGTTCTGTTGTGCATAGCATCTCTATAAATTGATATAGACTCAATGGCACCTAACATCAACAACATTCTTAATTTGGAAGCCCCACTAAAATCTCTCCACCATGAGTGATCCTGCTTGTATTTGAAATACCAGTGGCACTGCTTCCAGCATTACAGCAACATGCAAGCCATAACAGTATGATGTGGAGATGTGTGAAGATCATGGAATAGACATTTTAAAGTGCCATCTTGATGAAATTTCCTTAGATACTAAATGTTGTTGTTCTTACGTGCCGTCAAGTTGGTTCTAACTCATAGTGACCCTGCATAGGGTTTCAGAGGCTATATTTCATTGCAGAAGTAGAGAATCTTATTTTTCTCCCATAGAGTGGCTTGTTGGCTCAAACCACAGACCCTCTGGTCCCAAGTTCAGTGCTTATCCTCTAGAGCCGCTGGGTTCCCAGTTACAAAGTAGTTGGAATAAGAAACCAACTACCTTATTGTAAAATTTTCAGCTTCTGTAGAATCAAGTTCATTTTAAGTGAATGTGACACACTATAAGGTGGGATATATTTAGAAAAATATACTAATAAAGTCAGTGAATTGACTTTGTTAAAAGTATGTTGAGGAAAGAAAACATTTGGTACAATTTTCTTTTTTGATTCTAGCTATCAAATTGTAAAGACAATTGTACCAACAACTGAAGCCAATTATGATGAAATTGAAGAATTTTACCAACTTTTTCAGTCTGAAATTGAAACATGTAATAAAGATGCATTGATAATTACTGGTGATTAGAATGTGAAAACTGAAAACAAAAAGGAAGGGTCAGTAGTTGGAAAATATGGCCTTGGTGATAGAAATAATGCTGGAGATTACATGTTCAAATTTTGCAATATCAATTACATATTCATTGCAAATCCCATTTTTCAACAACATAAAAGGTAGCAATAAATGTGGACTCCTGGTGTGGTGATGTAGGATAACCACTGGATTTTGAAATGTATGATCAGTAGTTCAAACCCACCAGTCACTCCTTAGAAACCCTATACAGTGTCACTATGAGTTGGAACCCACTCAACAGCACTTAGCAACAACAACTTATTTGTGACCTCACCAGATGGCATACACTGTAATCAGATCAAGTATATCTGTGGGAAGAGATGATGGAGAAGCCCCATATCATCAGCCAAAACAAAGCCAGGGCAGACTGTGGATCAGAGCATCAATTGAAAGTACAGGCTGAAATTGAAGAAAATTAAAACAAGTCCACAAAAGCCAAAATATGACCTTGAATATATCCCACCTGTATTTTGAGATTAAATATAACCCACCTGTATTTTGAGACTATCTCAAGAACAGATTTGATGCATTAGATAATAATGACCAAAGACCAGTGGAGTTGTGGGATGACATCAAGAACATCATCTATGAAGAAAGAAAAAGGACATTAAAAAGACAGGAACAAAGAAAACACCTAAGAGGATGTCAGAAGAGACTGTGAGACTCTCTACATTGTAGAGAACCTAAAATGACTAGAAGAAATGAGGGAGTAAAAGAGCAGATGGAAAATTTCAAAGTACAGCTTGAGAAGACTAAGCAAAGTATTATAATAAAATGTGCAAAGACCTGGAGTTAGAAAACCAAAAGGGACAGACATACTCATCATTTCTCAAGCTGAAAGAACTGAAGAAAAATTCATGCTTGGGATTGCAATATTTAAGGCTCCTATAGGCAAAATATTAAATGATACAGAAAGCATCAAAAGAAGGTGGAAATCGTACACAGAGTCATTGTCTCAAAAAGATTTGGCTGAAGTTCAACCATTTCAAGTGGTTCCATATGATCAAGAACCAATGATACTGAGTGAAGAGATTCAAACTGCACTGAAGACATTGGTGAAAACAAAGTTTCAGGAATTGATGGAATACAAATTGAAATGTTTCAACAAACTGATGCAGCAGTGGAGGCACTTGCTCATTTATGCCAAGAAAATTGGAAGACCTGGTAAACTGATTGAAAGAGATCCATATTTTTGACCATTCCAAAGACAGGTGACCCAACAGAATGTAAAAACCATTGAACACTGTCATCAATATCAAATTCAAGTAAAATTTTGCTGAGGATAATTCAAAAAGGCATTCGACTGTGTCGATCATAACCAAGTATGTATCCCATTGCAAGGAATGAGTATTCCATAACACTTAATTGTGTTCATGAGGAACCTGTACCAAGAGTCAACTGAACAAGGGGATACTGAGTGCTCAAAATCAGAAGTGTGTGTCAAGGATATATCTTTTCACCATACTTATTCAATTTGTATGTGAGCAAATAATCCGAAAAGATGGATTATATAAAGAAGAATGTGGCATCAGTACTGGAGGATTTGAGGAAGCACCATTAATTACCTACTCTAAGCAGATGACACAACCTTATTTGCTAGAAGTAAAGAGGACTTGAGAATTACTAACTAATGAAGAACCAAGATTATAGCCTTCAGTATGGATTATACCTCAAGGTATAGAAAATGAAAATCCTCACATGTGTATCAATAAATAGCATCATGATAAATGGAGAAAAGATTGTAGTTTCATTTTGCTTGGGTCTTTAACTAATACTCATGGATGCTGCAGTCAAAATTATAAATTTTGTCTTTGGCACTTCTGCTGCAAAAGACCTCTTTAAAGTGTTAGGTAAAAAACAAAGATTTCAGTTTGAGAACTAAGTTGCACCTGACCCAAGCCAAGATATTTTCAATCATGTCATATGCATGTGAAAGTTGAACAATGAATAAGGAAGACCATAGAAGAACAGATGCATTTGAATTTTGGTGTTGTAAAAATTGAAAATATCAGGGACTGCCAGGAAAACAAACAAATTTGTCTTAGAAGAAGTATAGCTCAATTGTTCTTTATAAGCCAGGATATCAAGACTTCATCTTCTGTACTTTGGGCATGTTGCCAGGAGAAACAAGTCCCTGGAGAAGCATATCACATTTGGTAAAGTGAAGGGTCAATAAAAAGAGGAAGATGCCCAATGAGATGGGTTGACATGATAGCAGGAACAATGGGTTCAAACGTGGAAGCAATTGTAAGAAAGGCCAGTGTTTCATTCTGTTGTGCATTGTTGTTGTTGTTAAGTGCCATAAAGTCAGTTCTGACTCATAGCAACTCTGTGTAAGGTTGTCAAGGAGCAGCTGGTGAGTTTGAACCACTGACCTATTGGTCCAAGCTGACCCTGCAGTTGAGTGGCTATCCTGCAGTACCATAGAGTCACTATAAATCACAAGTTAGGACTGACTCTATGTCGCCTAGTAAAAAAACAGAAACAACAACAAGGGAATGTTATCTAGAATATATAATGAGCTGTTACAACTCAACAATAAAAAAGACAGCCCAATTTGAAAATGGATAAAGGATCTGGATAGACATTTCTGCAAAAGGTACACAAATTACCAATTGGGACATGAAAAGATGTTCAACATCATTTGTCATTAGGATGTGATGATAAACCATACACTGAGAAAGCAATTCACACTCATTGTTATTGTTGTTGTTAAATGCTGTCAAGTCAGTTCTGACTCATAATGACCCTGTATAGGGTTTCTGAGGAGCAGCTAGTGGGTCTGAACCACTGACCTTGCAGTTCAAACTGACCCTGATATCAAATGTTTATCCTGTGGTACCACAAAGATAGATAATAGCAAATGTTGCGGGGAGGAATTAAACTGTCATTTACTGGTGTGTTGTTACTAAGTGCTGTCTAGTTGGTCCTGACCCATAGTGATCCTGTATAAAGATTCTGAGGAGTAGCTGGTGAGCTTGAACCAGTGACCTTGTGGATCAAACCAACTTTGTAGTCCAGTGCATTAACCCACAGCACCACATCAGGACTCCATTTACTGGTTTAGTGAGTATAAATTGTTAAATAGTGTAACGGTTCTTCAAAATGTTATACATAGAGTTTACCATATGAACTAACAATTCCAGTCCTAAATGTACACCTAAAAACTTTGAAAACATATATCATATCCAAAGAAAAATATGCACACAAATGTTTATAGCAACATTATGTATAATAGACAAAAAAACCCAAAAAAACAAAAAGCTAATACCCAAATGTCCATCATCTAATGAATGGGTAAATTTGTGGCATATTGAAACAATGGAATATTATTCAACGATGAAAAGGAATGAAGTACAGATTTATGTGCATATGGATAAAACTTGAAATCATGATAAATGAAAGAAGTCAATCACAAAAGGCCAAATATTTTATGATTCCATTTTATGAATTACATGCTGTAGTTGTTAAATGCTGTTCAGTTGATTCCGACTCAGTGACCCTGTACAGGGTTTCTGAGGAGCAGTTGGTGGGTTTGAACTGCTGACCTTGTGGTTCGCAGTCCAGTGCTGATCCTACAGTGCCAAACCAGAAGCCATGTGTAGAATAGGCAACTTGAGATCCAATAAATAGATCTCATGATTGCATAAAAAGAGCAAATTTAGAGACAATAAGTAGATCTCATATTTGTCAAGGGTCAGGAAGAGGCATATTGGAGAGCTATTGCTAATACATATGTTGTTTTGTTTTTTTTTTTGAGGTGATGAAAATGCTTTAAAATTAAATTATGGTGATTGTTATATAACTCTAAAACTATACTAAAATCTACTGATTTGTACATTTTAAAAGGGAATATTAACGTATGTAGATTATATAAAATGTTTTTAACTTTTTATTGTGCATTGAGTGAAGGTTTACAGAAGTTTTAC
>NW_006408690.1:1463363-1473524 GCF_000296735.1 Chrysochloris asiatica
CCTGTCCTGGCTCTTATTTCTTGTGAATATATACCAAGTAGAGGGATTGATGGGTTATACAATATTTCCAATTTTCTGAGGAAGCACCGTACCTTTTTCTACAGTAGTTGAACCATTTTACAGTCCCACCAGCTATGTAGGAGTGTCCCAGTTTCTCTACACTCTCACCAGTATTTGTTGTTTTCTGGTTTTTTTTTTTTTATCTTCGCTATTAATACTAGTGTAAGATATTATCTCCTTGTTGTTTTGATTTGCATCTCTCTAATGGCTAATGGAGTCCTGGTATGGCACTGTGGTTTAATGCACCAGACTGCAAAGCCATTTGAACTGCAAGGTCAGCGGTTCAAACTCACCAGCTGCTCCTTGGAAACCCTATACAGGGTCACTATGGGTTGAAATCAACTCAATGGCACTTGACAACTACAACAATGGCTAATGATCATGAACGTTTCTTCATATGTTTGTTGGCTGCCGGAATGTCTTCCTTGGTGAAGTGTCTATTCATGTCCTGTGCCCATTTAAAAATTTTAATTCGGTTATTTGTCTCTTCTTTTTTTTCTTTTTTTTTGGGGGCGGGGGATAGAGTTATTGTTTTGTATAAGTTTTTGATTAGTCCCTTGTCTGATACGTTGTTGCAAAAAAAAAAAAAAAAATTCACCATCTGTGAGCTAACTTTTTCTCTTTTGGCAGTATCTTTTGATGCACACATGTCTAATTTTTAGGAGGTCCAAGTCTTCTATTTTGTCTTCTATTGTTTGTATTCTTATAATGTTTGACAGTGTATTTATTTATGTCACATATTACAGGCCCTAAGTTTTTCCCTATTTTTTCATTGATGATCTTTACAGTTCTAGGTTTTACATTTAGGTCTTTAATACATATTGAGCTTGTTTTTGCATATGGTGTGAGGTATGGGTCTTGTTTCATTCTTCTGCAAATGGGTTTAAAGTTTTGCCAGCACCATTGGTTGAAGAGACTATTTCTTCACCATTTAATGTGTTTTGTCCCTTTGACAAAAATCAGCTGACTCTATGTGGATGGATTTTGTTCTGGGTCCTGAATTATTTTCCATTCATCTATGTATCTTTCATTGTACCAGACTGTTTTGAGCACTACAACAGCTTAGTACAATTTGAGGTCAGGGATTGAAAGGTCTCCACTCTTTTAAAGCAGTGTTTTGCTTATGTGAGGTCTTTTTCCTTTCTGTATAAAGTTTGTGATTAGTTTTTTATCTTTGAAGAATGATGTTGAATCTATTGGAATTATATTATATCCATAGATCGCTTTAGGTAGTGTTGATGTTTTCTCAGTGTTGTCTTCCTATCCATAAGCATGATATTATCTTCCTTTTTTGTGAGTCTCTTGGTTTCTTGTACTAATGCATTGTAGTTTTCTTTGTATATGTCTTTTGTTTCTATGATTACCTTTATTATTCCTAAGTATTTTATCTTGTTGGTGGCTGTTGTAAATGATATTGCTTTCCTAATTTCCTTTTCAGGGTTGTCTTTATTAGTGTATATTGACCTTGTACCCTGCCACTTTGCTGAATCTTCCAAGAATGTTTTTTGATAATTCATTGGGATTTTATATGTATAGGATCATATCATCTGAAAATAGAGATAGTTTTACTTTTTCTTTGCCAGTTTGGTTGCTTTTCATTTCCCTTTCTTGCCTTATTGCTCTGGTTAAGACTTTCAGCACAATATTGAATAGGAGTGATGAAAAGGGCATCCTTGTCTGGTTCTTGTTCTCAAAGGATGGCTTTCAGTCTCTCTCCATTGAGAGTAGTATTGGCTGTTGGATTTGTATATATGCCCTTAATTATGCTAAGGAATTTCCTTCTTATTCCTCCTTTGTTGAGTATTTTTATCAGGAACGGATGTTCTATTTTGTGAAATGCTTTTTTCTTCATCAATCTATAAGATCATATGATTCTTTTCCTTTGTTTTATTTATGTAGTACAATATATTGACTGTTTTCTAATACTAATCCATCCATTCGCTAGAATTTTTTTGAGAAATAAAATGTTTTACTGTTGTTGTTGTTGTTGTCAAGTGTTCTTGAGCTGTTTCTGCCTCCTAACAAACCTTTATAGGCTTCTCAGGAGCCACTAGTGAGCTTGAACTGTCAACCTTGTGGTTAGCAGCCTATACTTATATAAAGAGCCATACTAGATTTGTTGTTGTTAAGTGCTGTCCAATCGGTTCTGACTCATAGTGACCCTGTGTAAGGTTTCCAAGGAGCAGATGGTGAGTTTGAATCACTGATCTTTTGGTTCAAACCAACTTTTAGGTTTAGTACTTTATCCCACAGCACCACACATGGAATTAAATAGCACCTGGGAATTCCTGGGTGATGCAAATGGTTAGGGTCTTGAGTACTAACTGAAAGAATGGCAGCTCAAACTCAATTAAAAAAAACTATGAAGAAAGGCTTAAGAATCCATTTTCAAAAGTCAGAGCACTGGAAATTCTGTGCAGCACAATCTTACTCTGTGATACTTGTGGTTTGTTTATTTGTTTTTAAGAGACAATGCCATAACTCATGTACAGTATCAGGTACATAGTCTTCACTAATTCATATTAGTATTTTGTTGTTATTTTATTTTAGACCTGTTTGTAAAGCTTAATAATTTATGTATGTTCCCTACATTAGGTACCAAGCATGATACTTAAAATAATTCAAAATAATATGGGCTTGAAAACTATAGCTATGCCTGTTTGAAATAGACAATTAAAGTTTAGCAATAAATTCATTTAAATTGTCTTTACATTTGAGAACAACAATTGTGTACTAATACTAACAGGTTGTTATGAAATTAACAAAGTGCCTATGATACAGAATCTTTTATTTGGGGTATATGTTCATTACAAAAGGAATGGTAGGAATGTTAAATTGTAGGTTTAATTTTGCTTTTCTTTTAAATCTTTTCAACACACAAGCTCCCAAGGTTTTCATCCACATATAGTCACACAAAAAGATTCCTGTCAGATTAATTAGAGCAATCTATTATTTCCACTCAAGAAAACCAAATCTCATAGAAGTTGAGTTGCTTTAAGTTAACACAGTTAGCTTAATAATATACGTACATCTTGTTCTTGCACACAAAATATTTGTTGTTGAGTGTTATTAAGTTTATTCTGACTCACAGCAACCCTGTATAGGTTTCCAAGGAGCAGCTGGTGTTTTATGAACTGCCAATTTTGTGGTTCACACACAGGTCAGTGCTGATCCTACAGCGCCACACCAGGATGCCCTCATAAAATATACACTTTTATAAAATATAAGAAAAGCCTGGTTAAAAATAAAGATAGGATGATGTTAAATCATTCCATGAGGGCAGGTGCATTGTTCTAGCACAGTGCTAGAAGGAAGATCTGTCTTGGTTTTCTAGGAGCAGTGCAAATGTTATTGTTATGTGCCATGGAGTCAGTTCCAACTCATAGCGACCCTGTACAGGGTTTCTGAGGCTGTATATCTTTACAGGAGCAGAACGCCTCATCTTTCTCTCACGGAACAGCTGGTAGTTTCAAACTGCTGACTCTGAGGTTCACAGCCTGATTCGTAACCACTACACTACCAGAGCTCCTTAGCTGTGCAAATAGGAGGGGAAAAGTCAGGTTATCTTAATTGCAGCATCCATAGCTAAAAAGAGATCAGTCACCCAGGTTAAAATGGAATATCCTAGCACTAAGGCTTGAAGTAAGTTTCTCCTTTGGATCCTGACTTAGAGAATATTATAAAATGTAATGAATGGCAAACATCCTTAAAGAGATTATTATTGTTGTTGTTAAGTGCCCTTGAGTTGGTTCTAACTCATATAGTGACCATATATAGCATTTCCATGGATTGGTTGGTGGCTTTGAACTGCCAACCTTGTGGTTAGCAGTTTAGTGCTTATTCTTTAGTGCCACACCAAGAGCTTTTAAAGAGATGAGGAAATTAACACTATTCTAATTTTCAAACAGGTATGAAAATTAAAGTGATTAGAATAATAATTTTCATACCTTTGTTTCTGTTTATTTCCTTATTGTGTGCTGTAGTTTAATTCTTAGGCAAAGCAATTCCATACAGGTATTAAAAATGTAGTCCCAATGCACTGTCCTTTGTTTGTTAATGTCAATACAAGGATACTTTCAGAGCATCTAGATTAGGATTGTTGTTGTTTTTAAGTACTGTCGAGTTGGTTCCAACCCATAGCAACCCTATATAGGGTTTCCAAGAAGTGCCTGGTGGGTTTGAACCACTGACCTTTCCATTCAAACTGACCTTAAGGTCTAGCACATTATCCTGCAGCACCATGCCAAGACTCCAGATTAAGGTTGGCCTGTATGAAATAGATATTCCAGCACTACCTTCTATGAGTCAGAACTGTTTCTACAGCACCTAGCCAAAACCTTCTTTGCCCATGACCGACATGCCTGATCCTATTTCCTATTGCATCTATAATCAGTCTCAGAATGCTTCTCATCACACAAGACGATAAGCAGGGTCTATATATGAAGCCTATTTGCTACCCTAGCTCTAGAAAGGTGGGGAGGCTGCAAATCCATATAAGCATTATAAATAATGTTATTCTTCACTGTGTTACTAATAGGAATCAACTGAGTCATCTTGAATTTGATGTTAAAATCACTGTCAAGAACTGAATAGTAGCTCTTTCATATTTCTATTGAGTGAATAGTGAATCAAGCTGAGGATCCACTTGGGATGCAGTAACAAAGGCTGAGGCACCTACTGAGGACATAACTTAAGAAAAGTGCTAGAAGATCCTGGTTAGAGAAGACGGAATCCGAAGTTCATTTCCTGTTTCCTCTTTCTTCAGTATATGCTATAATGATAACAGAGAGAAAATACCATTTTAAAATGAAATAACTAAGTGATCAGCTCAAGAGACATGTGATTATGGAATATTTTGTCTTTCAGATTAACCATTCTTCCAGGGAAGTCTCAATATGAATACATTTAATTGAAGGGGGTTTAATTCATGCCCCAAATACCAATTCTGTAGCAGTGAAATACCAACAATCATTGATCAAAGGTTGGTTCAACACTATAACATTTTAAAGGACACAAAATGGAATTCCATTACATTTTTGGGTGAAGTCCTTTGAATGACATCTCAAACCAAATGACATTTCACTCTGCACAAACATTTAGGAAACTAATTACATATATTTCCTCCTTTGCCCTCAGTTAAAAGATTAAGTCTGGCAGTAAACTGTGAGTGATTTCAAACCAGTGTGTTCTTAAACAACACAATTTTAAAACACTGTTTTAGAAAATCCAGATCTTAAGTATTTTGGAATTATTTCTAAGTTTTTACTAAATATTATGACATGAAGTGTTTTTATGTTTGCTATTCAGTAGAGAAAGTATGTTTTCTTACAGCTTAGTATTATCAAGTGTTAGTACAATTTATTTTTGAATAAAATTTTCAGAGAAATGGAACATCAGCTTATTCCATTTTAGAGAATAATATTCTGCTTGATTTACTCTCAGTAAATTTTAGTGTATCTTGTTTGAGTAGAAGTTGGGGGGAAAGTGATAGTGAATTTTTAAAAGGAAACATACACTGTGGTTTCAGTCTTCTCTTCCTTCCCTTTAATAAGAACATATTTCTTTTTTCTAAATTAGTTGACAAAGGATCTTATGACAATGCTAAGTTTTAGTATGGAAAATGAGAAGTTTTAATATAGTGTGTGAGCTGATTTTCTATGTTGTTATTGTTAAGTGCTGTCGAGTCAATTCCAACCCATAGCAACCCTGTGTAAGGTTTCCAAGGAGCAGCTGGTGAGCTTGAACCACCAACCTTGCAGTTCAAACGACTTTGCAGTCTGACGCATTAGCCCACAATGCCACACCAGGACTCCTGATTTGCTATACCAGGGATATAATCACTTTTGGTAATACATAATAAAGGATTGTGACTTCCATTGCCCTTCATATATGTTACCTTGCATTGCCAATGAATAACAAGCATATACTTTTCATTTTATATTTAGAAATATATTTTCTTCTTTCATATTTTCAGTTTCTCCGCCATTTATGGGATGAGTATCATAATACAAGCAGTCCTGGTGGTGCATTGATTAAGTGCTCAACTGCTAACCAGAAAGTGGGCAGTTTGAACCACCAGCTGCTTGGCAGGAGAAATATGTGGTAGTTGGCCTCCATAAAGATTTACAACCTTGGAAACTATGGTTCTATTGTCCCCTGTAGAGTCACTATGGGTTGGAGCATAAGTTGACAGCAATGATTGATTTTTGGCATCATACTACATGGTTACGAGCCAAGACCTGTAACATTTCTGGTCCCTTCAGTTCAGTTATAGGTTATTCTGGAAGTTTCAGAATAATTTAAAGAATTTTTTCTAAAACCTCATTCTACTGCTGACCAGCTAAGCAGTCAGTAGTTGGAACCCACTAGCCATTCTTCAGGAAAAAGCAGTGGCAGCCTGCTTCCATAAAGATTAAAGTCTTGGCAATCCTCTAGTGGAGTTTTACTCTGTCCTCTTGGGTTGATATGAACTTGAATAGACTCTACTGCAATGGGTGTTGTTGTTGGTAGTTACCATTGAGTCAGTTCCAATCAGAGTGACATTATGCACAATAGAACAAAATATTGCCAGGGCCTGTGCCATCCTCACAATCGTTGTTAAGCTTGAGCCCAGTGGTACTGCCACTGTGCCAGTCCATCTCACTGGGGGGTCTTCCTCTTTTTCACAGACCCACCACTTTACCAAGCATGATGTCCTTCTCCAGACACTGGGCCCCCCGATAACATGTCTGAAGTATGAGAGATGAAGTGTCAACATCCTGGCTTCTTAGGAGCAGTCTGGCTTTACTTCTTCCAACACAGATTTGTTTATTCTTTGAGCCGTCCACTTTTTTTTTTTTAATGAGAAAAAAATTTCTTTATGAAAATCTTAATCAGTACAAAACTCAAAAGCGCCACATAGGTGAAACAAAGGTGGATATATGCTAAGCAACTCTAGTCCTTTCCATAAATTGAATAAGATGCTAGTTCTACAAAGCATAGTAATTCTTAAAGCAACAATCTTCAAATTTCCATATGGCCCTATACCTTTTTCTTAACATAAGCAAGGCTACAATTAGGTAGAGTGTTAAGAATATAAGAAGTGATTCATGGCAGTTATATGAACTGATTTTATATGCACTTAGACAAAGGCACTTATATAAACTGAAACAAAAAACATTTTTTCACATGGGTAAAATATTGACGTTATAACCAAACCATATGACCCAGAATTTTATTACTGGATTCTCTATATTAGACATTGAAGATATGACCTTTTCATCCCAGCTCCCCTATTCTTGACTTGTTATTTTCAGCTTTATACTGATAGAATCTTTATAGAGATACAGTAGGTAGAGACCACAGACACTACATATAAACACAGGAGTAGAAAGAGTTCTTGATGAAAGTGAGGACAACATAAAAATATTTACAGAAGCAAAGTCAAAATGGTTTAGAATAACAGAATATTAAGAAATCATTCATCTGCTCTTAAAGCCTCTTCGAGCTCCCCGAACCTTTGCTTTCTTCCCCTTTCATCCTTGCTCATGTTTCTTCTGTTGCTCTTCCCTTGTCTGGAGATGAGGTTGTTTGTAAGTTTTCTTATAGAAACTCCTTTTACTTACACGTTTGTTCATTCATGGCATTATTTTCTTTAGATTGCCCCCATATTTTCAGCTTCCGTTTGTGTGGCTCATAGGTGAGGGGACGAAACAAACTTACTTTGAGATCAAACACTGGTTTCTTTTTGGAGACAGGAGTCTGCACTACCTCTGCCTTCAGCTTGAAGGGGGTAATAGCAGCAGAATCAGCCTTGGCAGCCTTTAACTTTTGTGTTCCAAGCACAGTCAGGCCTTTTGGGGTACTCCTAGATACATTCGCATGTGGAGACTTTCTGGCTGGAGTCTTGGTCAGTGAGCGTTTATGCTCATTATCTTCAGTAGCAGCTGAAAACCTGACATTCATTTCTGTTGCCAAGAATGTGGAGACTTGACTGACCGCTTTGTAAACAAGATGCTCAGACTTGTGGTGCCCTGAGATTGACGTTGGGCAAGCTACAGAGGTCCTTTTGAGCGGAACTAGAGTCGCTACCAGAGTCAAGGGGAACAGGCTGCGTCTTCAATCATTAAATGAATTGCTGTTCTCTTCTAAACATTTCCTTTTTCTCATAACATGTTGATCAATGGTCCACAGTTCTTTAAAATGAGCCGCATGACGCGTCTTAAAATTTAGAATAGTGCTTCCAGTTTAAAAAAAAAAAATTTTCCAGCTTTTGAAAATCTATTTTTAAAATGAGACCTCTTTCTTTCGGAAGGTATCTTTGAATCTTCATTACCATTTATTCTGCTTCTTTCCGTGGAAACAGAATTCTCATCAACTTGGCTCTCATGTGATTGAGAAGGAACTTCTGTAGCAGTTTTGGGATCCTGGTTTTCCTGCTGCTCCCGATTCTGAAATTCAGTGGGATCACTACGTTTCTATTCTGAATGACACTCTGGGAGTCAGGGTTCCCTTCAATTGCCTTGTGCCTTCTCTGTGTTTTGGTGGCGTGGCTGACCATTTTCCTCTCTGTTTGTTCCTGATGTCTATTTTGTATCCCGCTCTCATCACAAGAGGATAAAGAAGTTTGACTTTCAGCCTGATTCTCAGTTTCTTTTCTTACTTCCTGTTGAAGGTGAGCTTTCAAGGCTTTTAACAACCTATCAGCCCTCAGGTTAGCCCAGAGGCCCAGGCTCTTGGCCACGTTCTGCAGGTCACAATACTTGAAGGTGTCCAAGATTTCCAGAGAGTGGACGGTCATCATGACTAGCAATCCAGGTGACCACATAGACCTGGGTCCATGATTCTCCCAACACCTTTCAAAACTCTGGTGCCTTATTCATTGTCCAACTTTCACATGCATATTAGGCTATAGAAAATACAATGGCTTAGGTCAGGCACACCTTAGTCCTCAAACTGGCATCTTAGTTCTTTAAAGAGGTCTTGTGCAGCAGATTGGCCTAATGTAATAATACATCCTTTGATTTCTTGATCATTGTTTCTGTAAGTGTTAATAGTGGATCCAAGCAAAAGTAAGTATTTGACACCTTCAATCTTTCTCCTTTAGCATGATGATATTTATTGCTCCGATGGTGAGAACTTTTGTTTTCTTTACATTGAGGTGCAAACCATACTGAAGGCTGTGGTCTTTGAACTTCATCAGCAAGCATTTTAAGTTCTCTTTGCTTTCAGCAAGCAAGGTTGTATCATCTCTGCACATCCGTAATTGTTCTTCCAATCCTGATGCTGTGTTCTTCATATAATCCACTTTCTTGGATTAGTTGCTCAGTATACAGACTGAATAAATATGGTGAAAGAATACAACCCTGAAGCACACCTTTCTTGATTTTAAATCATTCAGTGTCCTCATGTTCTGTTTGAATAGTTGCCTCTTGGTCTATGTACACAATTAAGTGTTTCCTAGTATTCATTCTCTGCAAAGTTGTCCATAGCTTGTCATGATCCACACAGTCAAAAGCCATTGCATAGTCAATACAGCAAAGGCAAACATGTTTCTGGTATTCTTTGCTTTCAGTCAAAATCCTCACACACACACATATACACACACCACACTGTGGCTTTAACATGACAACTTGGCTACAGGCAGAATTTGGGGATCACTGTATTTTCCTTTCAAAGGTGTTTTTGCTGCTTAATTTGTCTCCTAGAAAGTTGTGGGCAATTTTCTAGAGGACCCTCAGTTGGGTTTTTATCCTTAAGAACAAAATTTTCCATCTGAATGCTTATGGGATTATAATTATTATTATTACTTTTGCCATCATGATATATTCCTCTTTTTATTGATATTGTAAATATATAATAAAAATACTATCCATACTCTCAAATTTCAGACAGCTTTTTAACTGAGATTGGGAAATTTCTTATGTGTTATTTCGTAAACTATCTCGTATGGACTAACTCTTCTAGACTTCTCTTTTCTAAGCTTCCATTAAGTAAAGTTTGAGTATCCAGACTTTTTTATTTGCTCTCTCTTTGTATTATGCTTAAGGAGTCCTGGTGGTACTATGTATTAAGCATTGGCCTGCTAAACACAAAATCAATAGTTCAAAGTAGTGTAGTGGT
>NW_006408690.1:1474164-1474963 GCF_000296735.1 Chrysochloris asiatica
AGTCCAGTGCATTATCCTGATGTGCCACACCACGACATACATTTGTGGACATACATTTGACTGCATTCAGAGAACACCTTGAAGAGATACAAGAGTTTGAAAAACAAGTGGCATACAAGTGGTATATGTACTCTGAAATTAAGTCTGATTAGTGTATCAAGCAGTTTAGGAAGTATTGATTCTATTAAAAGTAATCATAAAACATAAATAATCATGTATGTGAGAATTCATTAAAGGTGTTCTGGACAATTCCAAGGTTTAACAAAGGAAAAAGTGTCGCTACTTTTAATTCTACCCCTTGTCATTATAGAGAATAAGAACATAAGAAATAAATTAAATTTTTATTATTTGCTATGAAATGTTAGATTTTGTAACATGTGTCTGGTGTTATTTGTGTAACCTTCTTTCCATGAAATAGATTTAAACCTAAAGTATAAAAAAGCTTGAGATACTGGACTTGAAGGGAGCAAAAATGTTATCTTGCTTTTTGAATTAATTTCTAAATTATCTTCTTTAAGATACACAAAGCATAGATAGGGCCAGCACCAGCAGTGTGATTAAGTACAGGGCAGAGTGTGATGAGGGAAATGTGAGCCGACCATGTCTAATCCAATCTTCATTACACCTGTCCCCAAACTAGTAGTGGCATCATAGGATAAGCACTGGACATCAAGGTCGCCGCTCCTCAGAAATTCTATATAGGGTCATTATGAGTTGGAATCAACTCAATGGCATTTAACAACAACAATTTAAAACACAGAAAATGTTAATGGAAATCTCCTTTTCTAGTAGAGCTATC
>NW_006408690.1:1479414-1520776 GCF_000296735.1 Chrysochloris asiatica
AAGATGGCATGATAGAATTTTGCAAGGCCAATGACTTCTTCATTACAAATACCTTTTTAAAACAATATAAAGGACAATTATACATATGGACTTCACCAGATGCAATACACACAAATAAAAATGATTACATCTGTGGGAAGAGGCAAAGAAAAACTCCATATCATCAGCCAAAACAAGGCCAGGGGCATTGCTCATATGCAAGTTTAGGCTGAAGCTGAAGAAAATAAAGCAAGTCCACAAGAGCTTGAACAGATACCACCTGAATTTAGGACTCATCTCAAGCACAGCTTTGATGCATTAGACACTAATGACTGAACACCAGAAAAGTTGTGGGATAACAAGTGCATCATACAGGAAAAAAGCAAAAGATCATTGAGAAGACAAGAAATAAAGAAAAGATCAAAATGGATGTCAGAAGAGACTTTGAAACTTGCTCTCCAGTCTAGAGATGCTAAAGCAAATGGAAGAAATCAAAAGTTAAAAGAGCTGAACATAAAATTTCAAAGGGCAACTCGAGAAGACAGAGTGAAATATAACTAAATGTGCAAAGATTTGGAGTAAGAATACCAAAAAGAAAGGGCTTGCACAGCATTTCTCAAGCTGAAAGAACTAAGAAAAAAATTCATGCCTCAACTTGAAATAGTTAAGGTTTCTTTGGGCAAAATATCAAATGATGCTGAAAGCATTAAAAGAAGATAGAAGGAATGTATAGAGCCACTGTACCAAAAAGAAATTGTTGATGTTCAACCATTTCAAGAGGGAGCAAATGATCAAGAGCCAATGTACTGAAGGAAGACGTCCAAACTGCACTGAAGTCATTGGCAAAGAAAAAGTCTCCAGAAATTGATGGACGAATTGAAATCTTTTCAACAGACCGGCGCAACACTGGAGGCACTCACTCATCTTTGCCAAGAAATTTGGAAGACAAATAACTAGCCAACTGATTGGAAGAGATACATATTTGTGCCCATTCCAAATAGAGGTGGCCCGATGGAATGTGGGAATCATTGGACATTGTCATTAATATCATATGTCAGCAAAATTTTGCTAAAGATAACTCAAAAATGGTTGCAACAGTACAATGACTGGGAACTGCCAGAGGTTCAAGCCAGATTCAAATGAGGATGTGGAACGAGGGATATCACTGCTGAAAGCAGAAAATATTAGAAAGATGTTTACCTGTTCTGTGTTAACTATGCAAAGGCTTTTGACTGGGTGGATCATGACAAGCTATGGACAACATTGCAAAGAATGAGTATTATGGAGCATTTCATTGTGCTCATGAGGAACCTGTACATAGACCAAGATGCAATTGTTTGAATGAAACAAGAGGACAGTGAATGATTTAAAATCAGGAAAGGTGTGTTCCAGGGTTTCATTCTTTCACCAAATTTACTCAATCTGTATGCTGAGCAAATGATCCGAGAAGCATAATTATATGAAGAAGAATGTGACATCAGTATGGGAGCAAGAGTCATTAACAACCTGCGATATACAGATGATGCATCCTTGCTTGCTGAAAGTGAAGAGGAGTTGAAATATTTACTGATGAAGATGAAAAAACACACCCTTCAGTATGAGTTGCACCTCAGTAAAATAAAACAAAAATCCTCACCACTGGACCAATATATAACATTATTATAAATGGAGAAAAGATTAGCATTGTCAAAGACATCATTTTACTTTGATCCACCATTAACATTCATGAAAGAAACAATCAAGAAATCAAATGATGTATTGCATTAGGCAAATCTGCTGCACAAGACCTCTTTAAAGTGTTCAAGAGCAAAAATATCAGTTTGAGGAGTAAAGTGTGCCTGACCCAAACCAAAGTATTTTCAATAATGTCATATGCATATGAAAGTTAGACAATGAATAAGGAAGGCCATAGAAGAATTGATGCATTAGGGTTATGGTATAGGAGCAGAAGAATGTTAAAGGTACCATGGACTGTCAGAAGAGCAAACAAATCTATGTTGGAAGAAGTACAACCCAAATGTTCCTTAGAAACCAAGATGACCAAACTTTGTCTCTAATACTTCGGACATATTATCAGAAGTGACCATTCCCTGGAGAAGGACATCATGCTTTGTAAAATGGATTTTCCTAAGGGCAGAAACAATGAGCTCTATCATAACAGCAATTGTGAGGACTGGGCAATGTTTCATTTTATTGTCACTATGTGTCAGAACCAACTTGATGTTACATAACAACAACAACATCACGTGCTGAGGATAATTTAAAAACGATTGCAGCAGTAGGTCAGCAGGGCACTGCCACAAATTTATGCCAGGTTCAAAAGAGATTCTGTAATGATGAATATCATGACATGTCAAATGGCTCTTGACTGAAAGCAGAGAATAGCAGAAGATGTTTACTTGTGTTTTATTACCTATACAAAGGCATTTTACTTTGTGGATCATAACATTGAAAAGAATGAGAATTCCAGAAGAGTTAATTATGCTTGAGGAACCTGCTTATAAAACAAGACACAGTAATTCAAGTTGAATAAGAAGATACTGTTTGTTTTAAAATCAGGAAAGGTGTGTGTCAGGGTTGTATCCTTTCACCATATGTATTCATTGTGTATGCTGAGCAGATAACCTGAGAAGCTGGACTTTATGAAAAAGAACATGACATCAGGATTGGAGAAAGACTCATTAATAACCTGCAATATGCAGATGAGCCAACCTTGCTTTGCTTAAAGTGAAGAGAACTTGACATATTTGCTGAAGCAGATAAGAGGCTATAGCTTTTTATGGATTACACCTCAACATAGAGAAAATCCTCACACCTAGTTCAATAAACAGCATCATGATAAATAGAAAATGTAAGTTTTCAAAGATTTCCTTTTTTTGGGGGGAACTACAATCAATGCTCATGGCAGTAGCAGTCAAGAAATCAAATATTTCATTGGTAAAATCAATTACAAAAGACTTTAGAGTTTTAAAGAGCAAGGATGTCAGTTTGAGAACTAAGGTATGCCTGACCCAAATTATGGTGTTTCCAGTCTCCTTATATTTATGGGAAAGATGGACAGTGAATAATGAATATTGGAGAAGAATTGATGCATTTGGATTATAGTGTTGGTGAAGAATATAGAATATATCATATACTGCCAGAAGAAGGAACAAATCTGTCTTGGAAGAAATATAGCAGGAATGTTTCTAGGATTAAGGCTGATGAGACTTCTCACATAATTAGGACATGTTATAAGGAGAGTCCAGTCCCTAAAGTAGGAAGACGTGCTTGATAAAATAGATAAAAAAATAGGAAGACCCTCAGCAACAATGGGTTCAAACTTAGCGACAGTTGCAAGGATGGCACAAGAGCAGGTAGTGTTTCGTTCATAGGGTTGCTATGAGCGGGAATTAATTTGAGGGCACTGACACAGGGATGCTTTGGGTTGGAACTGACTCGACAGCACTTAACAATGACAAAAATGACAACCGCAAGCGGAGTGCAGTGGCCTCATATGATATGCAATGGACTGCAAACCACAAGATCCATGGTTAGAGCCCTTAAGCTGCTTCCTGGGAGAAAGAAGAGGCTTTCTGTTGCTGTGAAGATTTAAAAAGCCTTGGAAACCATATACAGGGTTGCTAAGAGTCAGAACTGACTCAATGAAACTTAACAACAAAAACAACAGCAATGTTCCTTGGCTTATTTAGTTGCGTCACTGTGTGTTTGCATCTTTATGAAATCATTTGGTGGCTTAACTCATGGCTTGACCAACTCATGTAATGGCTTAGGAGTGCGTGTGTGATTGTATATTAATGTCAAGGTGGTGGTAAGGGTAAATATAGGGAGAAACAACATATTAAGGAAAAATAGTTTTAACTTCGGGAATCTCTGTTTCTGTGCTTCTTAAGAAATACCACATACGTAACCTCCTGCTCCATCTTGTGGCAGTAGTATTAATTATGAGCTATGAAGAATAACTAAAGTGATTATAAGGTATTTTGTGTGCCTTAAGTGATATTAAATGCTACATGACTTCCGAAACTCTACCCTGAGGCTCTTTTCAGGGATTTATATTTACTTGTGCCTATTTGGAAGAAAGGTCTGGTGATATACTTTTGAAAATCCACTGTGTAGAAGCTACTGGTTACGATGGTCTGTTTCCTGGTTGATCATGGGGAAAGAGTGGGCAGCATTTTGTTCCATTGTGGAAGGGGTCACAATGAGTTTGGGGCTGACTTGACAGCAGCTAATGCCAGCAACATGCTTATTTGAATGGTCATGATGCCGATAGTATGCTATTAAGCATGCTAAAATTCACTTTCAAAAATTGATGTATATTACACACAATATATTGAGTGGTTTAACATTAGAAAAGGTGTGTGCCAGGGCATTTTATTCTTTCACCATACTTATTAAATCTGTATGCTGAGCAAATAATTTGAAAAACTGGATGATATGAAGAAAAACATGATATGATGCTTGGAGAAAGACTCATTAATAACCTGTAATATGCAAATAATACAGTCTTGCTTGCTGGAAGTGAAAAGGACTTAAAATACTTGCTGATGAAGATCAAAGACCACAGCCTTCTGTATGGGTTGCATCTCAATGTAAAGAAAACAAAAATCCTCACCATTGGACCAATAAATAACAACCATATAAATGTAGAAAAGATTAAAGTAGTCAAAGACTTCACTTAGCTCTGATTAACCATCATCACTCATGGAAGCAGTAGTCAAGGAATCAAATGGCATATTGCATTAGGCAAATCTGCTGCACAAGACCTCTTTAAAGTATTCAAGAGCAAAACTGTCATTTTGAGGACTAATATGCACCTGGCCCAAGCCATGGTATTTTTAGTAACCTCATATGCATGGGAAAGTTGGACAATGAATAAAGAAGACTGAAGAAAAATTAATGCATTTGAGTTATGGTGTTGGAGAAGAAATCTGAAAGTACCATGGACTGCTCAAAGAATAAACAAATTTGTGTTGGAAAAAGTACAGCCAGATGCTCCTGAGAAGCCAGGATGGCCAGGTTTCATCTCTCATACTTTGGACATATCATCAGGAGTGACCAGTCCCTGGAGAAGGACATCATGCTTTGGAAAGTGGAGGGTCAGAGAAAAAGAGGAAGACCTTCAATGAGATGGATTGGTACAGTGGCAGAAGTAATAAGCTCAAGCATAGCAATGATTGTAAGGTTGGCACAGGACCAAGCAGTGTTTTGTTCTGTTGTGCATGAGTTTGCTGTAAGTTCATATAGAGTCAACGACCTCTAACACCACCACCACCACCACCACCAATATATTGAATTGCTTGCCATTTGATAAATATTGTACAAGTCCAATCACTGACATTTTTTCTAAAACCTAGAATCTCTATTTTAAAAACTCATTTAAATATTATAGAAGGGGCCTTCAAAAAATTCTTGGAAAACCTCCATTATCTTTCTATTCTATTTTCCCATGAACTCATATGAACAAAAGGCTGCACAATTATAAATGAATGCCTTTAGTAACCATTCAATCAAAATATTTAGCTAAGTTTACAGTAATGATTTTGATGCTGTCTTACCCTGGGAAGCCCACAGTCTGATGAAGAAACAAACATAAAGAAATATGAAATATAGAGACGTATGTAATACATTGTGTTGAGTACTTGGTGAGGCAGTATGAAATAGTGCAATGCATTGAATTACTTCATATGGCTTGTCTACCCATACTCTTGGTAATTACCACCAAACAACTTTTTCCCTGCTGTGTCTGAGTATGAAAAGGTGTAAGAAGAGGCTCATAGGATGTTATGATTCAGTTGTGGCTGATCATTAGCATAACTAATTGTGATTGTAAAAACGTAGAACTCAAACAAGTGTATAAATAAGCTACCTCACAGTCAGGCAGGGGAAATGACATTACTATCAAAAAAGAAGAGCCAGGAGTGGAGCGCATCATTTGGATCCTGATATCCCCGCACATAGAACCTCTTTACCTCAGGGACAGAAAGCTGGGACACTGAAGGAGTGGCAGAGTAGCAGCGGCACCAGAACCTAGATCCTGAACAAGAGACAGAGTGGTGAGTTTCCCAGCCCATAGAGCAAGTAACGCTGAGCTCAGTGACTTTGACCAACAGGCTTGCTTGCCCAGTAGGGTACATTAGGGGAATTAGGTTTTCTGAGGCTTATGGTAGTGATGTGCCCTGTGGGTATTTGCCTTCAGGCTGAGGCTTGTGGTGGATTGCTGTATCTTGTGGGCATTTACCAGCAGCTCTAAAAGTTGTGTAATACTGCCTGAGTAAAGCAGAGTCCAGGGTAAGGAGCTGAGGGCCAGAGACAGAGGCCTGACTATGAGCATAGCAGAAGAAAGGCTGTTCTGAATGGAAGAACTGTGTCTTGAGCATTTCTGACTCTGAATTGTAGTCTGTTGGTTTCTCTAATAAACCACATTACTGAGAGTATGGTGTCTGAGTTCTGAGTGGCTAGTGCAATAGATTATTGAACTCAGCTGAGTAGAGTGCTGTGGGAGGACTGCTTAATGCTATTTTTTACAAATAGCGATTAAGGTCATGAACTCTAAAATCAGGTGCCTCTCTTGGCTTCTCACTTAACAGCTTTTAAAACTGGTGTAAGTCATCAGCTTCTCTTCACCTCAGGTCCCTCCCCTGTAAAAAGAGGATAATACTAATTCCAAGTTCATGTTGTTGTTGTTGTTAAGTGCCATCGAGTCAGTTCCAACCCATAGCGACCCTGTAGAGGGTTTCCGAGGAGCAGCTGGTGAGCTTGAACCACCAAAATTGCAGTTCAAATGGCTTTGCAGTCTGGCACGTTAACCCACAGCACCATACCAGGACTCCGGTGTGGTAGAGATTAAAATGTATGAAATGCTTATGTGACAATTAATGACATTTAGAAATGATTCACTAGACATTAACTGTTAATTGAGGTTTATGTATTAATATGGTGACAGCATAAAAATAAGAGTGAGGAGTGAGGATTTTGTTGGTTCAGCAATCAAATCCTCATCTTGCATGTGGGAGATATGAGTTTGATTCCTGGCCAGTATATCTCATGCACAGCCACTGACCTCCTATCAGTGGAGGTTTTCTTGATGCTATGATGCTGAATAGATTTCAGTGGAGCTTCCAGGCTAAGACAAAGCGGGAAAAATACTTGGCAAACTATTTCCAAAAATCAGCTAATGAAAACCCTTTAGATCAAAACTGTACAATTAGCAACCAACTATGGGGATGGCCCAGGACCAAGCAGTGTTTGGTTCTGCTTTTTCCCTGCTGTGTCTGAGTATGCATTGTGCATGGGGTAACCTTGACTCAAAAGCATATGGTATAAAATATATATCGAACTTCCTTCTTTTGCCTGTGAAAATTCATTTGTATAAGCATGTTCCACATATTGTATGAAAAATGTGGAGCAAATGTTCATTGTTTATCTGAAATTCAAACTTAACTAGATAGCCTATATTTTATCTGACAATTTGAACGTTGAAGCTATCTCTGAGAAATAAAAATGGAGACGTCAAGTCTGCCTAACAGTTTTGTGATCCTAAAACCGAGTGGGTGAGTTTGGACTAGAGAGAGAAATTAAGACTCATGAGCATTAAAATATGGGAATTAAAAAATGTAAAAATAAATGAGATCTCACAGATAAAAATATAGATCTAGGAAAGATGATGCTGGTGAGGTATGTTAAGGTAGAGTTAAGTTAACAAAACTTAAAGAAATTCTAGCTTGAGTTTTCTGGCTGAGATTTCAAATAAGGTCATTCGCTGAGTAGTCTTGAGTAGAATGAGGTAGAAACTTGAGATTTTTAAGGGTTTTGCATAGAGCCACCGTGGCTGAAGGAAGAGTAAGTGTCCAAGTGCACATCAAGAGGTTGCTGAGATTCCAGCTCAAATTAGAATCCACAGATATTTCTTTAAAGTTTTGTTAAAAGGAAGAAAAGGCAGAAAGTTGAAAAGACTGAAAGTATTCGCATAGGAGTTCTGTTAACTGAATGGTTACCTTCCAAGGAACTGTAAAGTATTTGCAAGTGACATTTTACTTTAGATCCATTTGAAGTAGAGCAACAGAATATTAATTCTCCAAATTTCTCAGTGCATTTACAGCATTAATATGTGGGACCATTAATTAATCTTAGGGAAATCCCCAGGAGGGAGAGAAAGAACAGTAATTATTAGCATCTTTAGTTATAAATGGAAAAATTGAAGCCCAAAGATGTTCATGAGGTCACAGTGAAAACCATTGTTTACTCAAGATTAAATTAATAGCAGCATCTAAATTAAAAGAACGGAGCCTGTTCTATAACATTTTAGTGAGAATATTATACATTTTTTTAAAACTTTTTATTGTGAATTGAGTGCAAGTTTACAGAACAGATCATCAGTTATTTGGTAAATTTTATTCACTAATACAGCAAAGTACAGCCTACTTCCTGTTTTGAAAAAAAAAAAAATCAAAAGAATAATTGTATTTCATGATACATACAAATTATATGAAGTTGAAATATCAGTGTCCATAAAATTTTATTCAGACACGGCCACTCTCATTTATGTACATATTGTCTGTGGCTACTTTCTCACCGTAGCTTGCAATGGATACTGTATAACCTCTAACACCTAAAATATGTGTTCCCTGGCCTTTTGTATAAAAAGTTTGCTCTGTCCCTTGAAATACAGCATCAGTCTGGTCCACTTTCTAATACCATACTTCAGTATCTTACTCAATGGTGCTGTATATCCCAGGGATATTTATCTTTCCATAAGGCTTTCTTAAACAATAACAAGTCTGAGACCCAAAGAAATGAATGTGAAGTGCTGGAGTTTTACATTCAGGACAGAATGCTGGAACACATTTTGGATAGAAGACCTTCTTGGCATCCATTAATTCTACCATATAATCACTTCCATCAGTTGCAAAAATAGTTTCCAATTTGTAACACTTAACTCCTTTGGTGGAGCTCCTAGTGTGATGCTGTAGGATAATCGTTGAACTGTGAATCGCAGGGAGGGCAGTTCAAATTCACCAGCTGCTCCCCAGAAACCCTATATAGGGTTGCTATGAGTCTGAATGACTTGACAGCATGTAACAACTCCTTTCTTCACCTACTGTTCATTTTTGTGAGCTACTGGATGCTTCAGCCCCTGAACTTGTAATTTCAACACAATTTCCATGGGCAGGATGGTTCAACAAGGCAGCAAACAGCTAGACATTAACCTATCTCTCAAACATAGCTACTAGTATCCCAAGTGTGTTACCTGGTTCTAATTTATCTTCTTGGGTTTTTTTTCACAGGATAGTCATTTTTCCTAATTAGAAACCAACCACAAAGAAATTATGTTTTAAGGTTTATTATTGGTTAAGAGACAGAGAGAAAGAAAGAGAGGAATGAGGGGAAGGTAAAAGTAAGGGAGAAAAAATGGAGGGAGAGAGGTGAAAGAATCAAAACTTAACAGAGCTTACTGGTACCACACAATGAAAATAGGTTTTAAAAAGTCTTCTGACTGCTAAAATAAGAACTAACTGCCTCTCAAATGTTCATTAAAGTCCTGATGTGGTGCTGTGAGATAAATAAGCAGTGGACCTCAAGGTCAATTTGAAACCCTATCCAGGGTTACTATGACTTGGAATCAACTCAATTGCACTTAACAACAACAACAACAAATGTTCAATTACCCGTTTCCATAGTCACTCATCATCTTAGCTAGAATGATTGTTGCTGCCCTGGAAACATGCAATTTAGCCATCCTGGATCATCGTTTTAAATCTTACTAAAGTTTTATACTAAAACCATTTCATTTGGGTCCTGAGTTCTTGGGCCTTTCTAGCTCAGATTGACTTTTGTTTTGTCATAACTTTGGGGAGTGGACCTGGTTTAGCTAGTGTGTAACGTGTCTCTTGTGTATTTTGAGACCTTTTGCCAATTTTCTGTATCAGTGGTTCTTAAACTAGAACTCATTTATACCACATCCTTTACTCATATTTTTGTCTACAGTACTTTCTTGGCTTTCTCGGTTCACCCAGTTAAAATTTTGAACCTCTAAGGCAGGGGTGCTGGTGTAGCGCTGCAGGATAAGCTTTCAAACCACAAGGTAAGCGGTTCAAACTCACCAGCTGCTCCTCAGAAACCCTATACAGGTCACTATAAGTAGGAATAAGAAGGCAGGGGTTGGGAACATTGGCCAACATTATAAGGCCCTCAAAATCATTTGGTCTGGCCTTGCCAAGGCAACTGCATTTCCAGCCACCACATTAGCAGTGAGTTAATTAAATGTTTAACCAAATTTAGTGAGCTAATTTTTAAGTTGATAATTTTGTATGGTCCATGAATGATGTTATAAATATCCAAATGACCGTTGGCAGAAAAAAGGTGTCACTCCCTCACTTACTGCTCTAAGGCAACAAGAAGAGTGACATTATTAATGAATTATACATTTTTTTTCCCTTTCTGTTGGAAATTTTTAGAAATGAGCTGTCATAAAACCATGACTCTATCTTTCTATCCCACGTTAATAAAACTCATGTTCTCCCCACACACCTATAAATATATAACCTGGCTTCATGAAGGCAAAAGGTGAACCTATTCTTGGTAGGTTTTCTCATCCGTAATATTTCAAAGTGATGGATTTCTCTGTGGTTTCACTTCAATATCAGTTCTGAACTCTTCCTCCAGGTTACTCTTCTTGTCTGTCAGCACCACAGGTCATAGAAGTAAACTGCTAAATGCTGGTTGACCATGTAAGCCAGGGCCACCATCCATTTTTAGGCCCAGCCCAACTCTGCTTAACCCTAAGAAGGTTGATAGATACTATCAACCATGACTTGAATCAGTGTCTCTACAGAAAGACAAAAAATTCTTCCCAGCAGCATGTCCATTAATTGGCTGACTCCTGATGTGGCACTGAACGTGAACCACAAGGTCAGCAATTCAAACCGATCAGCTCCTTCTTGGAAACTGTACAGGGTTGCTATGAGTCAGAATCAACTTGACAGCACTTAACATCAACAACAGTTGATGTTTGTAAAAACTAAGTGTGGGTTCTATTATCCCTTTCAAATGATCAATAATAGCATCCTATTACTGGTTTATAAGAATACTGGTGTGGCACTGTAGGATAAGCACTGGACTGCTAATCACAAAGTTGGTGGTTCAAACCCACCATCTGATCCTTGGAAACCCTATACAAGGGTAGCTATGAGTCAAAATGGATGCCACAACACTTAACAACATGAACTGTTGTAAAAACATTTGTCTGACAGGGAGGCATGTTTTTCATTTGGAAGAAGGCCTAAATGACATGAGAATATTTTAGTTTAAGAAAACTAGGATCCATACCAGCCTTTTCTTCTTTATTTCTGGGCTTTGCAGTGTCTCTGAGACTTAAATTATCTTTATAATGGTAGTTAGCAAAGTGATAAGTTCTTATTTACCAAAATCCTAGAAAAATGCAAGATTTTAGAAAAATCATATTTTTTGAAGGCTGTTTACCCATTATTTTGATTTCCCAGCTTATTTTATCATTTTGACATAAAATATTACTAACTTAAATATATTGTGGAGTCCTGGTGTGGTGCTGTGAGTTAATGTACTGGACTGCAAGGTCTGTTTGAACTACAGGTCAGCAGTTCAAGCTCACCAGCTGTTCCTTGGAAACCAGAGTCTCTATGAGTCAGAACAGACTCGATGTCACTTAACAACAATGACAACAAGAAGTATGTTGTTATTGGTAGGTGCCTTCAAATAGGTACTGTCTCATACAGTCCCTATGCACAACAGAATAAAACACTGCCTGGTCTTGACAGTGTTCCACGAGGTTTTTAGTGATTAAATATTTGGAAGCAGTCTATCTTAATCTGTAAACTCAGCTAAAACCATGGGTGACCCTGCTGGTATTTAAAGTACTGGTGATATAGCTTCCAGAATCACAGCAATATGCAAGTCACCAGAGTAGACAAACTGACTGAGGAGTGCTGGGACTTAAGTATCATAGTTTTATAATGCTGATGAGGGCTCTTTAGAGATATTTGTTTTTATTTCAAAAGGTAATATTCAGACAGGATCATTTTTGACATTTCAGTAATGCAGCCAATTTTTAGCTTCATGACAAGAATTTAAAATAGATTATAGGTAGGACTCATAGTCTCTTTACTAAAACATTTGGCCTCATTTTCCTTATGAAAAACAAGAGAGATATGGAAGCAAGGTAAATTATAATAACAGACAGAAGCTTAAAACAAATAAAAAGGTCATAACCCTGGATTGGCCCATGGCAGTAGAAATGTGATGCATATGATTATGGAAGTTATTATCATCCAGATTTACTGTTTATTTACCTCTGTCTTTGAGCTTCTAAAATTTTCTCTTCTGCCTCTACTCTACTCTCTTGAGTTAACATACACAGATGCTGCACTAATTCAATGGTTCTACTCTCTCCTGGCTGTAGTTGTTTTTAAGTTCTGTCAAGTTGGTTCAGACTCTGAGGAGCCACTGGTGAGTTTGAACTGCTGAACTTGGGGTTAGGAGTCCAATGCTTATCTTACAGCTCCACACCAGGACTGCCCTGGCTACACACTTCTATTTATAGGTGTCTCTGGTGTGGTGCTGTAGGACAAACCTACAAGATTGCTAACCACAAGACTGACAATTCAAACCTACCAGCTACTCCTTGGAAACCCTGTACAGGATTGTTATGAGTCAAACTGATTTGATTACATTTAACAACAACAACTACATCTAATTTAGGGAATCACCAGGAGCCCTGGTGGCATAGTGGGTCATATGTTGTTGGGCTTCTAACTGCAGGATCGGTGGATCAAATCCACCAGCTGTTCCATGGGAGAATGATGAGACTTTCTGCTCCTGAAAATTTTTACAGACTCAGAAATCCTATTCAGAGTGCTGTGAGTCCAAACCTACTCAATGACTTGCAGCAGCAGCAGTGGTGGTGGTGGTGGTTATGTGCCATGGAGTCAGTTCTGACTCATAGCCACCCTGTAGCAGGTAGTATAAAAGGTTAAGTATTTGACCAATAACCAAAAGGTTGGATGTTCAACCCCAGGGTGACTTAGAAGTATAAATAACATGGTAGAAACATTTGACCGCCTCTTCCTTCACAAAGGGGAGAGATTTACCATCAGCATCATTACAAGGCTAATCCCTGTGAGGAAGAGGTCATACATACCTCCACCCTCCAGATTTTTTACCCATTCTGACACCAGTCACATCTCCCATGACACTCTCTATTTCTCTGCTGGGTTTGATAATTTGTTGCAATGGCCACACAGAACTCACAGACAATACTCATGATTAAGAACTTATTAGGGAAGCAACTGGTTACAATTCAAGATCAGGAACAACTCAGGATATGGTGCTTTGGTCAGGATACTTTCTCACCCATGACCCCCAACAGGCCTCTCCCTAGCTCTCTTTGGCCTTGGGCTCTTGGGCCTTTTGGGTTGATCCAGCCTCTGCTTTGCTCAGGCAAGTGTTACAAAGCTTTTTAGCTCTGCCAAGAATACCAAAGGTACCCTACTAAAGCAGGAAGTCTTGGCCCCAAAGCACTCAGCAGTCTTTCTAAGTAGATCAGTGAGCCTAGTTCTACTAACTGCCTGGAGGCATCCCACTCTCTGCTTCATGCTGATCTTTCTGGTTCTGCTCTCCTTGTTCCCACTGCTTCACTCTCTCTCTTTCTCTCTCTCTCTCTCTCTCTCTCTCCCTCCGTCCCTCCCTCCCTCCCAGAGGTTCTCAGCACAGAGATCCTGGGCCCCTACTTCCAGTCATTTAAAACTCTATGGTTCTATTCTGATCCACATGAGTCAAAATTGGCTCAACAGCAACTATTGGTTTGTTTGTTTTTTAAATTTTTAAATACTATCTTAGTTATCTAAACAGAAATACCACAAGTGAATGACCCGAATGAACAGAAATGTATTCTCTCACAGTCTGTAGTTGTTGTTAAGTGTTCAGAGTCAGTTGAGGCTGTGCATCTGTGAGGGAGCAGAAATTTCATCTATCCCTGCAGAGTGGCTAGTGGGCTTGAACCACTGACCTTGTGGTTTGCAGTGCAACATTCTCCAGAGCCACTGTACTCCCTGTTAAGGACTCTGCACTAAGGTCCTTGTCCCCTTTCAGCATCTGTAGGCCAAACATTCTTTGGAGATCTCCATAGGTCTTGGTCTTGGCATCAGTCTTTCCCTGGATCAAGGAGCTTCACAGTATAGAGACATCAGGTCCCAAAGATGCACTTTACACCTGGTTCTTCTTTCTTGATGGTTGTAAGTCCCTCTGTCTCTGCTCACTTCTCTCTCCTTTCCTATCTCAAAAGAGATTAACTAAAGATACTACCTAGTCCTGTAGATTGCAAAATCCCCTATGCATCCTTTTATAATTTGGATAAGCAGATGCCCTTCTTATCTTATGAGTAATAGGTCTTGAAGTAGGGTCCAGGTATTTATAATTTTAAAAATCTTTGTGCTTCTGATATACCTCTAGGGTTGGGAACCATTGACTTATATATTTAAAATCCTTTTCTATGGCTAGAAGTAAAATCTTAAAAAGTTATTTTCATTTGGGGAAGTAGATATGAAGCATTTCTCTCCTATATTATGCTTGCTTGACACAGTTAAGTAGATACTAAGCCTCTTAGAAATCAAATCTTCTTTTCTTTCTTTTTTCTTTTTTGCTTTCCTAGACACTAAGGAGAAATAAGAGCAAGGAGAGATGTGTCTTTGAGGGCAGTGAATTGCAGAGACAATGGAGCATGAATGGAGAGAGAAGGGGCTGTTTGAACTGTTCAGAATTCACTTTGTGAAATAAAATTCCTGAGTAGTTTACCAGACACAATGAAATAACAAAAAGGAAAGTTTATTTTAAAATGTATCTGAGTTTATGGAGGGCACAAACATGCAAGCTGATACTAAAGGAATTCAAACATGGACTGAACCCATTGATTCAATTACTTTGGGTGTTAGCAGCATTAAATGACTGGGAAGATAAAACCTGTGAAAAATAGCAAGGAATTTTTGGTTTGTGTGTGTGTGTGTGTGTGTGTGTGTGTGTGTTTTCCCCTCTCTCTCTTTGACACAAATAAGCAAATAGAGAAATGCTTGCTTGAAAGTAAATGAGCAGTTAGGCATAGCAACAAATGAACCAACAATAAAGAAGGCAAACACTGGTGGCTCACCAGTGAGATAAATATGGGAAATAAGCTAAAAGACATGATTATACTGACAGATACAACAAAAAGAGATAGCAGATGAGGATCACATATAAATCATAGAGGCAGCTGGAGTTCAGTTGAACCTTGGACCTTTTCTTCACCTATTTTCTCTCCCATGGCAATCTCAAACACTTCCTCTGCTCTTGATGCCCACAGTCCTGACTGCCTAATTGAAATCTCTGCTAGGATGTCAATAAATCATCTTCAGTATGTTAAAAGTCAACATCTTGTTCTTTCTGACAAACCTAATGCTCTTTCACTTTTTCCTGTCTCATGAATTCCATTAGCATCCATCAGAGAGTCAGTTAGAACCATGACGTCATCTTTGACACTGTTCTATCCCTCATTCCCTCTGTCCAGTCTATTACAACTTCCTTTCAATTATGAACCCTCAAACTGATTCACTTCTGTCCCTCTCCATTGCCAACATCCTAGTTCAAGATACTATCATTTCTTTTTATTTTTTTTCCCTCACCATCATTTCTTTTCTTTTTTTTTTTAAGTTTTTTATTGTGGATTGAATGAAAGTTTACAGGGCACATCATCAGTTTCACATTCAACCATTCATATAACTTGTTTCATTACATTGATTATAATCCTCTACATACATCATCAGTTAAAAGTATTTCTCTTTATCCACTTTAGCTTTTTTTTTTTGGGGGGGGGGGGGAAGAACTTTGCCTTTTTGGAATTTACAGTCTCGGCTTTTAGGGAAGGTTTTTACATTTATCTGTGGAATCCAGGGCTCATGTATGCGATTACTAGCAAGCATAACTGAATAATCAGATGAGGGACAGTTTGCTATGTCTGCTAGGTGGCACTGTCATTTATTTTATAGGAAAATATTATTGCATCTTCTTGCATTCATCCATGTTCCCCTTTATTATCTTTACCACCCAGTTGCCACACAGAGCTGTTCTAAGATTTCATCATTTGAAAACCAGTACTTCCTTCAAAAGCATTTTAGTAACTTTTCACTGCTATAGGATACAGAACAAAATGCTAAACCATGTGTTTAAGTGTCAACATTGACGTCTGTTTTCTTACTTTTTGTACTCTAGACAGGGCCTTCTTTTACTTGCTGAGACATGAACCTCAGGGACTTAATATATGCTGGTCCCTCTGTCTGGCACACTTTCACTTGTCTCTCTGCATCATCAATCCATGATGCATCATCAACCCTTTTCACCCTTCATATTTTTCAGATCTTGTGCTCAACAAAGCCTCTCTGAATCCCTCAGTTCTGGAGAGATTTTTATGTCCTCATGCAGTTACAGAGTCTTTTCCTTTAAAGCAAAATGCCCCATCCTCTCCATTACTAACATTCGAACTAGACAACCAAAGTATGACTTTGAACATATCCCATCTGAATTTAGAAATTATCTCAGGAACAGATTTGATGCATTAGACACTCATGACCAATGACCAGAAGAGTTGTGTCAAGGACATGAAGAGCATCATTAAGAAGACAAGAAAGAAGGAAAGACCAAAATACATGTTAGACAAGACTCTGAAACTTGCTCTCCAGCATAGAGATGCCAAAATAAAAGGAAGAAATGATACAGTGAAGAACTGAACAGAAAAGTTCAAAGGGTAACTCAAAAGGACATGCAATGTACAAAGACCTGGACTTAGAAAACCAAAAGAAAAGAACATGTTCAGCATTTCTCAAGTTGAAAGAACTGAATTTTTTTTTTTTTTAATCAAGCCTCAACTTATACCATTGATTCAGCGCAGGAGGCACTCACTCATCTATGCCAAGAAATTTGGAAGACATATACCTAATGAACTGATTGGAAGAAATCCATATTTGTGCCCATTTCAAAGAGAGGTGACCCAATGGAATGTGGAAATCATTTGACAATATCATTAATATCACATGCAAGTAAGCTTTTGTTGAAGATAATGAAAAAAATGACTCCAACAATACATTGACAGGGAACAGCCAAAGGTTCAAGCCAGATTCAGTCAAGGATGTAGATAAAGGGATATCATTGTTGATGGGTCTTGCCTGAAAGCAGAGGATGCCAGAAAGATGTTTACCTATGCTTTATTGACTATGCAAAGGGCTATGGACAACATTGCAGAGAATGAGTATTCCAGAACACTTAACTGTACTTATGAGGAACCTATACTAGACCAAGAGGCAGTCTTTTTAACAGAACAAAGGGATACTTGTTGTTAGGTGCCATCAAGTCAGTACTGACTCTTAGCAACCCTATGCTCAGCAGAATGGAACACACTGCCTGATCCTACTGGAGGGTTTAAAATTAGGAAAGGTGTGTGCCAGGGTTGTATTCTTTCACCATACGAGTTCAATCCGTATGCTGAGCAAATAATCAGAAAATCTGGATTATATGAAGAAGAATGTAGCATCAGGATTGGAGAAAGACTCATTACCAATCAGTAATATGCAGATGATACAATGTTTCATGTTGAAAGTGAAGAGGACTTAAAATATTTGCGAATGAAGTCCAAAGATCGTAGCCTTCAGTATCAGTTACACCTCAATGTAAAGAATACAAAAATTCTCACCACTGGATCAGTAAATAACAGCATGAATGGAGAAAAGATTGAAGTTGTCAAAGACTTCATTTTGATGGGCTCCACTATCAACATTCATGGAAGCAGCAGTTAAAAAATCAAACAATGTATTTCATTAGGCAAATCTGCTGCACAAGACCTCTTTAAAGTATTTGAGAGCATAGATACCAGTTTGAGCACTAAGGTTCTCCTGACCCAAGCCATGGCATTTTCAATAGCCTCATATGCATGGGAAAGTTGTACAATGAATAAGGAAGATGGCAGAATAACTGATTCATTTGAGTTATGGCATTGGGGAAGAATATTAAATTTACTATGGACTTTCTGAATAACAAACAAATCTGTGCTGGAGGAAGTGCAAACTGAATGCTCCTTAGAAGTCAGGATGGTAACACTTTGTCTCTCATACTTCAGACATATTATCAGGAGGGACCAGTCCCTAAAGGACATTATGCTTGGTAAATAAGAGAGTCAGCAAAAAAGATGAAGCCCTCCAATAAGATGGAATGGTACAGTGGCAGCAGTAATGGTTTCAAGGATAATATTGATTGTGTATATGGCACAGGACCAGCAATGGTTCATTATGTTATGTGTAAGGTCACTGTGGATTGGAACCAACTAGAAGGCACCTAACAACAACAAAAGCAAACTTCTTTTCAAAGAGCCCAGAAAACTCATTGAAAGTCATTACACGGTGTGTTCGTATGTGAGTTGAATAAAATAATTTAAAAAATAATTTTTAAGAAGATTGGAATGATACAGCTACTGATTTGTGCTCTCCAAGATTCATTTTTTTCTTTACTCTTCCAAGATGGTTAAAATAGCTCTCAACTTTCTAATTTGGTTTCTTCATGAAATGTAAAACCTTTCACCAGGAAAGGGGATTTAGAAGATACAGGTTTGGAATACACAGGTGAGTTTGGTTTTAGATTATGTTGAGGTTGTTATTGATGAATCTTTAATTGGATAAGACAGGATACTCAGAAGAGTAGAGAGAAATTTGACTTACCATGATAGGGTGGTAAATAATACTATAGGGGTGAGAAGTAGTTCAGAACAAGGGCAAGAAGAACAGCAGCCAAATCCTACCACTTATCACTGAGGAAAGTTTTAGATAGCAAGACCCCTGTATAAGTCTTTAATCAAACTTTGAATCATGTAAAGGCTTTGTATTTTACAATTCAAGACATTAAGCGATCAAAGTACTTTCATTTCCATTTGCACTGATTTATTCTGCTGGTGTGGTACTGCGGGTTAATGTGCTGGACAGCCAGGTTGGTTTGAACTGCAAGGTTGGCAGTTCAAGCTCACCATCCACTCCTTGGAAACCCTATACAAATTGCTATGAGTCAGAACCAACTTGATGACACTTAACAATAACAACATTCTGCTGATGTCAGGAGAAACAGTGTAGAAATCCCTTCAAATATGTATTCAGTTCTATTAGAAGTGCTCTATGAACCAGGGCTCCTGTTGTGGTGCTGTAGGATCAGCGAACCACAAGGCCAATAGTTCAAACCCACCAGCCACTCCTCAGAAACCCTATACAGAGTCGCTATGAGCCTGAACCAACTCTACAGCACTTAACAACAACAACAATGAATTAGGAAGATATCATACTTGGCAAAGTGGGCTGTTGTTAGGTGCCATCAAGTTGGTACCGACTCACAGTGACCCTGTGCACAACAGAACAAAACACTGCCCTGTCCTGGGCCAACCTCACAATTGTTGCCATGCTTGAGCCCATTGATGCAGCCACTTTGCCAATCCATCGCGCTGGGGGTCTTCCTCTTTTTCTCTGACTCTCCACCTTATCAAACATGATATCCTTCTCCAGAGACTGGTCCCTCCTGACAATATATCCAAAGTATGAGAGATGAAGTTTGGCCATCCTGGCCTCCAAGGAGCACTCGAGCTGCACTTCTTTGAACACAGATCTATTGGTTCTTTTGGCAGCCCATGGTACTTTCAATATACTCCTCCAACACCATAACTCAAATGCATCAATTCTTCTATGGTCTTCCTTATTCACTGTCCAGCTTTCGCATTCATATGAGATTATTGAAAATACCATGGCTTGTGTCAGGCGCACCTTAGTCCTCAAGATGACATCTTTGCTCTTCAACACTTTAAAAAGGTCTTGTGCGGCAGATTTGCCTAATGCAGTACATCATTAGATCTCTTGACTGCTGCTTCCATGAGTGTTGATAGTTGATCCAAGAAGAATGAAATCTTTGACAACTTCAATCTTTTCTCCATTGATAAGAATGTTGTTTATTGATCCAGTGGTGAGGATTTTTGTTTTCTTTACATTGAGAGGCAATCCATACTGAAGGCTATGGTTTTTGATTCTTCATCAGTAAGTATTTTAAGTCCTCTTCACTTTCAGCAAGCAAGGTGTATCATCTGCACATCTTAGGTTGTTAATGAGTCTTCCTTCAATCTTGATGCTACGTTTTTCTTCACATAACCCAGCTTTTCAGATTATTTGCTCAGCATACAGGTTGAATAAGTATGGTGAAAGAATACAACCCTGTTGCACACCTTTCCCAATTTTAAATCATTCAGTGTTCCCATGTTCTGCTCGAACAACTGCCTCTTCATCCAAGTACAGATCCCTCATGAGCACAATTAAGTGTTCTGGAATACTCATACTTGGCAATGTTGTCCATAGCTTGTCATGATCCACACAATCAAAAGGTTTTGCATAGTCAATAAAGCACAGGTAAACATCTTTCTGGTATTCTCTGCTTACAGTTAAGATCTATCTGATGCCAGCAATGATATCCCTCATTCTATGTCCTCTTCTTAATCAGGCGTGAACCTCTAGAAGTTCTCTATCAATGTATGGTTGCAGCCATTTCTGTATTAACTGTATTAAAACTTTACACGCATGGGATATCAAAGATATTGTCCAATGATTTCCACTTTCTGTTGGATCCCTTCTCTTTGAAATGGATACAACTACGGATCTCTTCCAATCAGCTGGCTTCCAAATTTCTTGGCATAGATGAATGAATGCCTCCAGTGTCCCTTCACTTTCTTAGAAGATTTCAATTTGTAATCCATCAGTTCCCGGTGCCAATTTGTGTTGCCAATTCCTTCAGTGCACCTTGGACTTCTTCCTTTCAGTATCAGTGGCTCTTGATCATATGCTATCTCTTGAAATGGCTGAACATCGACCATTTCCTTTTGATAGAGTGACTCTGTGTATTCCTTCCATCTTCTCTTGATGCTTTCTGCATCATTCAATAATTTGCCCAGAGAATCCTTCAAAAATGGAAGTTGAGGCTTGAATTTTTTGTTCAGTTCTCTCAACTTGAGAATTACTGAGCATGTTCTTCTTCCCTTTTGGTTTTCTAACTCCAGATGCTTGCACATTTCTTTGTAATATTTGACTTTGTCTTCTCGAGCTCACCTTTGAAATTTTCTGTTCAGCTCTTGTATCTCCTCATTTCTTCCATTTGCTTTAGCATCTCTACACTAGAGAGCAAGTTTCAGAGTTTCCTCTGACATCCATTTTGATATTTTCCTTCTTTCTCATCTTCTCAATGACTTTTTGCTTTCTTCATATATAATGTTCTTGATGTCATCACACAACTCTTCAAGTCTTCTGTCTTTAGTGTTTGATGTATCAAATCTGTTCTTCAGATGATTTCTAAATTCAGGTGGGATATATTCAAGGTCACATTTTGGCTCTCGTGGACTTGTTTTCATTTTCTTCAGCTTCAGTCTTAATTTACATATGATTAATTGATAGTCTGTTCCACAAGCTGCCCCTGGCCTTGTTTTGTCTGATCATATGAAACTTTTCCACAGATGTAGTCAATTTGATTTCTGTGTATTCCATCTGGTGAGATCCGTGTGTATGGTCGTCTCTTATTCTGTTTTAAAAAGGTATTTGAAATGAACAAATCATTGGTTTTTCAGAATTCTATCATGAGATCTCCAGCATAATTTCTATCACCAAGGCCATATTTTCCAAATACTGATCCTTCCTCTTTGTTTCCAACATTTGTATTCCAATCACCAGAGGTTATCAATGTATCTTGATTGCATGTTTGATCAATTTGTGATAGAAAAAGTTTGTAGAATTCTATTTCATCCTCACTGGCTCTAGTGTTTGGTGCATAAATTTGACTAATAGTGGTATTAACTTGTCTTCCCTGTAGGTGCATGGATATTATCCTATCACAGACAGCATTGTACCTCATGGCAGATCTTTATATATTCTTTTTGACAATGAATGTGATGCCATTTCTCTTCTATTTTGTCTTTCCTGACATAGGAAACCATGTGACTTTTAGATTCAAAATGGCCCATATCAGTCCATTTCAGCGTACTAATGCCTAGGGTATCAATGTTTATGCATTCTATTTCATTTGTGACAATTTCCAATTTTCCTAGATTCATACTTTCATGCATTCCATGTTGCGATTATTAATGGCTGTTTACAGCTTTTTCTCTTCATTTTGAATTGTGCCCAATCAGCAAATGGAAGTCCCTAGGGCTTTATTCCATTTGTATCATCACGGTCAACTCTACTTTGAGGAGGCAGCCCTTCCCCAGTCAATTGTGAGTACCTTCCAAGCTGAGGGCCTCAATTTTCCATACTATATCTGACAGTGATATTCATAAGGTTTTCAGTGACTAAATATTCAGAAGTAGTTTGTCTCTCCTTCTTCCTTATCTGTCTTCATCTGGAAGCTCATCTGAAACCTGTTCACAGTGGGTGACTCTGCTGATACATAAAGTACGCATGGCATAGCTTCCAGAATCATAGCAACTCATAAGCCACCACAGTACGACAAACTGACAGATGAGTGGTGGGGTGAATTGGAGAGTCATCCAAAAATAGGAAGACTCCAATGGGATAAATCAACACTGTAGCAGCAACAATGGACTTAAACATAACAATTGTGAGGAAGGGAAAGGATTGAGCAGTGTTTCATTATTTTGCACATAGTGTCCCTATAAGTAGACACTGACTCAGTGGTTCCTAATAAAAATAATAATTCGTCCATAAAGGAGCCCTGATTGCACAGTAGTTGAAGAGATCTACTGCTAATTGACAGGATCATGGTTTGAACCCACCAACTTGTTCCATGGGAGAAAGATGAGGCAGTCTTGAAATCCTGGGGGAAGAGTTTTACTCCATCCTATAGGGTTGCTATATCTGACAGTGTTTCTCTGATATTCATAGTGGATCATGACAAGCAATGGACAGCATTGCAAAGTCTGAATCTTCTAGAACACTTAATTGTGCTCATGAAGGATCTGTACATGGACCAAGAGGTAGTTGTTTGAACAGAACATGGGACCACTGAATGGTTTAAAATTAAGACAGGTGTGTGACAGGGTTGTATTCTTTCACCATACTTATTCACCCTGTATCTGAGCAAATAATCCGAGAATCTAGGTTATATGAAGAAAAATGTGGCATCAAGGAAAATGTTGTTAATGAGGAAGACTTATTAACAACCTGAGATATGCAGATGATACAACTGTTTGCTGAAAGTGAAGAAGACATAAAACATTTACTGATGATCAAAGAGCACAGCCTTCAGTATGGATTGCCTCTCAAAGTAAAGAAAACAAAAATCCTCACTACTGGACCAATAAACAACATTCTTATCAATAGAGAAAAGATTGAAGTTGTCAAGGATTTCATTCTTCTTGGATCAACTATCAACACTCATGGAAGCAGCAGTCAAGAAATCAAATGACATATTGCATTAGGCAAATCTGCTGCACAAGATCTTTTTAAAGTGTTGAAGAGCAAAGATGTCAGTTTGAAGACTAAGGTGCGCCTGACACAAGCCATGGTATTTTCAATAATCTCATATGAATGCGAAAGCTGGACAGTGAATAAGGAAGACCATAGAAGAATTGATGCATTTGAGTTATGGTGTTGGAGGAGAATATTAAAAGTGCCATGGGCTGCCAAATGTACCAACAGATCTGTATTGGAAGAAGTGCAACCAGAGTGCTCCTTGGAGGCCAAGATGGCCAAACTTCATCTCTCATACTTCGGACATATTGTCAGGAGGGACTAGTCTCTGGAGATGGATATCATGTTTGGTAGGGTGGAGGGTCAGAGAAAAAGAGGAAGACCCCCAGCGAGATGGATTGGCCAAGCGGCAGCATCAATGGGCTCAAGTGTGGCAACAGTAGTGAGGCTGGCCCAGGATCGAGCAGTGTTTCGTTCTGTTATGCATAAGGTCACTATGGGTCAGTACTGACTCAATGACACCTAACAACAACAACAACATAGGGTTGCTATGAGTTGGAATTGACTCAATAACAATGGGTTTTATTTGAGTCAGGAAGTCACAAAAGCTTAATAAATTTTGCAAATCTTTGAAAACAGCCTTCAGGATACGTGCTTTTGGACCCCAGGCATATAGTAAGAAAGTTCTTTCCTTTCAAAAGCAGCAATTCCAAGACAGGAGAATTTGAGCACAACTTTCCTCTATTGTGATTGGATTATTTGGTTTGTAATTTTTAGGTGGCAATTTTTTTTTCACTAATGGAATATATGCTGAATGTTGGTAATCTTTTGTTATATTTGGTGAGTTTTACACACATTATGTGGTACACATATATACCAATGGACTATGAAGGTGTAACAGATAGAACAAGGCAAGAAAAAAGTGTTTTGTCAGGTAATATTTTTAGTTGAGTGAAACTTTTGAAAGCATGGGGTAACAATTATAGGTACATTACACTCATCTGTCAGCCTGTCAGTTTGTTGTACTGTGGTTGCTTATATGTTGCTGAGGCTGGGAGCTATCCTGCTAATATTTCAAATGTCAGCAAAGTCACCCATGGGAGACAAATTGCAGCAGAACTTCCAGACTAAGATAGGAAGGAGGACCTAGCAATCTACTTCTGAATGAACTGACCAGTGAAAATCCTATGAATGGAAGTGGAATATTGTCTGATATATTGCCAGAAGATGAACCCCTGAGAGTCAAAGACACTCAAAATATGACTGGGAGGAGCTGCCACCTCAGGTAGAGTTGACCTTAATGATGTGGATGTAATAAAGCTCTTGGAACTTTCATTTGCTGGCATGGCTCAAAATGAGAAATCTAAGTACAAACATCTCTTAATAATCAGAATATGCAATGTATGAAGTATGAATCTAAGAAAATTGAAATCTGCCAAAAATGGAATAGAATGCCTAAAGATAGATATTATAGGCATTGTTGTTGTTATTAAGTGTCATTGAATTAGTTCTGACTCATAGCGACCCTGTATAGGATTTACCTCTGACCTTGTGGTTCAAATCGACCTTGTGGTCCTGTGCTTATCCTACAGCACCATATCAGGACTCCATTGTAGACATTAGTGAGATGAAATGGATTGGAATTAGCCACTTTGAATTGGAAAATTATATGATCTACTATGCCAGGAATGATAAAGAAGAGTGACATCACATTCACTGTTAATAAAACATTTTAAAATCTATCTAGAAGTGCAACACTGTCAGTGATAGGATAATATCCATATGCCTACAAGGAAGACCAGCTAATACAAGTTTTATTCAAATTTATACATCAACCATTAATACAAAAGATGAAGTAATTGGAGATATTTACCAATGTCTACAGTCTGAAATTGATCAAACATGCAGTCAAGATGCATTGATAATTATCGGTGACTGAAATGTGAATGTTGGAAAAAAGAAGGATCCCTAGCTAGGAAATATGATCTTGGTGATAGAAATAATACTGGAGATTGTGTGATAGATTTTTGCAAGACCAACATTTCCTCTAGTCACTTAATTTGGGGATGTAGGTGTGCTGGCCCACAGTACCAGAGCAGAGTGTCTTCAGACTGAGAATTAAGGCTTAATGATGTGTCGTGTGGCTATACATCAGCAGTCCTAAAAGAACTTTGTAATATTGGCAGATAAGAGCATAGGCTAGGCTAAGAGACTGAGGATCACAGAGAGGCCTGCCTGTGGGCACATCAAAGGAGAGGTTTGCCTGACTGGCAGAACTGTGCCCTGAACATTTCTGCCCCTGAATTGTAACTTGTTAAATTCCTTAATAAATCCCTTAACTGTGAAAAAAAATAATAAATCACTAAACAAGAGAAGTCTGAAAAGAAAAGCAGGAAAGCAATACCATTTACAATAGCCACCTGAAAATGATGTCCTTAGCAACAAATTTAGCCAGAGACACAGAACATTGATACAAAGAAAACTATAAAACACTGCTATAAGAAAGCAAAGGAGACCTACAGATAAGGAAGGCTATACTATGCTTATGGAGTCCTACTGTGGGGATATAGGGTAAGCACTGTACTGCTAACCATAATCATACTGCCAGAAATATCCTAAAGAAATGAGAACCTTCTCAAGAATACAAAGGAAACAGTAAATGTACTTGCAAGACTTATCTCTTTGTACAGAAGCCCAAAGAGTCTAAGTTTTCACAGTTCAAACCCATCAGCTGGTGTTTGGAAACCCTACACAGGGTTGCTGTGAGTCAGAACATCTCTGACAACACATAGCAATAAAAAAAAGCAACATACCATGCTCATGGATAGAAAGACAATGTGAAAATGTCAATGTTACACAAAACAATTTACAAGTATAATGCAATCCCAATCCAGGTTCCATCATCATTCTTTAAAGAGTTGGGAAAACTAATTGCTAACTTTATGTGGAAAGGAAAGAATCTGGATAAGCAAAGCACTAGTTAAAAAGGTGAATAAAATAGAAAACCTCACACTTGCCAATCTCAAATCCTTCAATACAACTATGGCAGTCAAAACAGCCTGGTATTGGTATAATAACATTGACTTAGACTGATGGAACAGAGTTGTAAACCCAGAAGTAAATGCATGCATTTATGGACGGTTGGTCTTTAACAAAGGGCTGAAATACATCAAATGAGGAAGAGTCATTTTAATGGTACAGGCAAAAACAGAATATCCATTTGCATAAAAATGAAACACAATCCATATCTCTCACTGTATAGAAAAAATTAACTCAAGATGAATCAAAGGCCAAAATGTAAAATTGAAAACTGTAAATATCAAGAAAAATTGTGGCACACATAGATACTAATTCATGTCTTAAAAAAAACTATTGATCACATCTGAAACTACAAACACAAGACAGTGTAGATGACTGGGACCTTCTAAAAATTATACACTTATGTTTTTAAAATACATGATGATCAAAAAACATCACCAAAAGAATAAAAAGAGAACCTAGAAATTGGGAAAAACAAACATTTTTTTGCAATGACATACTGGACAAGGGATTCATTTCTAAAATCTATAGAAAATTTTAACACCTCAGCAACAAAAAACAAACAATCCAGGTTAAAAATAGGCAATGGACATAAATAGACAATTCACTAAAAAAAGACATTCAGGTGACCAACAAATAACAAACAATATGCATGATCATTAGCTATTAAAACCAGAAGACCAAACCCACTCTCTTCAAGTCTATTCCAACTCACACAGACCCAATATAGGGTTTTGTTGTTGTTGTTAGGTGCCATTGAGTCGGTACCGACCTATAGCAACCTTATGCACTGCAGAACGAAACACTGCCCGATCCTGGGCCAACCTCACTATTGTTACCACGCTTGAGTCCATCAATGCTGCCATTTGGCCAATCCATCTCGTTGGGAGTCTTCCTCTTTTTCTACGACCCTCCACCTTAGCAAACATGATATCGTTCTCTAGCGATTGGTCCCTCCTGACAATATGAAGGGTTTATGAGACTATAAATCTTTATGGACACTGACAGCCTCATCTTTCTCCTTCAAAGAGGCTGGTCAGTTTGAAGAACTGACCTTGTGATTAGTAGCCCAACATCTAAAGAGAGATGCAAATCAAAACAAGAATGAGATATCATCTCACTCCAGCATTAATAGCAAAGTTCAAAGATAAAACAGAAAACAACAAATGCTGGTGGAGACGGTGTGAAGAGACTGGAACCCCTCATACACTGGTGGTAGAATGATAAACTTGTGGAAAACCATTGGGTGCTTCCCTAACAAATGGAAAACAGAAATAGTATATAATCTAGCAATCATACTTCCAGGCATGAATCCTAAAGAAATACGAACCTTCTCAATAATACATAGGAAACAATAAATGTACTTACAAACCTTAACTTTTTATAAAGAAGATCAAAGAGACAAAGTTTTCACAAAATCTCACATATGGGATGCACCATCTCATATAAGTACCTCTCATGACAGCATTATGATGCCAACACATTTCTGTTTTAAACAGTTACCCAAGTTCCTATCCTGATGCCAACATGTATCCTAAATGGCACAAAAGTCACTTATAATAATAAAACCCAGAAGTGGAAAATGTGACTGTACTGTACATGTACCAGTGGTCACAAAAGGGTTGTTGTTGTTGTTATGTGCCATGGAGTCAGTTCTGACTCATAGTGACTCTGTACAGGGTTTCTGAGGCTATAAATCTTTACGGGAGCAGAAAGCCTCATCTTTCTCACATGGGACAGCTGGTAGTTTTGAACTGCTGTCCCTTAGGTTCGTAGCCCGATTCGTAACCACTACGCTACCACAGCTCCTTACAAAAGGGTTAGGCAGTTCTAAAAATGATTAATTATTGAATCCATTCTTTTTTAATATTAATTTTATTTAATTTTTGAGTGTACATAGTCCATGACTACTGCATATGCGCCTATTTCAGACCTTCTTACATCTTATCTAGCATTTGTCCATTCACATTAACTCTAGTCGTTATAGCATAGTTATTTTAATGAAATAAAGCAGGAACACTCAATTTAATTATTCCATAATTGGTAAGTTCCATTGAGTCAATTCCAACTCATACAAGGGAGTTTCCAAAGAGAAGGTGGTAGGTTTGAACCACTGACCTTGTGGTTCACAGTCCAATACTTATCCTACAGTGCCACAGCAGGAGTCCAATAGTTAGCGTGCCTAAATTGAGTTCTAACCTATTTGCTTGTTATATTGGGTTACTATAAAAAAGTTTCTGCCCAAACCAATTGTAAACAACTAGACAATATGAACTGCTTCTGATATGAATTGGTCTGAATGTTCACTAGAAAATGAATAATTTTTTTTCTGCATCAGCCATCAGAAAAATCAGCAACTCTTTTATATTTGTAGTGATATTTTAATTTTTCAGATAAAGTTGTTGTTGTTGTTAAGTGCCATCAAGTCAGTTCTGACCCATAGCAACCCTGTCTAGGGTTTCCGAGGAGCAGCTGGCAAGCTTGAACTAAAGATTAATCCAACAAAGTCTTATGTCAGTTTTAATAATAGCAAATATAATTTTTATTGCTTTATTTGTTTTTCTGGTGCCCTTTTGGATAAAAGACATTAGCAGAGGCCTGGAAAGAGTGACTTACAAGCTAAAAGGTCATAAAATAATGTCATTTCAAATTTAGACAGGCAATTGAAATATATTGGCAAAAAGTCACTCATCCGAATTGAATTAAAGAATTAACTGAATGGCCAAGTTGTTTATACCTCAGGAAGGATCAGAATTTCACGTAGCTTTCCAGATACTATTTTCAAAGTGCTCTTTTGTTTTTAAACATATAGTAAGAACTGGGCATACATAAATGTTTTATGTAGTTAATGGTATATTTTACTATATAGTTTATTTTTGCAGAATTGGGTTTAAAGTGAAATTGTGATCATCTTTAAAGTAAAATAAAGTTAATACTAATATAATGTTTTCGCCCAAACACAAGAGCCAGTAAGTGGTAGAGCCAGTATGCAAATTCAAGACCTAAAGCCTGCAAAGTTTGTGCATTTAATTACTACTGAACATGAACGAGCCTCTGTGGTGTAATGCTTCAAGTGCTTGATTGCTAACCAAAAAGTTGACAGCTGAAATTCACCAGCTACTCCACAGGAGGGAGATGTATTTTTTAATTCCTTATTAAAAAATTACAACTTTGAAAATCTTTGGGGCAGTTATATTTTGCCCTGTGTGGCACTCTAGGATAAGCACTGGACTGCTAACTGCAAGGTCAACAGTTCAAACCCACCAACTGCTCCTTGGAAACCCTATACTGGGTTGCTCTGAGTCAGGACCAACTTGATGGCAATTAACAACAACAAATAAGGTCCCTATGTGTTGGAATTGACAAAACAGCAATGAGTTCTGTTTTTTGTTTTCATGATGTGGCATTCCCAGTCCTCTGTAGAGAGACAGTAAAGAACTAAGAGCTTTTTTTCCTTTCAGTGACTTACTTCCATTCTGCAAGGCTTGCTTCCAACTTTGCCAAGTGATTACATAAGTGAAGGGTTAGTAAGGAAATGTAATGTGGACTAATCTACATATAAATTGAAGATTTAAATTGTGGAAATGTAATGTGGGGTCTTTTTCATTTGTTTGTTAGTTAGCTTACCTCCTTGCCTAGTAACTTTTTTAAATTAGTGTAACCAGCTTCATGAGATTTGAGGAGTAATAAAAGATCTGTTTGTTTGTTTGTTTAAAATCTTAAGTCACCTTAAAGTCAGTTTCAAATCCTTTCCTACTATTTATTTTGGTGGTGGTGGTGGTTATGTGTTATGGAGTTGGTTCTGACTCATTTTAAGCCCACATAAAGTTTCTGAGGCTGTAAATCTTTATGAGAATAGAAAGCTTCATCTTTCTCATGCAGAACAGCTGGTAGGTTTGAACTGCTGACCTTGAAGTTAGCAGCCCGACTCATAACCACTATGCTACAAGACCTCCTTATTTTTTTGTTGGCAAACACAATTTACCTAGAGTGATATGCATTCGTTTTAACTATATAGTGCAGTGAGTTAAAGGTATTGCTACATGCACCCAGGTAACCTACACCTCTGTCAAAATATAGAACATTCCCATTTCCCTAGACAATTCCCTCAGACCCCTTCCCAGTCAATCCCCACACCTCCCTCCTAGTCTAGTTACCATAATTAGAGGTAAACACAGTTCATATAACTGACACCATAGATTCGCTTTACCTGTTCTAGAAATTCATTGATCTCTGATATGGTGCTGTAGGATAAGCACGAGACTGCTAACTGAAAGGTCAGCAGTTCAAACTCACTAACCATTCTAGAAAGCCCTATACAGGATCTTTATGAAGTGGCACTGTTTTGTGGCATACAACAACAACATAGAAGTTCATTTGGAGTCATGGTGTGGCACTATAGGGTTAGTACTGGACTGCTAGCTGTCAGGTTGGTTGTTCAAAACCACCAGTTGCTCCTCGGAAACCCTATACTGGGTAGCTATGAGTCGATTTGGACTAGTCAGCACTTAACAACAGAAGTTCATATAAATTAGATTTTACAGTATATTCTCTTTTAAGTCTATCTTTGTTAGTATATAGCTCTTGAGATTCATGTATACCATATATGTGAGTATTTTCTCTTTCTGTTACTGAGATTATTATATGAATTTTTTTTGACCAAAAAATAAAACCTTATTTTTATAGCTGTATAAATGTAATCCAAATGTGTCCACCACTAGATTTTGAGGAAGAAACGTGCTATAAATAAGCAAACAGTATCTGCCCAGGGATGTGTATGGATTCTTAGATGTCTCATTGGGCTAATTACAGACCACTCACTGTAGAACATCATTAGTATCAAATATAACATGATGTTAAACCATTGTAGCTTTTGGACATACATGTTGCACTTCTGGTCAGTAATGCAGGACATTTTGCAGCATTACACTGAAAAGCTAGTTTTTTTACGGCATCAATATCTATGTCATCATCCTTGTTGTCAGACTTCACAGTTTCAACTTAAGGAACATTGGTAGTCTTTGAATACACCACCTCAATATTCTTATCTCCCCTTTTCTCTTCACCACCAGAACATTCCTCCTCTGCCTCCTTCTGCTTTGACATGAATCTCTTTGGCAAGTTCTTTTGTGAAATAGCTCTTAGAGGCCATTTCTGACAAGTTGATGATGACCTCTTCTTCCAGAAGGACTGCATCATACATTTCCTTCAGGATGTGTAGGATCTTGGAGATGAACTGGACTTGATGCATTGCTACTATACACTCCAAACCACAAAAAATGTACTTCTGGGCTTTTTTTGTTGTGACAAAATCGTAGGAAGTAGTGCTTGAATTTCTTGATTTGTTTTCCTAATTAAAAAGAACTTCAGTCATAATAAGAGGGCCCATCTCTTTTACATCCAGCCATTCTGCTTAAGCAACAATTTCTTTGTCAGACAACTCAATGATGCCCTTGTTCTTTTTCTTAACAAAATCAAATAAAACGTTGACCCGTTCTTTCACGCTCCTCCCCAGATCATCACTAAGGGTCAGGATTTTTACATGGTGATGATTTCATCCATTCTGTGTCTCTGTGTTTCCTCGTTGTATACTCCCCCAGTTATCATCCACCTCTTCTTCCACAGCATGGGAAGGATTGATTTCATTTGGAGGGAGTGGTGGCAGTATCTCACTGCTTGACATAGAGCAATTTTCCTTGTCTTTGCCATTTCTGTTTTTCTTTTCCTTCTTTCTGGTCTCACGGTTACTACTCTCAAATGGGCTTTTGAGAACGATTGTACAGAGTCTATAATGTATGTCAAGTGTGTCTCGATAGCCACAGGCTTTACAAGAATTACCTATTGTTTGCTTCTTTGGATTGACATGCAGATTCTGTTTCAGGATTCTCACACTCAGGACAGAGAACAAAATTTTTAATGAATCCATCTAACATGTCTTGTAGCTCATTTGCCTTATAAGCTCCATGGACAATGTAATGGTTATTCTGAACATCAAATTGGGTCTCTACTCCCAGCTCATAACCAAAATATTTGGTGGGATACATTGGAGGCCTATCAAATACTTTTGTAACATCAGCTATGTTGACTATAACTGTCTTGATTCCATTTCCTTTGCCCTTAACCTTGGCAATGAGACGGGGCATCTTGTATTGATAGAACTGCTCTTAACACTGAAGTTGACATTGACAGACATTGTGATTTATTAGTGGCTTTATCAATATGGTGAAGAGATCTTTGATTGCAAATTTTTGGTATCTTCTGTCTGGAGAAGAAGGGATGACATAGACTACTGCAAGAATTCTTTCTCTGACATGAAACATTTCTTGCCACTGAGGCCGTAAGCTTCTAACTTGGATGCTATGTTTCCCCAATACTGGTACCAATGGCTGTGCAACAGCTTGTTTTCCTCAAATAAAGACATAAACCCAGTACTGCTTGACCTGGACTGTTTAGCTGAATACATATATGTTGTTGTTGTTAAGTGAATCAATTGTTGTTAATAGAATCAATTCTATTCTGATTCATAGTGGCCCTATATAAGCTTTCCAAGGATCAGTTGGTGAGTTTGAACCACCATCCTGAAGTTCAAACCGACCTTGTGGTCCAGTGCTTATCCTACAATGCCACACAGGACTCCAAATGTATATATACCTATATGAAAATATGGAGCCCTGGTGGGGCATTGATGCTCATTTTTGAGTCCTAATGTGGCGCTGTAGGATAAGCACTCAACTACAAGGTCGATTTGAACCCCAAGGTTGATGGTTCAAACTTGCCAGCTGTTTCTTAGAAACCCTATACAGGGTTGCTATCAGTTGGAACTGACTCTACGTCAATTAACAATGACAACAGCAACAAATAATCCAAAGTAGCTGTCTTTCCTTTTTCATAGTCTGTCTTGGTCTGGAAGTTCAGCTGAAACCTGTCCACCATGGATGACCATGATGGCATTTACAATATCAGTAGCATAACTTCTAGAATCACAGCAACATGCGAGACACTAAAATATGACAAACCGACAGATGAGTGGTGGGAGATGAGCATCGTACATGGGAAACCTCACCCGATACCCAGTGTGGGTAGTTCAGAGTGGTCTTCCCTGAAACTGCAGTGCTTACTACTTTGTTTGACACATAGAAAAAACAAGCCAAACCAAAGTAGATTCCTATTCATAACCAACCTCTAGAACAGAGTAGAATTGCCTATATAGTTTCCAGGACTATCATATAGATGTTGTTTTTTATATAACATATTTTTTTAAACTTCTTGTAAATTGAGTGAAGATTTACAGAGCAGATCATCAGTTTTACAGTCAACAAATCATACCCTTTGCTTTATCTTAATGATTGCAGTCCCCTCCATGTAACAATAGTTATCCCACTTTCTCCCTGTGGTTCTTATTTCCATTCCACCTTCCTTTCCAACCCTTCTGAATTTTGTCCTTAGGTAAATGTTGCCTTTTTGCTCTTGAATGGTTGGGCATTCTCTGGTGAGCCTATCTTGCTAATGTTGTTATGCCTTCTATATACCTAACTACCACCTGGTAAAAAATTGGGCCACAAGAGTGAGTTTCATTCCAAACCTAAATGGTAGCCCATAGTCTTGGGTGTATCCAGTCTTTTTCTGATCAGTAAGTCCAGTCTATTTGTATAATTTGAGTTTTGTTCCACATTGTCTTCCACTCTATCCAGGACCTTCTAATTGGTAATGGTAGCCAGGCAACATCTAGTTCTTCTGATCTCAGAGCCATAGAGACTGATGTTCACTTGTTCTACTAGCCTATTGGACTAATCGAGTTCAACCATCTTCAATTTTCATTATTCTTACTTATTTCACACATGGAGAGACCAGTAGTTGCACCTTACATGGTCATTCACGATCTTTTAAGATCCCAGTCCTTACTCACTGAAGTAGATGGACAACATTGTCTTTGTGGCTATATTTTTCCAGTTGACCATGGTGTCACCTAAGACTCTGGCCCCTAGCCCTCAGGCACAGTGATTCATTACCTCAATGTGTTTTATAATATCTAAGAAGGTTAGCACTGAACTATGAACCACAAGGTTGGCAGTTCAAACCTATCCATTGCTCCTCGGAAACCCTATACAGGGCCATTATGAGTTGGAACCTACTCAATAGCACTTAACAACTGTAACAACAAAACTCCCCCATATTCATATGTGTGTTTATAAAAAAGGTAAAAATCCATGTACAAATAGCCTCTGTCTAACACATCTCTTTTTGGATGTACTCCCACTCGTCCTCCCATAATTATTTAGCCAATGGATCTGTCCATGTATATACCTACATAATACTGTTGTTCCAGACTTGTGTGTATAACAATATTTACCTCTATTCCCATTAACCCTTGCATTCCGCTCTATGTCTTCACCTGTCTTCATCATTCTTCTGCCTACCTCTCTCTTATTGTATATAATCTTCCCATTACCCAGATTAACACATATCTACCCTCTAGGCACTGAATTTTTCTCCCTTTCCTCCCACCCCTGTAACCATCAAAGACTATTTCTTTGAGTATGAAAACTTTTCTTGAGTTTTAACAATAGTGGCATCACACAATATTTGCCCTTTCATGATTGACTAATTTCACACAGCATAGTGTTCTCCAGGTTCATCCATGTTATGAATTATTTCACAGATTCATCATTATTCAGTGTTGTGCAGTATTCCATTGTGTGTATGCACACAAAGTTTGTTTATCCATTCTTCCATTGATGAGCATTTTGGCTGTTTCCATCTTTTCCCTATTGCGAATAGTGTTGCAATGAACATGGCTGTGCAAATAACTAGTCATGTTATGGTTCTTATACCAAGTCCTGACTCTTATAGGATCTATACTAAGTAGAGAGAATGCTGGGTCATATAGTATTTCTATTTGCAACTTTTTAGGAAGCACCATGCCATTTTCCACAGTGGTTGCCCTATTTTATAGTCCCACCAGCAATGTAGGAGGGCCTCAGTCTCTCCACACTGTTGCCAGATTTGTTGTTTTCTGTTTTTTAACTTTGCTATTAATGTTTGAATGAGATGAGGTTACCGTTGTTTTGATTTGCATCTCTCTAATGATGTGGTAGCGTAGTGGTTACGAATCGGACTGTGAACCTTAAGGTCAGCGGTTCGAAACTACCAGCCGCTCCGCGGGAGAAAGATGAGGCTTTCTACTCCCGTAAAGATTTACACCCTCGGAAACCCTGTACAGGGTCGCTAAGGGTCGGAACCGACTCGACGGCACTTAACAACAACAACAATGATGTGGTACCACGATTTAATGTGCCAGACTGCACATGAAAGTAAGTTTGAGCTGTAAGGTCAGGGTTCAAACTCAACCAGCCACTCCTCGGAAACCCTATACAGGGTTGCTATGAGTTGGAACTAACTTGTCAGCACTTAACAAAAACAACAAAAAATGACTAATGATCATGAACATTTCTTCATATATTTGTTGGCCATCTGAATGACAAGAGTATAATCTTTATAGCAGCAAACTATCACATCTTTCTCCCTCAGAGCAACTGATGGATTTGAAACTCTGACCTCAGTCAGCAGCCTGGCACTTAACCACTGCAATACCAGGGTTCCTTCCCTGGTACACAGGAGGCAGTAAAAATACATTTATTGAGTGAAAGACAATTAAGTGAAACAAATACTTAAGGAATACTTTGAAGTTATCCAAAGGAGAGCAGGAAAGGGAGTAGAACATAGGCCAGCATGAGGGAACAAGATGAGCTCTGAAAACACTGAGGTGGGGAGTGTCTGCATCTATAGAACTGAACAGTGGCCAGGTTGTCTGAAGAAGGTGAACAAAGGTAACCATAGTACCACATGAGGCTGGACGAGTGAGCAGGTACTGCTTTGTTCAGGGTCTGCATCCCATGCTAAGGCAATTAACTATTACAGCTTCAGAAGAAATTGTAAGATTGATAGACATTGCATGTTCTTTTCTCATTTTTCATGCTTTTAACTTAAATTTCATTTTGAAAGATAATGCTTTTCTAATTCTTTTTTCTCTTTTGTTTGTATGATAGATTTTTGTGAAATCTTCTGTTCTCTAGACTGCTTGCCTCCTCTTCCCTTCCTTTTTCCTGACATTTTTTTCCCCCCTCTCCTATGAGTTGTATTGGAGTTCTGGTATTGCACTGGAGAACAATGTGCTAGACCACAAGCTCAGTGGTTCAAACTCACCAGATGCTCCTGAGAAACCATACACAGGGTCACTCGGAAATCAACTCGATGGTACTTAATAACAACAACCACAATAAGTTGTATTATGGACTCCTAGTGTGGCACTGTGGCATCAGCACTAGATTGCGAACCACAAGGTCAGCAGTTCAAATCCTCCTCAGAATCCCTATACAGGTTCCATGTAAGTTGTAACTTTGTAACAACAACAACATAAGTTGTATTGTTGTTGTTCTTGTTAAGTGTCATCAAGTCAGTCCTGACTCATAGTGATCCGGTATAGGGTTTCCAAGGAACAGCTGGTGGGTTTGAACTGCTGACTTCTGGTTCACAGTCCAGTCCCGATATAATGCTGTAGGATAATCACTAGACTGCTAACTGCAAGATTGGCGATTCAAACCCCTCAGCCGCTTTCAGAAACCCTACTTTTAAGATCACTATGAGTTGGAACTTACCTGATGGCACTTAATAACAACATAAATTGTATTTAGTGCCCACTACGTGACAGGAGGAGTCATAGTTTGGCACCATAACATAAGCACTCAACCTCTAGGTAGGTTTGAACCATAAGGTTGACGGTTCAAACTCACCAGCCTCTCCTCAGAAACCCTATACAGGATTGCTATGAGTCGGAACTGACTCAACAACACTTAACAACAACAACAACACATGTCAAAAGTTCTGGGAACAATTTTTGAGTACCTCTGCTCTTGAAGCATGCAGTTAAGTCTCTTGTAAATAGACTATAGTTTAATTATTTTGTTATTTTTTAATCCAAGACTACATGTCTGTCTGATTCCCTCATTATTTTCTCCCAGTTTTTTCTTTCTGTTGTTGCCATTTAGATTTTTTAGTTGATCATTACAAATAATCAATAATGAGTACATTATTGCCACGCAAAAATATTAAGTAAAACTATAATAACCCATGTTGTTGTTGTTAAGTGCCGTCGAGTCGGTTCCGACCCATAGCAACCCTGTACAGGGTTTCCGAGGGTGTAAATCTTTATGGGAGTAGAAAGCCTCATCTTTCTCCCATGGAGCTGCTGGTAGTTTCGAACCGCTGACCTAAGGTTCACAGCCCGATTCATAACCACTACGCTACCAGAGCTCCACATAAGCATGCAGTTCCCTGAATTCTTCTGATTATTTTGTTATTTGTCAGAGATTTGGCTACCCCTTTTCTGTCTTCTTAGTATTTGGAAAATGCCTCGCTAGCTATATTTATAGCACACTGGTTGTTATTGTTAAGTGCCATCAAGTCAGTTCCGATTCAAAGTGCACCTGTATAGAATTTCTGAGTTATTGGTGTGTTTGAACCAGTGACCATGCACTTCAAACCAATGTTCCAGTCTGGTATTTATCATACAGAGCCATTCCAGGACTCAATAGCATGCTGGTAGAAACAGCACATATGTGTCATGCTTTAATATACTGCAAACCAGAGTTTAGAATCAGTTTGGAGAAGTAATCTCAGACCTGCACAAAGTAGGTGAACAGAAGCTTCAATTCTTCCCAGCCCCCACATGACTCCATTGTGGCTTACCTGGTAGAAGGATGCTGAGAAGAGTTGCTGAGGTGGTTCACTCTGATTCTCTCTTTCAGCTTTCCAGTAGAAGTATGATCCGTGGTGGGAACTGTGACCCAATTTAAGGCAGAGCTTTTAGGACTTCACCACCTATGATTGGTGGATCCTTTGTTGTGGAGATATGAGAGGGATGGGCACTGGAAGAGCTCATGTTTGATTGGTGGAGAAAGGAATCTTTTCATACACAGTCTATGTCCGACTCATAGCAATGCTGCATGGAATTTCTGAGAAGCAACTGGTGAGTTTGAACTGCTTACCTTGCAGTTCACACCGGCCTTGGAGTCAAGTGCTTATCTTACAGCACCACACCAGGACTCCCTTTTTAAAAATAGCTGCATACTATTCTATCATATGAATGGATCATAGTTTATAGTCTCTGCTACTGATGAAGCATACCACTTGTTTCCATTTTTCACTAGGTGTTGTACCAAGAGTGCTTTCAATAAACACTTTTGTGCATATATTTTTTAGAAGTAAAACTGCATGCAGAATGAAATATAAACTAAGCCAGAGCAAACCCAATACCATGGAGTTGATTCCGAACCCTAACATCTCTATGGGACAGAATAGAACTGCTCCTTAGCGTTTCCAAGTCTATAAACCTTTATGGGTGTGGAAAACCTCACCTTTCTCAAGGAACAACCAGTGGATATGAACCACCACCCTACAGTTAGTAGCTCAATGCCTAACCCACAGCAACACCAGTGCTCTTTATAATCAAGTTTGTTGTTGTTAAGTGCTGGTGAGTTAGTTTTGACTCATAATGATTCTGTATAGGGTTTTCAAGGAGGGGCTAGTGAGTTTGAACCACCAACCTTGTGGTTCAAACTGAACTTGTGGTGCAGTGCTTTATCCCATAGCACCACACCAGGACTTAATGTTGTTGTTGCTACTTCTAGGTGCCTTCATGGTGGTGGCTGTGTGCCGTGGAGTCAGTTCTGACTCATAGCAACCCTATACAGGGTTTCTGAGGCTGTAAATCTTTACGGGAGCAGAACACCTCATTTTTCTCCTGTGGAACAGCTGGTAGTTTCGAACTGCTGACCTTGCAGTTCGCAGCCCAATTCATAACCAGTACGCTACCAGAGCTCCTTAGGTGCCTTCATAGCGACCCTGAATTAGGGTATCTAAGTTTGCAAATCTTTACAGGAGCAGAAAGTCTCATCTTTGTTTCACAGAGTGACAGATGGGTTGAACTCCCAATCCTGTGGTTAGCTGCACAGTGTTTATCCTTCAGTAACACCAATGCTCCTAACATTGACGTTGTTGTTAAGTGCCGTTAAGTTACTTCTGACCTATAGCAACCCTGTATAGGGTTTCCTAGGAGCAGCTGGTGAGCTTGAACCACTGATCTTGCTGTTCAATCCAGCTTTGTAGTCTAGCACATGAATCCACAGCACCACATCAGATATAGACACACCAAAATTATTTTAAGATAGCATCAATTTTTATTTCTTTCTGTTTGAAAATGCTCAACATTTGTGTTGTTGCTGTTAAGTGTTTTCGAGTTGGTTCTGTATAGGATTCTCGAGGAGCGGCTGGTGAATTTGAACAACCTACTTTGCCTTTCAAACCAACCTGCAGGCCCTTGCATTATCATACAGCACTACAATTCATAATAGTAGTTACTGGTACAGCATTAGATATAGTCTTTTCTAACTATTCAGTCTAACTGCTCAAAAGTTGGGTGATAATCTCTATTTAATATCACTTTTGCCAATTTTCTTGGGCAATTTATTTTTTTTATTTTTCTAAGTTTCAGCCTCATTTGTAAAGTTGGGTTAATGATAGTACCTACTGTTTGCTTTGAGTGATAAATGCCTTTTTGAGTATTAATGAATGTAAAATGCTTAGATTATAGTGGTTCATAAATTTGGCTATCATCATTATTATTGTTATACTTACAGTTGCTGCTTTATTGCCACTTTTATTATCAACATTTTTTTCAAGTCAGGAGGTAGCTTCTATTGGGAAAGATCCCATTGAATAGGCAAACTAGCAATGTTGGATAGACATCTAGTTCCCTGTTTTACCTAGTACAGCTTCAAAATGAATCCTTCCTCCCTACCCAAGTGGGCTTTTTATTCCTGCAATTTACGTGTTTATATTTTTTCATAATCTTAAAAATGTAGCCAAAAAGAAAATAAAGAGAAAACTATAATAAATGGAATGTATTTATGGGAGAGGAAGAGAACCGCTGTTCTGGACCTTAAAGAAACACCTACACAGCATGCCATGAAACATATTATGTCCAGAAAATTGGTTTCAAAGGCACCTTGCTTATACAAACTTCTGCTACAAAGAAAGGAATGAATCAAAGGAAGCAATTCTACTCATTTAGCCTGTTCCCTACTGAGGTTTCTAGAGCTTCCTGAGGCACAGATGAGTGGACATTTTGATTAAATGCAGTTATTCTTGATGAAATTTTAATGTATAACTAGAAATAAAGACTTTCCAAAACATGAATTGCTTTTTAAAATAAAATATCAACAAAAGTAGGTCTCCTTCATGTCTAAAGAACTGTCTGCATCCTAGTTTCTCATTATTTATAAACACACAGATTTATCTCCATGTGTGAATAGTCTTAGACAAAACAGTTTTAGACAGTGATTCTCGAGGGTGCCAGAAGGTCCCTTGTCTTGTTCTCTAATTTGCAGAGTTAAAGATTTTTTGCCTTAAGGTTTTAAATATTGGCTACATACTGCAACTGTTATAGTACTATTAATCTTTAACATCCTGATTGACTTTTATTGTATTTGCTATCTAACTGGTAATTCCGATGAGGGCATAGAATAAACAGGATCAGGAGAAATAGAATATTACTTTGAAATATGTGCTTTACTAGAAAGGGACAGAACTAGATATGATGACAGGAAACATGACATGGAATTATGGGGTATACTCGTCTGTCAGTTTCTCAAACTGTGGTGGCTTGCGTGTTGCTGTGGTTCTGATAGCTATGCCACCTGTATTTTAAATACCACCAGGGCCACCAGTAGAATTGATGCATTTAAGTTATGGTGTTGGAGGAGAATATTGAAAGTGCCATTGGCTGCCAAAAAAAAAAA